>NC_057389.1:46494832-46837675 GCF_019320065.1 Cervus canadensis
TGTAACTCCATTTTGTTTTCAAGATTTTGGATCATTTTTATTATCATTATTCTAAATTCTTTTTCAGGTAGATTCCCTATCTCCTCCTCTTTTATTTGACTTGGTGGGCATTTTTCATGTTTCTTTACCTGTTGGGTATTTCTCTGCCCTTTCATCTTGTTTAGATTGCTGTGTCTGGAGTGGGCTTTCTGTATTCTGGAGGTCTGTGGTTCCTTTTTACTGTGGAGGTTTTACCCAGTGGGTGGAGTTGGACGATTGGCTTGTCAAGGTTTCCTGGTTAGGGAAGCTTGCGTCGGTGTTCTGGTGCATGGAACTTAATTTCTTCTCTCTGGAGAGCAATGGAGTGCCCAGTAATGAGTTTTGAGATGGGTCTATGTGTTAGGTGTGACCTTGGGCAGCCTGTATGTTGATGTTCAGGGCTATGTTCCTGTGTTGCTGGAGAATTTGCATGGTATGTCTTACTCTAAAACTTATTGGCTCTTGGGTGGTGGTTGGTTTCAGTGTAGGTATGGAGGCTTTTGTCCCAGCAATCTTAATTCCAGCCTGTGCTTCATCCAGCCCAGCATTTCTCATGATGTACTCTGCATATAAGTTAAATAAACAGGTGACAATATAGAGCCTTGATGTACTCCTTTTCCTATTTGGAACCAGTGTGTTATTCCATGTCCAGTTCTAACTGTTGCTTCCTGTCCTGCATACAGATTTCTCAGGAGGCAGGTCAGGTGGTCTGGTATTCCCATCTCTTTCAGAATTTTCCACAGTTTATTGTGATCCACACAAGTCAAATTCTTTGGTGTAGTCAATACAGCAGAAATTGATGTTTTTCTGGAACTCTCTTGCTTTTTTGATGATCCAGTGGATGTTGGCAAATTGATCTCTGGTTCCTTTGCCTTTTCTAAAACCAGTTTGAACACCTGGAAGTTCATGGTTCACGTACTGCTGAAGCCTGGCTTGGAGAATTTTGAGCATTACTTTACTAGTGTATGAGAGATGAGTGCAGTTGTGCAGTTGAGCATTCTTTGGTATTGCCTTTCTTTGGGACTGGAATGAAAAGGTCTGTCTAGTCAAAGCTATTATTGTCTTTCCAGTAGTCATGTATGGATGTGAGAGTTGGACCATAAAGAAAGCAGAGAGCCGAAGAATTGAGGCTTTGTAACCGTGCTGCTGTAGAAGACTCTTGAGAGTTCCTTGGATAGCAAGGAGATCAAACCAGTCAAACTAAAGGAAATCAACCCTGAATATTCATTGGAAGGACTGATGTTGAAGCTGAAGCTCAATACTTTGACTACCTGATGCAAAGAGCCAACTTATTAGAAAAACTGTGATGCTGGGAAAGATTGAAGGCAGAAGAAGAGGGCGACAGAGGATGAGATGGTTGGATGGCATCACCGATTCAATGGACTTGAATTTGGGCAAACTCCAGGAGATAGTGAGGGACAGAGAGGCCTGGCGTACTGCAGTCCATTGGGGTCACAAAGAGTCAGACATGACTTAGTGACTGAACAACAACGACAAAGAACTGGGTTCATAAAATCAGCTTCTGGAGATATGTAACTCTCTGACGACCTGCCCTGCCAGTCTCCCCCTCCCCTCACCACCCCACCCCATTCCTGATCTCCATTCTAAACTCCTTTCAGAGTGTGTTGAGGGTCAGAGGCACATGATTTAATCCTTGTTGAGGTAGATGTCCAGTGCCAATTTATAGTTGATAAAGTATGACCTTGTTGTGCACGTACCCTGAGGAGCTAGGACCCTGTTTCATCACTAAACTGTTGTTTTTCTGTTTTTCCTTTGTTGTTGCATTCCCTCTCTTTCCTGATTAGTAACTGATTAAATCTGCCCTTTGGGAACTCAGGGAAGGTCTAGTAGACTAACGTCATTTCTCTATAGGCAAGAAATGGGAAACATGAAAAGGTTTTGATACCCAGGAATATCCTGGAGGGTCCTGCTCATTTTCAGATTTAGTGAGGAATGCTGCTGCTGCTGCTGCTAAGTCGCTTCAGTCGTGTCTGGCTCTGTGAGACCCCATAGACGGCAGCCCACCAGGCTCCCCCATCCCTGGGATTCTCCAGGCAAGAACACTGGAGTGGGTTGCCATTTCCTTCTCCGACGCATGAAAGTGAAAAGTGAAAGTGAAGTCGCTCAGTCGTGTCTGACTCTTCGCGACCCCATGGACTGCAGCCTACCAGGTTCCTCCGTCCATGGGATTCTCCAGGCAAAAGTACTGGAGTGAGATGCAATTGCCTTCTCTGAGTGAGGAATGCTTACCTCCTCAAATTCGTGGTAGTGTGAAGAGGTCACAGACAGCAACACAAGCCTCAAGCATCATTTGTCTATGTGGTGTTTCTTAGAATTTTTGCTTTTTTTTTTTAATTGAAGTATAGTTGGTTTACAATGTTGTATTAGTTTCTGGTGTGTAGCAAAGTGATTCAGATGCACACTCACACATATGTGTATATACATATACATGTTTGTATTCTTTTTCATTCTTTTCTTTTATCATTTATTACAAGATACTGAATAGAGTTCCCAGTGCTATGTATACAGTAGGACCTTGTTATTTACCTGTTTTATATATAGTAATGTGTATACTTGGTTGCCAGTGTATACTAAAAGCAAGTGGTTGCTCATTAAATTATGTATTTCCAGCTTTCCTGAAAAACTCAGAGAATTTGAAAACACTTCTGTGCATTCCCACAGGGCGATAGTCCATTGAAACTGAGTTGTCCTTGATGGGGTTCTGCAGTCTCCACAGCCCCTATAGGCCCTGTGACTCTCACTTTTGTTACCACCTGGTTATGAGAGGGACAGAGTGAAGGGACAAAGTAGGTGATTAAACAGTTATTTGCACTAGGGGATTTTAAGTAGAAAAAATATGGGAGACCCCTGGAAGTTAGTGATTACTCAAAAAAGCAGATTTGCTTAACCACAAAACCAAGCAGGCTTGCTTAGCAACATAGCCATACAGTAGATGCACGATACATGCCCCCAAACAACAGAACAGTGGTGACATGAGACCCATATACCTCCCAGTGAGCTCAGGAAGTTAATGATCCCTAGGGCATGCTCTCTGCACACATAAAAAAACAATAATTTGTGGACCTAGCTTGACCATGTAGGGACAAAAAACTCTCCCGCCCAATCTGGAGGAGGATCTGATGATGGAAACGTGACATCTACTCAAGAAAAACAAAGCTCTTCTCCCGTCCCCATTTTTCCTTTAATTATAAAACTGTAGCCCAATAAGTTCTTGGGGCATGGCACTCCCACAACCACCCACTTGAAAGCCTCACAGCAGTACTATTCTAATGAGTCACTTCTTATTTATCATTGCACCTCTCAATGAATTCTTTTCTGCTCTAGGACATAAAGGAATGTGGTACTGGAGCTCTTTGGAGCCCCTGAAATGACATCACAATGGTTTCAGTCTCTGTGAGGTTCAATCCCAAATTTAGCCTGGACCTCTGGTTTTAAACCAGTTAGAACTGGACATGGAACAGACTAGTTACAAATTAGGAAAGAAGTATGTCAGGCTGTATATTGTCACCCTACTTATTTAACTTATATGCAGAATACATCATGAGAAATGCTGGACTGAATGAAGCACAAGCTGGAATCAAGATTTCTGGGAGAAATATCAATAACCTCAGATAGGCAGATGACACCACCTTTATGGCAGAAAGCAAAGAAGAACTAAAGAGCCTCTTGATGAAAGTGAAAGAGGAGACTGAAAAAGTTGGCTTAAAGCTCAACATTCAGAAAACTAAGATCATGGCATCTAGTCCCATCACTTCATGGCAAATAGATGGGGAAATAGTGGAAACAGTGGCTGACTTTATTTTTCTGGGCTCCAAAATCACTGCAGATGGTGATTGCAGCCATGAAACTAAAAGACACTTACTCCTTGGAAGGAAAGTTATGACCAACCTAGACAGCATATTAAAAAGAAAAGACATTACTTTGTCAACAAAGGTCTGTCTAGTCAAAGCTGTGTTTTTTCCAGTAGTCATGTATGGATGTGAGAGTTGGACTATAAAGAAAGCTGAGTGCCCAAGAATTGATGCTTTTGAACTGTGGTGTTGGAGAAGACTCTTGAGAGTCCCTTGGACAGCAGGGAGATCCAACCAGTCCATCCTAAAGGAAATCAGTCCTGAATATTCATTGGAAGGACTGATATTGAAGCTGAAACTGCAATACTTTGGCCACCTGATGTGAAGAGCTGACTCACTGGAAAAGACCCTGATGCTGGGAAAGATTGAAGGCAGGAGGAGAAGGGGACAACAGAGGATGAGATGGTTGGATGACATCACTGACTCAATGGACGTGAGTTTGAGTAAACTCTGGGAGTTGGTGATGGACAGGGAGGCCTGGCGTGCTGCGGTTCATGGGGTCGCAGAGAGTCAGATACGACTGACCGACTGAACTGAGCCGAACTGGTTTTAAATCTTGATTATTCTTATTATTAAATTCTTTAAAATTTTTTTAAAAAGGTAAAATCATAACTCTCATACAGATGTGAAATGAGCTTGCTGTAGTGATTTATTTTTAACTCCTTTAATTCAGGAACCTGCGAGATGTTACAGCCAGTGTAAAGGAGAGTCCAAAGAACAAACATAAGTATGTATCACAAATTGAGATAAAAGTACATATGGAGGGAAAATTAGCCTCTTCCATAGTGGGGGAGAGAAGTCAGTTTAACAAGTCACAGGACAAAAGTGACTGTCTATAGGCAAAGATTATTTTCCGTTGCTCTGGGTTATCTACATTTTCAGTCAGCTCTTCGCATCAGGTGGCCACAGTATTTGAGCTTCAGCTTCAGCATCAGTCCTTCCAATGAATATTCAGGGTTGATTTTCTTTAGGATTGACTGTTTTGATCTCCTTGCTGTTCAAGAGACTCTCAAGAGTCTTCTTCAGCATCACCATTTGAAAGCATCAGTTCTTCAGAGCTCAACCTTCCTTATGGTCCAACTCTCACATCCATACATGACTACTGGATAAACCATAGATTTGACCATATGGACCTTTGTCAGCAAAGTGATGTTTCTGCTTTTTAATATGCTGTCCAAGTTTATCATAGTTTTTCTTCCAAGGAGTAAACATCTTTTAATTTCATGGTTGCAGTCAGTCACCATCCACAGTGATTTTGGAGCCCTCCCAAAAATAGCCTGTCACTGTTTCCATTGTTTCCCCATCTATTTGCCATGAAGTGATGGGACCAGATGCCATGATCTTAATTTTTTGAATGTTGATTTTTTAAGCCAGCTTTTTCACTCTCCTCTTTCACTTTCATCAAGAGGCTCTTTAATTCTTCTTCCCTTTCTGCCATAAAGGTGGTGTCATCTGCATATCTGAGGTTATTGATATTTCTCCCAGAAATCTTGATTCCAGATTGTGCCTCATCCAGCCCGGCATTTCACATGATGTCCTCCACATATAAGTTAAATAAGCAGGGTGACAATATACAGCCTTGACATACTCCTTTTCCTATTTAGAACCAGTCTGTTGTTCCATGTCCAGTTCTAACTGTTGCTTCTTTGAATACAGATTTCTCAGAAGGCAGATAAGGTGATCTGGTATTCCCATCTCTTTAAGAATTTTCCACAGTTTGTTGTGATCCACAGTGTCAAAGGCTTTAGCATGAATGAAGAAGAAGTAGATGTTTTTCTGGAACCCTCTTGCTTTTTTGATGATCCAATGGATGTTGGCAATTTGATCTCTGGTTCCTCTGCCTTTCTGAAGTCCAGCTTGTACATCTGAAAGTTCTCAGTTCATGTACTGTTGAAGCCTAGCTAGGAGAATTTTGAGCGTTACTTTGCTAGCATGTGAAATGAGTGCACTTGTGTGGTACTTTAAACTTTCTTCGGCATTGCCCGTTTTTGGCATTGGAACGAAAATTGACCTTTTCCAGTCCTGTGGCCACTGCTGAGTTTTCCAAATTTGCTGGCATATTGAGTGCAGCACTTTCACAGCATCATCCTTTAGGATTTGAAATAACACAGCTGGAATTCCATCACCTCCACTAGCTTTGTTCATAGTGATGCTTCCTAAGGACCACTTGACTTCACACTCCAGGCTGTTTGGCTCTAGGTAAGTGATCACACCATCATGGTTATCTGGGTCATTAAGACCTTTTTTGTACAGTTTTTCTGTGTATTCTTGCCACCTCTTCTTAATATCTTCTGCTTCTGTTAGATCCATACCATTTGTGTCCTTTATTGAGCCCATCTTTGCATGAAATTGTCCCTTGGTATCTCTAATTTTCTTGAAGAGATTTCTAGTCTTTCCCATTCTATTGTTTTCCTCTATTTCTTTGCATTTTTCACTTATGAAGGCTTTCTTCTCTCTCCTTGCTATTCTTTGGAACTCTGCATTCAGATGGGGATATCTTTCCTTTTCTCCTTTACCTTTCATTTCTCTTCTTTTCTCAACTATTTGTAAGGCTTCCTCAGACAACCACTTTGCCTTTTTGCATTTCTTTTTCTTGGGGATGGTTTTGATCACTGCCTCCTATAAAATGTTATGAACCTCCATCCATAGTTCTTCAGGCATTCTATCATATCTAATCCCTTGAATCTATTTGTCACTTCCACTGTATCATCATAAGGGATTTGATTTAGGTCATACCTGAATGGCCTAGTGGTTTTCTCTACGTTCAATTTAAGTCTGAATTTTACATTAAGGAGTTCAAGATCTGAGCCGCAGTCAGCTCCCAGTTTTGTTTTGCTGACTGTATAGAGCTTCTCCATCTTTGGCTGCAAAGAATATAATCAATCTGTTTTCAGTATTGACCATCTGGTAATACCCATGTGTAGTCTTCTCTTCTGTTGTTGGAAGAGGATGTTTGTTATGACCAGTGCCTTCTCTTGGCAAAACTCTGTTAGGCTTTGCCCTGCTTCATTTTGTACTCCAAGGCGAAACTTGCCTATTACTCCATGTATCTCTTGACTTCCTATTTTTGCATTCCAGTTCCCAGTGATGAAAAGGACATCTTTTTTTGGTGTTAATTCTAGAAGGTCTTGTGGGTCTTCATAGAACTGTTCAACTTCTTCCTGTTTGGCATCAGTGGCTGGTGGATAGCCTCAGATTACTGTGATATTGAATGGCTTGCCTTGGAAACAAACAGAGCTCATTCTGTCATTTTTGAGATGGCATCCAAGTACTGCATTGTGGACTCTGTTGTTGACTATGATGGCTACTCCATTTCTTCTAAGGGATTCTTGCCCACGGTAGTAGATGTAATGGTCATCTGAATTAAATGTGCCCATTCCCATCCATTTTAGTTCACTGGTTCCTAAAATGCCAGTGTTCACTCTTGCCATCTCCTGTTTGACCACTTCCAATTTACTTTGATTCATGGACCTAATATTCCAGGTTCCTATGCATTATTGTTCTTCACAGCATCAGACTTGACTTTTGCCACTAGACACACCCACAACTGGGCATTGTTTCCGCTTTGGCTCAGCCTCTTCCTTCCATCTGGAGCTATTTCTCCACTCTTCTCCAGTAGATATTGGACACCTACTGACCTGGGGGGTTAACCTTTCAGTGTCATATCTTTTTGCCTTTTCATATTGTTCATGTGTTCTCAAGGCAGGAATGCTAAAGTGGTTTGCCATTTCCTTTTCCAGTGGACCACATTTTGTCAGAACTCTCCACCATGACCTGTCCATCGGGGTGGTCCTACACGGCATGGCTCATAGTTTCACTAAGTTACACAAAGCTGTGATCCATGTAGTCATTTTGATTAGATTTCTGTGATTGTGGTTTTCATTCTGTCTGCCCTCTGATGGATGAGGATGAGAGACTTATGCAAGCTTCCTGATGTCCTTCACTTTACTGGGCTTCAGTTTCCCCATTTGTTAGAAAGTAAGATCAAACTAGATGATCCCCAAGATCCCTTTCAACTTTGAGAGTCTGTCTATACATGTAGATTGAGCTTCCCTAGCGGCTCAGCTGGTAAAGAATCTGCCTGCAATACAGGAGACACAGGTTTTGATCCCTGAGTCGGTAAGATCCTCTGGAAGAGGAAATGGTGGCCCACTCCAGTGTTCTTGCCTGAAAAATCTCATGGACAGGGAAGCCTGGCAGGCTACAGTCCAGTCCAAAGGGTCGCAAAGAGTCAGACTTGATTGAGCAACTAAACACACATACACATAGGTGGACCTATGGCTGATTCATGTTGATGGTTGGTAGAAGCCAACACAATACTGTAAAGCAATTATCCTTCGGTTAAAAATAAATAAATTTTTAAAAACACATACATACATACCTGTAGAAAACTAGTAGGAATGCTCTGGAAGTCATTTCAATCCCCTTTGACTAGCCCATTTTAGAGATCAAGAAATTGAAGCCCAGAGAGGGACAGACTACCCAAGGCTACCCAACAGAAATGGGATGATAATCCAGGTTTCTGGCCTCTCGCTTGGGGTCGCACCTCTGGGTGGCATGGCAAAAGCACAGCCCCTTTCTCACTTCCCCCTTCTGAACCATGAAAGCAGCTGGAGGCCTGACAGGGCCTTAGGGAGCAGAGGTTGGACTACTCAGGCAGGTCCGGCAGGGCTGGGGAAGGTGCCACAGGAGTGCCCAGGGTGGGACGTCCCATTCAAATTTGCATTGCTTTCATTCCCCCAAATTTTCATCTCATTAGAGCCTTTGCCTAGAGCTATGATTCTCAATGCTGGCTATACACTGGAATCACCAGGAGAGCCTTAAGCAAACCACCTAGGAGCCGAGGCCCAGGCTGCACCCCAGCGTGGGACCCAAGCAGCAACATTTTTTTAAAGTGACCCCCAGATGATTCCTAGGTGCAGCCAACTTAAGAGAACTACTGGACAAAAGCAGCTTTTCTCTAATGGTGATAAACATGCACAATACCTGGGATCTCATTAAAATGCAGATTATGCTGCAGCAGGTCTGAGTAGAGCCCAAGAATCTGTGTTTCTAAGAAGCTGCTGATGAGGCCAGGAGGCCACAGGTAGCAAGGGTCAGGACCAGACACTCTCTCCGCCCCTGAGTGTAGGGGTGGGATACAGATGGAATCTCTATTTCCTCCCAAGAAAGGCGTCTGGTGAACCTATTTCCTCCTCCTCTGTTTGCCGAAACAGAGCAGAAAGGACAAAGCCTCAGCTGTTGCCAGATTCTCACTCTACACCTCATTGGCCTGCTACATGTCGAGGCAGGATGGATTCCATGATGTCTGAAGGTCAATGCAGATGCAGCACCCTTTGGTTCAGGTGAAGTGTCTGGCTCTAGTGAGCTCCCCAAGGGGAGCTGGGTGGATTCAGGCAGTCTGGCCTAAAGCCTGTTCTTTGAACAGCTCTCCTCAACCTTTCCTACCCTTCCTCCCAACTCCTTCCCTGCCCCTTCACTAGCCTCCAAAGTGGCTCTCAAGATAGTTTGAATTAAACAGACCTTGGCTGTTTTTGCCAGTAACCTTCCAACCAAGGACAACCCCACTGACTTATGAGGAAGGAGGGCAATGCCTAATTGAGGGGGAGAGTATTGGGAACTTTGTCGCTTCTAAGGGCTTGAGACATGGACTCAGGGACAGGGTCACAGTGCAACAGATTTCAGGAGGGCAGCACCTTGGTCAAAACCCCTTCATGTGTGCCTTTACAATGGAAATTGAGTCCCCCTGAAACTGAACTCCCTCCCTATCCAAAACTTTATTCTCTTTCTTGCCCTCTCTGACCTCAAGCCTATACTAACTGAACACTAATCAACTAGAGTCAGATAACTAAAATTGCTGTTATCAATAACATGTTAATGTACCCAAATTACTATTGTAGATATCATTATTAATGTACAAACTCAGGTTGTTTTTCGAGGGGCAAAATGAGCTAATAGACCCCCAAGTCATGGATCACTTGGCTCAAGAATCATAAACCAGAGATATCCTGACCTCCTGAAATTACGATTAAGAAATGTCATAGAAATGTCACAAGGATAATTAATTCCAACCTCTTTGTTCCTCCCCTTACAGAAACCCCTAATCAGTGACTGCACTGGAGTGGATCTCTGAGGCCTGTCTCCCAGTTCCCTACTGTGACACCCTGCAGTAAGTGCTGTTCTTTTCTTCACTACCACCCCACGTCAGTACATTGGCTTTCCTGCACATTGGAGGAGCAGATCTGAGTTGGTTTGGTGATATTAATAACAGTTTCCAAAGATTTCTATCAGCTATCTAAGTCATTCATTCATTCAACAAGCATTTGCTGGGCAGAGCAATGCCAGTGTCCTAACCCTGGGATGCAATCCGCCAGCACTCAGTGTATGCACTTCTTTTTTTTTTTTTTCCTTTTTTTTATTAGTTGGAGGCTAATTGCTTTACAATATTGTAGTGGTTTTTGCCATACATTGACATGAATCAGCCATGGATTTACATGTGTTCCCCATCCTGAACCCCCTCCCACCTCCCTCCCCATCCCTATCCTCTGGGTCATCCAGCTGCACAGCCCTGAGCACTTGTCTCATAGCAGTCCAACTGTGACTGGTGAATCTGTTTCCACACTTGAAAGTTATACATGTTTCAATGCTATTCTCCCAGATCATCCAGCCCTCACCTTCTCACATAGAGTTCAAAAGTCTGTTCTATACATCTGTGTCTCTTTTTCTGTCTTGTATATAGGGTTATCATTACCATCTTCCTAAATTCCATATATATGCATTAGTATACTGTATTGGTGTTCATCTTTCTGGGTTACTTCACTCTGTATAATGGGCTCCAGTTTCATCCATCTCATTAGAACTGATTCAAATGTATTCTTTTTAATGGCTGAGTAATATTCCATGGTGTATATGTACCACAGCTTCCTTATCCATTCGTCTGCTGATGGACATCTAGGTTACTTCCATGTCCTGGCAATTATAAACAGTGCTGCGATGAACATTGGGGTGCACGTCTCTTTCAGATCTGGTTTCCTCAGTGTGTATGCCCAGGAGTGGTATTGCTGGGTCATATGGCAGTTCTACTTCCAGTTTTTTAAGGAATCTCCACACTGTTCTCCATCGTGGCTGTACTAGTTTGCATTCCCACCAACAGTGTAAGAGCGTTCTCTTTTCTCCACACCCTCTCCAGCATTCAGGCACCTCACACCCTACAGGGTTGGGCGGAGATGAGTAGCTATCAGCAACCACCTGTAGTACATCCATACCGCCAGCAGGGGGAGACCGCTACCCAATTCGGGCTCCTTGCTACCTGACACACTGGCCCAGTGTGGACAGACCTGGTTTTTCAAGAGAAGCTGGGAATCTAGATTTTTATGTGAATGTTTCAAATCGTTAAGGATGGGCAGAGAATTCAGATCGTAATAAAAAAAAAAAAAACTGTGTAAGTTAAAAATAAGTCTGTAAGACAGATATCCCTAAATAACCCAAGTGGGCACACTCTGAAGTTGACCCCAAAGTGTGGGATCCTGAAATTCATTCAAAAATGCCAGGGCTTCACATCATTCATTTAATGCTCGCTTTTGACATGTGGGAGACTGAGGATCAGAGGAAAGAGAGACTTGCCCAGGTTTGTTAGGGCAGAGCCAAGAGTTGGGGCCCGGGGTCCTGACTTCTGGTCCAGGTCATCTTGCCATAGGAAGCATTCCCACCAGAACCCTGGGGTCCTCAGGGAGACAAGACTGGCATGCTCCAAGAGCTGGTCCTGACCAGGGGAGCCCTGACAGGACCGGGGAGGTCGCCAGAGCCCAAGGGCAGGAGGGGGAGCCGCAGTTTATTTTTAGCTGCCTAGAATGTGCCTCTAAGCCTTATTTAGACATCAGGCGACAGAGTGAGCTGGAGGCAGCAGGGGCGGGGGAGGAGAGAGCCCCCCTTCCCTGGGCTCCTCTTACAACTGCTCTTCCCTGCCCTGCCCCTTATCATCCTTTCTGGGGGCTCTGGGGCTGCTCTAAATAGCAGCCCTTGCTGGCGTGGGTGCTGTCCTGCTCTGGCTGGCTGGCTGGCTTCCTCCTCCACCTCCACCCTTCTTCCCATTCCCCACAGTCCTTCAGAGAAATAGAACTCCAGGATCCTGGAATGTTTTTTCTTCATCTTCTGGGGTCACAGATCCCTTTGAGAAACTGTAGTAATTTACCACGGTGGTTAAGAACTTATGTTGTGGAGTGTGATGGACCTGAGTTCAACTCCAGCACACGACCCTAAGCAAGTCCTTACACTCCCCAAACCTGAGTATCCATTTCAGTAAAGTGGAAATAGTAACCCCCTCCTGCCCCCACCCACAACCTCCATCGTGGTTCCTGAAGATTAAATGTGATAAAATATGTACAGACCTTAGCCTGTCATAACAAATCCTCAGTAAATTATGGCAAGAGTGATTAAAGCTACAGACCTTCTACCCAGAAAAAACAGAATTGCTCACACATGTACAGTTGTGAATGTAATTTCAGGAGGTTCAGGTAGCCTCTGAAGCCTGCTGATCTCAGTCCAACTTCAGACCCAATTCAGCTAATTCAACCATTCATTCATTTGCTCAACAGATTTTGCTAGAGCTTACTCCATGCCTGGCACTGGGTAAAGTGTGGGGTGGGGGGATGAGAGGCCTGAGAAGGGAATGTATGTGAATTATCCAGGGTTAAAAATGGGAACCAATAGCACGTTAAAGATTAGAATGAAAGTCTCTCTTTTTTGAAAGAACTTTCTTAAGGTATAATTTATATGCAAAATAAAAAAAAAAAAACTGTACATATTTAACCTATATGACCGAATGAGTTTGGTTATGTGCAGGCACCCCTGAAACCATTACCACAATCAAGGTAATAGACATGTCCATCACTTTCAAAATTTTCCTTGCTCCCCTTTGTTTTTGTTTGTTTTGTTTTTGTGGCAAGAACACTTACCAGAGATCCACCCTCTTAACAATGTTCAAGTGCACAATACTACTGTTAACTCCAGATGCTGTGTTGTTCCACAGAGTCTCTGGAACCACCGAACTCCTCTCTGCTTCTACGACTCTATTTGAGATACCTCACATGAGTGGATTCATGCAGTATTTGTCCTTCTGTGACTGGTTCTTTTTGCTTATCACAATATTTTCCAGGTTCAGCCATGTTGTCCCAAGTGGCAGAATTTCTTTTTAAAGGCTAACTAAACTTTGATTGAATGCATACAATCATTTATCTGTCATCAGACCTTTGGCTGATTCCAGATCTTGGCTTTTGTTAATAATGTTACAGTGGACATTAGGAGTACAAATAACTCTTCACCATACTGATTTCAATTCTTTTGAATATATACCCAGAAGTGAGATTGCTGGATTATATTACCATATTTTTAAATTTTTTGAGAACCCTCCATACTGTTTTTCATAGCAACTGTACCATTTTATATTCCCACCAACATGTACCAGAATGCAAGTCTCTTGAGTGCAAATCTTGATTTCTTTGAGGAAGAATTTCTGTGTCTGGAAAAAAAAAAAAAAAAATTAGTTGCTCAGTCTTGTCTGACTCTTTGCAACCCCATGGACTTGTAGCCCATCAGGATCCTCTGTCCATGGAATTCTTCAGGCAAGAATACTGGAGTAGGTAGCCATTCCCTTCTCCAGGGAATCTCCCCAACCCAGGGATCGAACATAGGTCTCCTGCATTGCAGGCTGATAGATTCTTAACTGTCTGAGCCGTCAGACGGTGTCCCCATGTCTGAAAGGGAACCACAACAAAGACTTCTTCCAGTCACAATCACAATGGATCTGAGCATCCATTCCCTCAGGACCCCTACCCCAGCAGGCCCTTGCGTGCTTTCTCCAACATGCTTTACCTCCCAGTGTTAGCCTCCCTCAATGGGGACCTCACCCCCTGCCAAGCTGGACCCCTGAATCTTGGACCAGCTGGAAGGTCTTTCTTCCCAAGGAGCTGGACCCCCAACAATTTCTGATTGCTCTACCCACTGCTTCCAGTTTTTCAGGAGCACTGATCATCTTCAAGTGCTTGAGATGCAAAAGTGACTTGAAAATGGCACAGTGGCAGTGGGGTGACCTGAAGACCTGATCTCCTTCCCACCTTGCCCAACTTCCAAGGCCTTCCTGACCTCGGGCTCCCCCAGAGTCCAGGTTCCAACTCCCTCCCTCTGCAGTTGCTTCTTTAAGAAGCATCATAGGAACTGGTCCTGCTACTGTCCTTGGATCCTGTCCAGGGCCCTGATTTAAAAGGTATTGCAACGGTTTAAAAAAAAAAAACAAAAAACAAATATGTGCTGTAACCCAAGGCCCTGGTAACCACAACACTGCCGGCTGCTACAGCCGCCTCCTAGGCGAGAGGAGAGGAAACTGCTCCCCGCCTACCCGCCTACTCCGGGGCAGACACTCAAGCTCAGCCTCCGTGCAGCTCCCGCCTCCCTACCATATTATCTCTGGCTGGAAGCTCGGCGGGGGTGGCACCTGAGCCAGACCTGGGGGCTGCAGACCTTCTGGACCCAAGTGCCTTTGGGAACCGCCCCCATTCCCTCCTCTATAGTTCCAGGAGCTGTTTGAGAGTTTCGGAAGAGCACTTTCTGTCCGCTCATTGCCTGAGCCACGAGAGTGACCGTGAATAATAACACCAATCCGATTGCGCCACTCCCACTGCCCACATGATTAAGTAAGAACGTCTTGGCCAAGATTTCAATGTTCTTTGGTCTCTCTCTGTCCCCCACACTCCTTGCTCTCACAGGACCCACGCAGAGCAGCTGAGCCCCTCTGAAAACCCACCCAACACTGGGCACATGTGTTCTTCCCCACTTTCTTTTCATTTTATACATGTATAGATTGCAAAATAATCAGGACAATAAGGTTAGTTAACACGGCCATCTCCTCACAGAGCTATACTTCCCCACTTTTTTGATAAGAAGAATCCCTGCTTAGTCTACATAGCTCAGGTCAAATGTGACATCCCTGGGGAAGCCTGCCCTTCCTTTTCCTCCCAGATAGTGTTGGTTACTCCTTTTGCTTCCATGGTATTTTTCCATACCCCTTGTTACATTATCTGCCTACCTAGACTAGAAGAGATGTAACCACCTGCAAATATTTTCTTTAGTTTGCTTGATGGTGTGTGTGAGAGAGAGGAAAGGAAAACCAGATTTTAAAAATACACCAAGATTTCTGGTTTCTCTTGAAAAGTTGGAAGGTCAGGCCAGCTTGGGGTTTCATTTCCTTCTAACACCATCCACCGCAATACATCCACTTGTGCTTCTTTTAGAGGGGTATGTGGTCCCCAGTTTACACCCCATCCCTATCTTATGCCTCCCCTCATTCATGTACCTTCCCAGTCTTGTAGACAGGTTTTAAGCCTTGGAGCTGGATCATACCTCTCATATGTTCTGGGTTACTCCTGTTTACAAAATATTCTGCCTCCTTGTCCCCATAAACCATTTGGATGCCCTAGAAATTCCAGTATGTTGGCAAAGAGTAAGTGAATAGAATCAGGTAAATAAAAAATGTACATGTCACAAACTCCTTTGCTAAATCATGTGTTCCAGTTTTTGACTTAGAAAACAGTCCCTGCTTCATCATCTTCCAATTCTCACTCTTGTTAGTTCCCTGTGAGGAAGATGCTTCTGTTGGAGTTGTGCAAGGAAGGAGGCATCAGGGCAGATTTTCCAGGAAGGAGGGATTTAGGGCAAGTTAACTGTTAGAAAAGGCTTGCTTAAATTTTGATTACATAGCAGGTGACATGTGAGAAAATATGGAAAGTGGGACACACTCATGGACTCAGCCCTGGACCCCACTCAATCTCTCATCTCTGAGCCCATTAAAAAATGGATGTTAGGAAGACATAAGGTTGAAAGCAGTTCAAATATAAGCACACATCAGAATTATCTGGAGGATTCATAAAACACAGACTCCTGGGTCCCTTACCCAGAATTTCTGAAGCAGCTGGTCTGGGCTGGAGCCCCAAAATTTGCATTTCTAACCATTTCCCAAGAAATGCTGACGCTTCTGATCCCCAGAGCACATTTTATGACCACTGATGTAAAAAGCCTCTTGATGAAAGTGAAATAGGAGAGTGAAAAAGTTGGCTTAAAGCTCAACATTCAGAAAACTAAGGTCTTGGCATCTGGTCCCATCATTTCATGGCAAATAGATGGGGAAACAGTGTCAGACTTTATTTTGAGGGGCTCCAAAATCACTGCAGATGGTGATTGCAGCCATGAAATTAAAAGACGCTTACTCCTTGGAAGGAGAGTTATGACCAACCTAGACAGCATATTAAAAAACAGAGACATTACTTTGCCAACAAAGGTCCATCTAGTCAAGGCTATGGTTTTTCCAGTGGTCATGTATGGATATGGGAGTTGGACTGTGAAAAAAGCTGAGCGCCGAAAAATTGATGCTTTTGAACTGTGGTGTTGGAGAAGACTCTTGAGAGTCCCTTGGACTGCAAGGAGATCCAACCAGTCCATCCTAAAGGAGATCAGTCCTGGGTGTTCATTGGAAGGACTGATGCTGAAGCTGAAACTCTAATACTTTGGCCACCTGATGCGAAGAGTTGACTCATTGGAAAAGACCCTGATTCTGGGAGGGATTGGGGGCAGGAGGAGAAGGGGACGACAGAGGATGAGATGGCTAGAAGGCATCACCAACTCAATGGACATGAGTTTGAGTAAACACCGGGAGTTGGTGATGGACAGGGAGGCCTGGTGTGCTGCAATTCATGGGGTTGCAAAGAGTTGGACACGACTGAGCGACTGAACTGAACTGATGTAAAAAGGGGTGGGGGGGCTTGTTACTGTTCATTACTAGCAGCCTCCAGAACCTAGAGCCCACTTAAAGAGGTGATGTATATTAATAATTTTCCCTAGAATCCCTTGGTGATGCTCTGTACCCTCTTACTCTGCATTACCAAAGAAGCTCTTTGAGGTCCCTTGAGAACCTCCATTCGAACTTCATCAAACAGAGAAAGCAGTAACAAATGATGATTGCTGTTGTTTAGTTACTAAGTCATGTCCAATCTTTTGCAACCCCGTGGACTGTAGCCCTCCAGGCTCCTCTGCCCATAGGACTTCCCAGGCAAAAATACTGGAGTGGGTTGCCATTTCCTTCTCCACGGCATTGTCTCACCCCGGGGATCGAACTTGCTTCTCTTACATTGGCAGGCGGATTCTTTACCAATGAACCACCAGGGAAGCCCCTAAACAATGATTATGGCATGAAATCATTCTTGGTTTAAAGGAAGTGGTAAAGTGAATCTTGTTGCCTCTCCCAAGGAAGCGCCAAGTCCCAAACGACTGGTCTTCTGGGAAAATAGGCAGGGATGGCTTCTTGCTAATTATATTACTCAGGCTCACTTCTCCTTTCCAAGGACCTCCCCATTAATTCAGTTCAACCCAACTCAATATGATTAATGTAGCAATTTGATTCCCTGAAGAGATGACCCACCACAACCACTGAAGCAATAAGGTTCAAATTTTAGTGTGTAAATTCCTCAGACTCAGCCCCGCAGGTCCTGACTGAATAGATGGCAAAAGGATCCAGATGATTCTGTAGCCCACGAATCTGCCCACGCCTTGAGAAACACTCTGATAGAAGCCTAAGAATTCAACAATTTTAGGACCCCTCTCATTTATTTATCTTACATATATTTCCAAGAGGAAGCTGTCAAAACTAACATTTCTGTCAAGAGTCTGGCAAATCCAGGAAACCTTTCTCAGCAGAGCCTCCTGTTCTGCCCCTAGAACTGAAGCTGGGGTACATGCAGTATCTCCAAGAGTAAATTATTCTAATTAAATTCAATATAACAAACTTTAATTAGTGACTTATGAACTGATTAGAAATGGCATTCTACTGCAGAATCTCAGTGGCAGTAGCTTAAACAAATATGCTATTTATTCTATTATGTGATAATATTAGGAAGGAGTTGATCAAAGCTGTCCTGAGGCTGCATCAATTCAGAGATCAAGGCTCCTTCCACCTTTTGGCTCAGGGTAATAAAATGGCTTCTGTAATTCAGCCATCATGTCTGTATTCCAGGCAGGAAAAGCAGGGGGCAAGGAAAGGGGAGTCCTGCCCCCAGCTGAGTCATTCTTCTATTACATGTTTTCCTGGAAGCTCCAACCAGTAATGTCCCCTTACGTATCACTGACTAGCTGAGTAAGTAGCATGTTCTCCTGGCATACCGCTGACCCAGAGAATATCAGGATTCCGTCACTAAGGAAGGAGGAAGAATGGATGTTGAGTAAGGTGACTAGAAGTCTCTGCCACGACCTACTAAGGACCAGGGGGTGTGAGGAAGGAGGAGGCAGAGCTGCGTAACCTGTAGTCCATTAGGGAGGACTCACGAAGCTCACAAACAAGAGAGTTGTAGGACAGGAGTTGTAGGGCTTTTGGAAGAAGAGGGGATTTGAGCTGCTTCCTGATGTGCAGGTAGAATGATAACCACACAGATAGATGGTGAAGAAAGTCACTCCCAGCAGACAACATGTTTGGGAAACTACTGTGCCCGGTCGGAACCCACACAGAGAAAACTTTCAGGGCTAGAATGTGTTTAGCGATCACTGCATTGAGAGGTACTTAACCTAGTATCCACACACAGGCCCACTGTGTGTGGATAATTCCCATATCAGTCTTTCCAGTCTTTCCCCAGAATTGTTCCCCCCATCCTCAACTTTGGTTTCTTCACACCAACTTAGTCACCAACACACTCCTCCTTCCCCAGCTCCCCAGCCTCCACGTTTATGCTGACTTGACCCATGCTCTTGATCCTCCCCCTTTTTTTCCTCTCTCTTTTTTATTTTTTAAATTATGAAAGTATGACAACACATTTACAGGAGGTTTGGAAAATACAGAACAGAGTTATTTATAGTTCCACTGTATATTACAGTTATTTTTAAGTAGATAAATTAAGATTTTTAGTTGAAGTTTTGATATCAAACTCTGAAAAAATAATAGAATGAATATACAGAAAAGCAGAAGGATATAGTAGACCTGAAAAGCACTGTGAACCAATTCACCATAATTAAGAATTACACAATTTTCACACAACAGTAGGATACAAATTCTATTCATGTTCCCAAAGACTATAAGCTGATCCTCCCTTTTGGAATTACTCCTTCTTGCTTCTCCTCTTCCCCCTAGATATGGAAAATAGGTAATCACTGAAAGTATTTTAACATAGACTTCACAAACACAGTCAGAAGGGTAATTATAGAAGAGAAATTATAAAAAAAGATTTTTTGAGTTGCAAGCGATGAAAGCAAAGCATCAGATTCCATCTCAACCTGAGACTCTAGGATTCCTTTTGCCATGAATGCCCTTTGGCTTTAGTGTTTCTCCAGGAAATCCACCTTCCCCATCCCCATCCACCATGGTCTCTTATCTCCTTTTAATTCTAACACTACCAACATGGATTATGCAACTTTACATTTGCTTTATAACCTGTTTTTATATTTTCCATCTTTTACTATAGACTCGATAGGTCTAATATCGAGAAAATAGATTATAAACCAATTCAAGACACAAACTGAGTCTTCTCTACACCTTGCCACAGGGTGACCGACCATTCCAGGGTACCTAGTACTGAGGAGTTTCATGGGTTGTGGGACTTTCAGTGCTACAAGTGGGAAATCCTGAGCAGATCAAGATGAGTTAGTCACCCGACTTGCCCAAGAAATGGGCACATGATCATATTTGCTTGTTGATTGCTGTCTATGATAGACATCTCTGCTGTTCACCAGTATTTCTGGTTCTCCTCTCCCTCAGGACACATATTACACGTTTCCATCCCCTTAAAGTTACCTGTGGCCATGTGACTTGCTTTAGCCAAAAAAATGTGAGTGGACTTAATGTGTGTCACTCCTGAGTGAAAAGATTTAAGACCCCATGCACCACTCTCATATACTCTCTTCTCTTGACCTGAAAAACCGTGCAGCCATGGTGTTGGGATGGCTGCATCCTAGGATGCTGCTGAAGGCCTCTGAAGCAGAGCCCTCAGCCTCCCCATACTGGATTCACATGGTATGAGCAAAACTTAACATCACTCATGATAAGTGGCTGAAACTTGTATGTTTTTCCTCACTGCAGCAAAACCTAACCTAACCTGACTGGCTCAACAAGTTCTAAAAATCTCATTAGCAACTTATTCAAACTCAAATTCCTAAAGCAAAAAAACAAACAAAAAAATCCTTAGGGCTTTTTTCTCAAGCGGAAACTTCAAAGCTTGTAGCCAAAAAGCTGGTTGTGTGAAAGTGGGAAATCTGAGCTTGGTCTCCCAAGAAGTTTAAAGAAACTGGAGGCAAGAGCTCCTGAGGACAGAGGCTTCAGAAACAGAATTTGCCTTCCTGGTTCCTACCTGCCAGTCCACGTTACTGATTTCAACTCCTGATATTAAAATTGGAGATCCATTTTAGAAAGCTCAATTGTTTGATGTTCAGATGGGAAACTCTCCCAAAGGAGAAACAAGAGGTTCAGGATCACACAGGGCATTGCTAGTTATGATCTCCCTACACATTTTTGGTCCTGTTGGCCCTTTATATGGTTTTTCTACCTAATTCATTCACAGTCATTGTCTATTTCTTTGGGATTTCACATATTTATACTTACCACTTGCTGGTGGAAAACTAGTCTCAATCTCATACCTGGGTTCAAAAACATAGTTTTTAGAAAACTTTTTCTTGTATTATAGTAAGTGCTACTCATTTTTTTAAATATAAGAAAACGAGTAATCAAAATCTTACCCTCATCTAGAGGTAATCACTATAACACTTTAAAAATATATATATAAATTTATTTATTTATTTTTGTCTGCACAGGGCCTTAGTTGCTGCCCATGGACTTTCTTTAGTTGCAGTGCATGGGCTTCTCTTTGCGGTGGCTTCTCTTGTTGCAGAGTGGGGCTTTAGGGCTTGCAGTCTGCAGTGGTTGCTGTGTGGGGGCTCAGTAGTCTCGACTCTCCAGCTTAGTTGCCTGCGACTTGTGGAGTCTTTGACCAGGGATCGAAGCATGTCCCCTGCATTGGCACTAGACCACCACAGAAGTCCAACATTTTTTTTGTTTTTAATAAGAATGATTTTTTTACATTTTTAAACTTTATCCTTATCAGTATGTTAGCAGGTTACATGATATTCTATCTTCATGGATACATCATAATTTATTAACCAAGCTCCTTTTCTTGGATATTTAGATTGTTCTAGTCTTTTGCTTGTTTGTTGGTTTGGATTTTTAGTAAGTCATGAGCATTGTTTCACAGTCGCTGGTAATTTAAGTAGACACTCTTTCCTCATTACCTGTTCAGCACGTTGTGCAGCGGTGGTTCTCACACTTGAGCATGGCTCAGAATCACTGGGAGGGCTTGGGAAGCTAGAGGTTGCTGAGCCCCATCTCAAGTTCAGGATATGTAGGTCTGGGTGGGGTCTGAGCTTTTGTATTTCTTTTCGTAAATATTTATTTCTATTTATTTATTTAGCTGCAGTCAGTTGCGGCACACAGGATCTTTAGTTGCAGCATGCAAACTCTTAGTTTTGGCATGTGGGATCTAGTTCCCTGAACAGGGGTCAAACCAGAGCCCCCTGCATTAGGAGCATGGCGTCTTAGCCACTGGACCACTGGGAAGTCCCGCGCACTTGTGTTTCTCACAAAGATCTCTGGTACTGCTGATGCTGTTGACTTGGGGGCCACACTTTGTGAATCACCGTCTTCTATTATTCTTCTTTCCAAGGACCTAATATCACCTGTGTCCTCAGTTTCCTTTCTTGGAACCTACTGTGATTGGTCTGCTTTGGAGGGGAAGTTCTTTTGCAGTCTCACATTCTTTTTCCATTCCTGACTGTAAGTCCCTTTCATCAACACATCTTTCCAAGTGTCTCTGGGCTGTGTATAATTTTCTAACATACACACTCACACTGACTTTCAAAGTTGCCCTGCATTGCCACTCCCAGAAACCTCAGCTAATAACAAAGCAAGGGTAAACTGAAAGTTCTTTTTCCTAGGCTCTGACATTGTGTGTCCCTTATTCTCCCTGCATCCGCCTATCTACCTCACAGAGTTGTTGTGATTGGTAACCTCTATTCAAAATGGATATAGTAGAATATTACAGATGAGTGTGAGCTGGAAAGAGTTATGGACCCAGAGTGAAAGATCATTACAATCAGTTTTCATATTATTATGCATTTGCAGGGAAATGGCTAAAAGTTTAGGTTCTGGAGTTAGAACTGGTTTTTATCTGGGCTTTGATCCTGACTAGCTACATGCACGTAAGCAGATCACATAACTGAGACTCGTTTTCCTCACCTATAAAGTGGAGGAAGGAACTAATAATACCTTTGTGGCAAGGAGACGGCAAGAAATAGAAATAATACGTGCAAGGAAGCCAGGACAGAAACAACTCTTGATAAATGATAGCTGTTGTGTTTACTAAATAGTTCTTTTAATTTTTTTCCTAGCCTTTTCTCTGCTGCGAGTCTGGAAAGAAATCCATTGTTCATTGGGACCTTTTCGGCCCTGACCCGAGTTTTCTGTCATTTACTAAGTTTCTGATCACCTGCCTCAGGCGGCAGGGCGGCGAGCCCCACGGGTTTCCCTGAGGCCCTGCTTTTCGGTTATTTACGGCACGCGGCCGCCCCAGCTCCGGCTCAAGTCTGCGCTTCCAGGTTCAGTTTCAGGGTCTCGCCGGCTGCCCCGGCCGGCGGGCGCCGAGCGGGCAGCGGGGCTCGGACGGCAGGGATCTCTGGGGGCCCCAGAGTTGGGAGGCGGAGTCCGGGAGCCCCCGGAGGAGGATGGGCTGCGGACACAGCAGACTGAGCTGCTGCAAACCCCCCAAAAAGGTAAAGGGCGCCGGCGGAGAAGTTTGACTTCGGAAAGGAAGGCGGGTGCGGAACCTCTCCGCCGCTGGGGACTTAGGGCGCCCCGGGTCTACTGGGGATGCCGGGCGGTGCACGCTTAGAGGCCGGCAGGCAGGGAGGCGGGTAAGGCTCGGCAGGGAGGCTCTCTCTCCCTGACCCAGGGCTGAGCCACGCGGGGCAGCCGAGTTTACAAACACAGCCCCGGGGCCGGGACAGGCAACTGATTCCAGCTGGCGGAGGTGGGAAATGTCTAGTAGTAGCTGTAGCAGGTGCCCTTTGCCGTTGGTCAGGGGCTGGTCGCTGTGTGGCCATGGACGTGTGACTTGACCTCTCTGGGCCTTTGGCTTTCCTACCATTAAGAGGCAGATTCTCTCTAGGGCCGCTACTTGAACGGCAGAATGGCCCACAGATTTACATCATCGGCATCACCTAGGACTTGCAGAATCTCGGGCTGTGTTCCAGACGTGCTAAAATAGAACTTGTCTCTTAATAAGATGCCCAGGTGACTACAATACGCTGTAAAGTTTGAGAAGCGCTGGTCTAGAGCCTCTTCAGGCCCTAGAGCCGGTGCATGTGGGCTGTCCTCGGGGGAGCTGGGAGGGGCCAACCAGGGAGGAGATTGGCGGCCTTCTGCTGCCTTTCCCTCCCTTCCTGTCGCTCCCCTCAGGGGCCTCCGAGCTGGGTTAGGGCCCAGGAGACGCTACTCCGGTTTCTGGCAGTGGGACCAGCTGCCCCTTGGGTTCTGACAAACCCAGAAGGTCAGAGCCTGGAGCCAGAGGACAACCTGAGGCACAGAGAGCCAAGCGCAGACCCTCAAGTCCTGAGCCTTCTTCCTACTACTGCCCACCCTCCAGTCAGGTGGGAAGAGGTGGTCCTATGAACTTGATGATCAGTCCCCTGAGGCCCCGAAAGGCCCCACACTGTGACACTATTCAGCAATTTTTCACTTGAGCCTCTGCTGCTTTGCTTGCGCCTGAGCACAGGCTTTTCTGCCTGTTGAGCATGCAATACTGTCCCTAACCTGGATGATTCTATTTCTGCTCTGTGCCTAGTCCAGGGAGAAGGACTTTTGTCCTAAGTACAGTGCCTTCCCGCCATCCTTGCTCCTCCTTAATTCCCAGTTCAAAATACCTCATGGAGCTCTGACACAGAAACCTTCCTGTCTTCCTGGTTCCAAGAGGGAAACTGAGGCTTGCCTCTACCCGTGGAAGCAGAAGTCTGGCTGATGGGATAATGAACAGATAAGCCTGAGACCTGCCTGAGACTTATAACAAAGCTGGTGATTGACTCTCAGTGTTGATCCTGGCTCTGCCACAAACATGCCCAAAGTGCTGTCTGTGCCTCAGTTTCTCCCTCTAAATGGACAGGGAGGGCTTTGAGCAGAATGATTTCTAGGAGTCAGAGAGCCTGTGTTCTCTACACCTGTGTTAGCTGCTCAGCTTGCAAAGTCCGCCGAGGGTAAATTCCATCTACTCGGTGGCGGGAAGAGACTGGAGTGGCCCTGTTCCAGGCCTTGGGTCTTCCGTAGTCTGGTAAAGGAGCCCACAGTGAGCAAGGATTCCCCTGCCTGTCTGAGAGCCTTGCCAGCTGTCCCTGTCCATCCCTGGCACAGCCTGAACTGGACCCCCTGTCCCAGGCTGTGAAGGAAGGGCACGTGCAGTCAGCAGAGACTATCCCAGTGGGAAAGGACCTTGGGTACCACCTGTGCCGATGCACGCAACATGCCGCTGGGAGGTTAAAGGCTGGAGGCGGAAGGGTCTTGACTGAGGTCAGAGAACAACTTAGAGCGGAACCCAGATGCCCAGTCCCCAAGCCCAGTGTCCGTTGTCTCTGCCCCTCCTCGGTGCTTCCAGTGGCTTCTTGTTGATTCCAAAGCCCTTTGGCATTAAAGGCTTTGCCCTGTTGCCTCAGAGCAGCCTGGCTTGCCTTTCTGCCCTGGCAGTGCCAGGCTCCTGCCCCTGAGTGGCAGGATTTATAAGCTGATTTTGTTTAAAGTTCATGCTAGTTTCCGTCCCTCTGTGCTATGCTCCTGCCTGGTTTCTCATCCAGGTGCCAACCCCGAAAAGGCCTGAACTTCCAAGCTCACCCCCAGGAGGTTGTCAGCCCCCTAGGAGAGAGGGAACCTCTGAGGATGGGATGTACAACAATGAGCTCAGACCCCAGGAGGCTCAGGTCATGACACCAATGACTCACCGTGAGTGGCAGTTTACAGAGTACTTTCACATCCTGCCGACCTCACTAAAGCCTGGAAGTCAGGCTGAGCTGTGGGATCTTCTCCACTTTATAGATGAGGAGACTGAGGTTCAGGGAGGAGTGATGTCATTCAGTAGGTTGCTGGCCAAACCATGCAGTGGAGCCTGGTTTTTCTGCCCTCCCCGTTGGTACTTACTGCCATGCACAGAGCCTAGAGCTGGTGCCTCCTAAATATTTGAGTGTGAGTGAGGGCCACACCAGAGCTGGCCTGGAAGTTAACCCAGAGTGCCGCAGGAGTATCTCGTCTAGCCTTGAGAGATACAGGACGGCTTCTTGGCTGAGTGCTGGGCATGCCTTGGCTGGGTGATGAAAGTTTGGTAGGAATGACCCAGTTGAGGCAGAGAGGACAGCCTGAGTGGGGGCTGAGCCGAAGAAGCAGAGTGATGGTGCTGGTTGTGGAGAGTGGGAGTGGCCAGCCGTGAGGAATGAGGCCAGGGCTTTCAGGGGGGACTTCCCTGGCGAGAGATAGGGGCTTTACCTCTAGGACTTCTCAAGGTCCCTCCCAGGGGCCAGACCTAAGGGTTTGCTGAGTCCTGTGGTTGGCAGTGCCAGTAGCCTTAGCTGGCAAGCTGTCCTAGACCCCACTGAGAGGCCTGACCTGGGGCCAAGTGTTACTGGGACTTTTGGTGACAAGTTGAAATCCTGGTGAAAAAAATGAGTGGAGATCCCTAGCAGGCTGGGTGTAGATAGTGAAGAATCATCTGCGTGATGTGGTCCTTCCTACATCCTTTTTGACAAAGACTATGGCTGTTGTGGGCACGTCAGGAGGATGTGGGAGAAGGCCAGACAGAGAGGGGCGGGGCCAAGGAAACAAGCCCTCCATGGACTTGCCTATAGGATGACATGGGGGTTTTTAGGGCCCTTCCGTCCCCCAAAAGTTACCAGCCCCGTCTGGGCCAAGGTGGGAAGGGAGCCCTAGCGCCTCATGGTCAACCCTCTGAGTGTGTGCCTTGTGTGACCCAGGGTTCAGAGCTTTGGCTCTGGCCCCCATGCCACAGCCCTGAGCACCACACCCGAGACCCTGGCTCAGTACTGCTCCCACAGCGGGGCCTCGGGCAACAGGTTCTCTGGGGTCAGTATCCCTTCATGAGCGCCTCCAGGTAGCAGGCCAGGTGAGAGAGGCAGAGATACAGAAGTGAAAGGTATGGAAGAGTCTGGCATGGGCACAACTAATGCTAAAACAAAACCATAGACACTAAGGGCGTGGGCTTTAGAACTGGGTCCACATATTCATTTATTGGAGCATCCTGGTGGCTCAGTGGTAAAGAATGCCTGCCAGTGCAGGAGGCGCAGGTTCAATCCCTGGGTCAGGAAGATCCCCTGGAGAAGGAAATGGCAACCTGTTCCAGTATTCTTGCCTGAAAAATCCCATGGACAGAAGAGTCTGGGGGGCCACAGTCCATAGGATTGCCAAGAGTTGGACACAACTGAGCACATTCATTTATTAACTCTGATCTCCAGACTCTAGGCCAGGTGCCACTTCAGTTCTAGCACCATTGTGGATCCATTAAGTGACCCTGGAAGGAATTTGGGTTTTCCATGCCTCAATTTCCTCATGTGTAAAATAGACGTGATGTAGCTCCTGAGTCATAGGGTTCTGAGATTAGATGAAAGAATGCATGTGATACAGTTCCTGATATACTGACTGGTTAGCAGGGAATGTAGGTGAGGGACATCAACACCTGGATTGTACCCAAGGAAAGCAAACAGGGATGTGGGAAAGGGGGCCATGAATATACTTGGAAGGCCATTTGGGGTTGCAAAGATAAAGCTTGGAGCCTGGCCACTGCCTTCCAGCCTCTGAAGTGTTGTCAAGCGGCATGGAGTGCAACCTGGCTCTCTGTTGACCCCAAAATGCTGATTGTGGCCAGTGAGGGGACGCTAAGGGGAGCCATATTCTACTTCTCACCAGGAAGAAGGGTAGTGAGTTCCCCATCCTGGGGGAGTTCAAGCAGAGGTCAGATGTGATTGTGACAGAAATAGAAGGGTGGGGGCGGGGAGTAGAAGAGGTGTTGCAAACCCAGGACTAGGAAATACTAAGATTCCACTCGACACCTAATTATTGTGATTATTCATAATGTTTAAGGCAAAATTTAGAATTTGGTAAAATATAAAGAAATTTTAAAATAGTTTTTAATCCCACCATGAAGAGATCGCCTCTGTGTACACTTCATTCTTTCTTCTCTTTTCCTCACTCATATGCTATATATGAGTGTGACTATTTTTGCAGAATTAGGGATATATTTTAAACGATATTATTCTATTAATAGTTATTGGGGTGCCTAAAAAGGTTTTTAACATCTTACAGAGAACCTGAACAAACTTTTTGACCAACCCTATCCCAGGGACAGAGGAGCCTGGTGGGCTGCCATCTATGGGGTCGCACAGAGTCGGGCAGGACTGAAGTGACTTAGCAGCAGCAGCAGCAGCATACTTAGTATTTTGCTGGGGGCATTCGCGCATGTTAAAAGTCTGTGGAAATGTGACTTTTAATGGCTATCTAAGGTTCTGTGGATGTTCTGTGGCTTTTTTACCCAGTTTGGACACTTGGTTATTTACACTCTCCACTCCTATCCTTGTTATTCATGAGCATCCTTGTGTTTCATCCTAATCCTGGGAGAGTGTGCCTTTTTGTTGGAGGGAAGAGGTGAGGGGAGAGAAGGCCTCCAGAGAAGAGATGGCATCTTGGCTGGGTTCTGAACATAGGTGGGAGCTAAACACACTTGTGTCAGGGTGACTGGGGTACATAAGATGCAGGGTCCCTGACACCTGATCCATAGGAGTAGGGCAAACTTGACTTTTTAACTCATTTTGGACAGAGGGTCTGAGAAAGGAAGTGGCCTTTGCCAGGCACTGAGCCCACTGTCCCAAACACTGTGGGGACACTGGTGTGTATGTGGCTTCTGAGCTAGTGGGTTTTGCCCAGTTCAGTTCAGTCGCTCGGTTGTGTCCGACTCTTTGCAACACCATGGACTGCAGCGCGCCAGGCTTCCCTGTCCATCACCAACTCCTGGAGCTTACTCAAACTCATGTCCATTGAGTTGGTGATACCATCCAACCATCTCATCCTCTGTCGTCCACTTCTCCTTCTGCCTTCAATCTTTCCCAGCATCAGGGCCTTTTCCAATGAGTCAGCTCTTTGCATCAGGTGGCCAAAGTATTGGAGTTTCAGCTTCAGCATCAGTCCTTCCAATGAATATTCAGGACTGATTTCCTTTAGGAATGACCCCTTGCAGTCCAAGGGACTCTCAAGAGTCTTCTCTGAAGTCTGAACACCACAGTTCAGAAGCATCAATTCTTCAGTGCTCAGCTTTCTTTATAGTCTGACTCTCACATCCATACATGACTACTGGAAAAACCAGTAGCCTTGACTAGATGGACCTTTGTTGGCAAAGTAATGTCTCTGCTTTTAAATATGCTGTCTAGGTTGGTCATAGCTTTTCTTCCAAGGAGCAAGTGTCTTTCAATTTCATGGTTGCAGTCACCATCTGCAGTGGAGCCCAAAAAAATAAAAGTCTGTCACTGTTTCCACTGTTTCCCCATCTATTTGCCATGCAGTCATGGGACCAGATGCCATGCTCTTTTGTGTAGCTTCAGTAATTTAGACCTTTGTCTAGGCATGAAGTGAAGTGAAAGTCGCTCAGTTGTGTCCAACTCTTTGCTACCCCGTGGGTTATACAGTCCATGGAATTCTCCAGGCTAGAATACTGGAGCGGGTAGACTTTCTCTTCTCCAGAGGATCTTCCCAGCCCAGGAATCAAATCCAGGTCTCCCTCATTGCAGGCAGATTCTTTACCAGCTGAGCCACCAGGGAAGCCCTGGTTTTTGCCCAACCCACGATATAATGCCCTCTCATCCCAGTTAAAGCCAATACAAGCTTCCATACATATGTACTGTGACATATATAGGTCTGACAGAGGGATCAACCAGAACTCCACCCCAGGCAGAAAGAGTGAGAGAAAATGAGAAAATCCATCCATCTTTAGTGTAGATAGATCTAAATCTATCCATCACCTGCAGACAAGCCATCGAACTTCTCTCACCAGGTAAATGTGAATCCCTAAAAATCATTTATCTTGTGTCACTTTATTTTCAAGACTGAATCTTCCAGAACATCTAGGCCAAACGCCTCACAATACATCCATCCCACACATCCCACACCCCATGCTTTCCCCCCAGATGAGTGATGTACAGACTGACCTACTTCCAGTTCTCCTTCCTCCCCGGGAGTGAAGTTCTTTTTCAGAGTGTACAACGAACTCTGTCATTCCTCCTCCACCCTGTGCAACCCTACCCCCTGCCCACTCCTTGAGGAAACAGCTGTGACATCAGAGAAGTTACCTGTCATGGGCTAAATAGTGTCCCCCCGCCCCCGCCCCACTAAAACTCATGTACACCCAGGACCTGTGAGTATGACATTATTAGAAACAGGGCTTTTGCAGATGTAATCTGTCAAGATGAGGTCATACTGGGGCACAGTGGGCTTCAGTCCAAGGACTGATGTCCTTGTCAGAAGAAGGGAATGTGGACAGAGAAGCATGGGGAGAAGGCCATGTGCTGACAGAAGCAGAGATGGTAGTCATGCGTCTGCAAGCCAGGCAACGCCAAGGGTTGCTGCGACCACCAGAAGCTAGGAAGAACGGATGGAGCAGAAATTCCCTCAGAGCCTCCAGACTGACCCAATCCACCTGACAGCTTGACTCTGGACTTCTCGCCTCCAGAACTGGAAGAGAAGAAATTTCTGTTGTTTCAAGTCACCAACTGCATGGTAATTTGTTACAGCAGCCCTAGGAGATGTATATATTTTGTTGATTCCCCACCCTCTCTCACCCCTCCCTGACCTGGCCACCAGCTGAAATGGGCAAGGGAGACCCAGTGTCCCCTCTTTGGCAGCAGAGTGGGGAGCATTGCGCACAAGGAGGTGCTTGGACACGGCCCCAGGGCTTTCGGACACCAGCTGCAGCATCTGCAGAGGAAAGAACAACTGGGCCGGGGGTCAAGACTGGGTCCTAGTCCTTCCTGTTTCACTAACTTGCCGTGTGATCACTACCCAGGCCTTGACCTCCCCACCTGTAAACTGACCCCCTTGGCTGCTTTTAGGTTCCAAGAGAGGTATTAATTCTGTCTCCTGCTCATTTCTTTGTACATGAGTCAAACTTGAATACACCATTTAAAAAATTCTAAGAACTGAGGCAAAACTGCAGCTCCCCCTACTTGACCACAATAATTCTAGTCTGTTCTCCAGAGATGATGACTGACTGCCCTTGGTGTGTACTTTTCTAGGTAGTTTTTCCTGTGCATGTTTGTACAGTAAAAGTTTATTTTGCTATTGATATTCTACCAAATGACTTTCCACCTTTGTTGGTAAATACCTTCTTTGTTTTTTTAAACAGATGCGTGGCATTGTATAGTGTCATGCAGCTGTGATACCTTAGTGTATGGAGCCAAAATGCCCCGTTGTGGATGTGAGGCTGGTTTCCAGTGTTTCCCTGTTACAAGTGACCCTGCCCCAAGCACCCTGCAGGGCCCGTCGACCTCACTAATGGGTGCCTCTCTCTGCTGGCAGTCCTGCGGCAGGGCACTTGCTGCCTGTACTTTGCCTGGTGGCTGCTGGGCTATGTCAACCTCTTCTCTATGCACTCCAGTCCCCCCTTTTACAGCTTCCCCACAGGGGCTGCTCAAGAACAGAGGGTTCAGGACACTCCCCCCCGCAAGCCCTCCTGAGCAAGTACCCCTCCTGCCTTGTCCTGCAGAGAAGCCCTCTGCATGAGGGGGCTGACCGCTGAGTGTGTGCAGCCACCAGCCCTGCTGTGCTGGGAACCAGCAAGTGTGACAGGACTGATAGAGGGTGAGGTGTCAGAATGACCTCACTCGGCCGCTTCTTTTGCGTCCAAAGCATATCAAGGCCAGAAGGGCCATGATGTATCCCATTGCCCAACTCCATGCCAGAGAGGAGGAAACGGAAGCCCAGAGAGGGGAGGGTGCTCCCCCAAGGTCACACAGCAAGCAAGCACCAAGTCAGGGCCCTGACTCTGGACTCCCACTGCAGGGTTTGCCACTGGGTTGGCGAGACAGGTGGATATCCGGCTGTGTCTGTGTCCTCAGCCTGTCTCTTCTCCCATGGTGGCCACTAACACCATTTTCTGTCCTGCTCCTTCAGGGTCCTTCTCCCTGATCGGCTGACCCAAATGCCAGAAATGGTGCTGAGTGCTTCTGCCAGCTCTGGCCCCTCTCAGGCGATCAGAGCAGGCAGACCCATGGGAGGCTGATACAGGACAGGAGAAGGTGGGCTCTAGGGAGGAAGAAAGGACTATGGCGTATCGGAAACCCTTCCCTAGGCCTCAGCCTCTCATCTGTGCCGGAGGGGCTGGGCCCTGCGCGCACTGTCTGGCGTGGGCGGTCTCAGCAGGTGTTTGGGGGGAAGTGGTCTGTCCTCCCCTGAGACCTTTCATCAACTGGTCAGACAGGAGGGATGGAGACCACATCCGCCCCTAACTCGGGGTGCTCTGGGGGCATTGCAGGTGTTTGGAGAATAGGCAGGGCCTCCTGACACAGCCGGGAGGAACCTGCTGTTGCTCCTGCCTTTCACTGGGCTGTGTGGTCATGTTGGTGTGTCCCCAGGCAGGCACTGGGTGATGCTTGACACTGTAATGTCAAAATGTAAAATGAATGAGTCAAAGTCAATCTTTAGTTGTCCTGGCTGTGTGAAAATGAAATCACGTTCAGGCATTGCTTGGCAAAATACTTCTGTCCATCTTAGAGATGCGGAAGCTGAGGCCAGTGATTGTGGTATTCTTACCTCTGAGCCTCTGTAGTCTGGGTGTGAAGGCTAACATTTCTCAACAGCTCTGAACATTTAGGCCCCGCCTTTCCTCCACCCCAGGCCCTGGAGGGAGCCCCTTGGGTCTCCGCCCCACCTCCTTCCTGCCTCTACCCTCAGCCAATGGGCTCTGGCTGTGGTTGTTCAGATCCCGAAACCAGTGGTGCCAGGGCCCCACCCATGCACGAGTCCTGACACCGGAAAGGCAGCTCTGATGTTGCAAAGGAGTGTGACCTGAGTCCCTTGAGCCTCAGAATTCCCTAAATGTTGGACTGCTTGGATCAATCTGGTGTATGCACGAAGGAAGGGGAAGGGCTCTGCCTTGAGTCTGGACTCCCAGGAGGCTCTGATCCTGCTTTGTGGCTTCTGACAGGCCCTGCCCACTCCACCTCTGGGCCTCAGTTTTTCCATCTGGAAATAGAAGGAGGGGATTGGATAATCAGTTTCCAGGGTCCCTTCCAACCCTGTCCTCTGGGTCCCAGTAAGCCTTCCACAGCCAAGGAGGGTGTGACAGAACTACAAGGCCAAGGGAAGCCAGGTCTGCAGTTTATGGGGACAGTGAAGGAGCTTGGTGAACTCTCAAGGGTCCTTTGATTACTAAATTCTCTAAGCTAGTCAGGGATAATGAGGCCGTAAATCACACCACTCAATCAGAAACGCACAATGCCTGAAGGGCCATGAAAAGGATGGCATGATGGTCCCTAAAGCAAGGTGAGACCAAGTGTCTTCAGGAAAGGCTGTGCCATCCTCAGGGTTCGACTTCCATCCTGGTAGGATCCCGGAGGGAGAGAATAGCTGGGCAGCTTCTATCCAAGTTGCTTCTGCCTTCCTCAGTCTTTCATGGTGAAAGAAATTCCCAGCTCAAGTTTGAGGGAAGTTGAGGGGTCTATCCCTGACGCTTTTAGTATAAGACTATGGAAATTCACCCTGAATTCAACTTGAATAATACTCAACAGATCCCACTGAGACTCTGTTACTGTTGGTGGGTTTTTCATACCACCTGCACTAGCTAAACACTTTGTTTAACAGAGATATTTACTTCTTAAACGTCAAGGATATCTTACAGAATTGGATTGTTGGAGTTGATTGTTGAAGTTTAGGCACCTCTGAGATCAGTCAGTCCAACCTGCAAAATAACGTTTGCTTCTTGCATGCTGCCAGTGATGGAGAGCTCACTCCATTCCACCCTCCAAGATGGCAGCCTATCTCTGGGACCATTCTGAGATTCTTCATGTTGCACTAAAACTTCTTGAAACTTCTAGTCCTTGGTCACCATCCTGTCCTCTGAGGTTGTGGACCACACACTAGCAGCCTTTACCTCATGGTCGTCCTGCAGAGATTTGAAGCCAGAGTCCAGAGTCTTTGTATTTCCCGTTTTTTATTTTTCAAGGCTGATCAACCATTTCTAGTCCCTCCTGTCAATTTACCCTCCAAAATGCAAGCAAATTTGAGGGGGTCTTGCCAGGACCAGTCCAAGCTTGCTGCTCTCCCCGCCACTCTGGGTGCTGTCTTTTGGCTCTGCCTGGACTCTGTTCGAAATCATGTTCTGCCACAGATCAGGTTTACTTCCCGTTGACCCAGAGCAGGGCTCTGGTCTGCTTGACAGCAAGGAGCTGGGCCCCAAAACTGTGCATGTTCCCAAGATGGAGAGGCCCTGTTTCCAGACCTCCTGGACAAAGGGCTGTCCTGGAGCCCATAAGGAGTGAGGAGAACCTCTGTTCCAACCCTGACCCATCAAAGAGGGTCCAGAGAGGGGACAGCACTTCCCTAAAGTCACACAGTGAAGCTGGGACTTGGGTGTGCTGGCCTTCCCCCTCCTCCCAGGTCCCGGGTTCTCCCTCCATTCTGTCCTGCTAGCAGCCACCTCATAGTGTTCTTCTCCCAAGTTTCCATTGACACAGGAAGCTTCCAGCCGTCTTCCAGAGCTCAGCTGGATGACCCTACCAGCCAGAGGCCTGCCCCACTCTGCTTTTGGAAGGGGAAATCCTTGTGGCCCCCTCCCAGCTCCCGTCCTCGCCCACTATAGAGTGAACTCTGCTCCGTGACCTCTGAGGAGAAAGCAGCCAAGGCCCCGTCATGGGAATTTTCCATGCAGTAGTTGCTTATCGATTCCTGCTCAGTTCTGGACTGTGTGTCTTCAGGAGCCTCAGAATCACCTGGATAGGGTGGTAGATCGGAGCTTCCCAGACTGCACATACTACCCTCAGATTCTGTAGGTCCAGAACTGGGCCTGGGAGCTATGTTAAGCAAGTGCTTCAGGTGGTCCTGAAACAGGAGACCTTCTATTAGGCCTCGAAATCCCTAGAAATACTATCTGGGCATCACAACAGGCATCAAATCCAAAGTCAATTTCAAAATTGTCCTCAAGGAGCCCCCTTGGATTAACAGGAGAAGCACGGATAACTGGGGAACTAATTGCATGGATGTTTGAACAGGCCTGCTGATAGAAACTAACTCAGCCCTGGGGAGAGACCAAGTAGAAATTATATATGAGCTGGGCCTGGAGGCCTGAGAAATTATCGAGCATATGTCATGCTAGGATGGTCTTGAGCAACCTGGGATGGTGTTGAACACATGGTTGTGCGTACTGAGGCCAGGAGTACAGTAGGTTGTTTCTGGTTTGGTTTTGGCCTAGCAAATTGATCAACATTAAAAAAAAAAAAAAAAAAGACACTAGTCCATGTTGGCAGAGTTGCAGTAAAACTGGCCTTCTGTTTGCTACTAGTGGGTTAGTTAATTGGTAGAGCCTTTCTGAATTATAGAGACGGTAACTTTAGATGTGTAAAAGTCTTACAATCATTATGTCCCCTAAGACATGATTTGAAAATTTAAAAATGGAAATAATGTAAATATTCAACAGTGGAAAGTGAAAGTGTTAGTTGCTCAGTCGTGTCCAACTCTTTGCAACCCCACAGACTTCACAGGCTCCTCTGTCCATGAGATTCTCCAGGCAAGAATACTGGATTGGGTTGCCATGCCCTTCTCCAGGGTATCTTCCCTACTCAGGGATCAAACCCAGGTCTCTTACATTGCAGACGGATTCTTTATCGTCTAAGCCACCAGGGAATGCCATTCAACAATGGATTATTGATTAAATGATTAAACTCATCTATAAGATGTCATGCTGAAGTCATTAAAATTAATTACAAAATATTTAATGCCATGTAGTAAATGCTTATATTTGAAAAAGTGAGATGTAAGGGAATATATGTAGATTTCAAAAGTGAATAAATGTATATTCTTTATTACCACTATATTTGGAAAAATATGTTTACCAATATTTAAATGTTAATAGAACAGTAGCATGAGAACTATTATAATGAGTCTTTTTTTTAAAAAATTATTTTAAAAATATTAATTTTATTTTTCAAATAGTTATTTATTCGGTGGAGTTGAGCCCTAGGTGTGGCCTGTGGAATCATCCTGGGGCTTGAGCTCTCCAGCTGGGGCGTTCCACGTCCCTCACATTGCAGGGACTTGGATCCCCAGGGATGTCCTAAGATGAGTCTTAACTGCCTTGATTCTGGAGGGTTATCCTGGGGCAAAGATGCTGTCAGGATCTGGAGACTCAAGCACAAGGCCATGTCCTGTCTAAGGTCTGAAAGTTGTTAGTGGAGAAGAGTTTTTGACCTTCCATGGTGGTTGTTTGGGAGAAGATAGTTTCTCATGAGCTTTATGATCTTATTTCAGGCAACCTGAGGCCAATGGCAGCCTGAGCGGTCTAGCAAAGCACTGTGGTCTTAGCTTCTGCCATGCTTTTTCAGATATAAAGTGATAAATGTGTTTAAATCATGTTTAAATCATGCCATGTTTGAGCTGTTAGAATTATGGAGTTATAGGTGCTTTATCTCAGCTAATCCTTAAAATAACCCTGTGAGGAAATCAAGGCTTGGAGAGGCAATGTGGTCACACAGAGTTGGATTTAGGGTTTGAATCCAGATCTGGGTGATTTTAGAATCCAAGAGTTGTTTTTTTTTCTTTTCCTTGGCTGTGTTGTATGGCATGTGGGATCTTAGTTCTCCAACAAGGGATGAAACCCATGCCCCCTGCATTGGAAGCATGGAGTCTTAACCACTGGGCCACCAGGGAAGTCCCTAGAATCCCAGAGTTCTTAACAATACTGTTCTGGTCTCCACTCTTCTGAGACCTGGTTCTCATGCTGATTTTGACATCCAGGCTGCACATGACTGTGTCTTACCTCCCTGAGCTCCAGTTTCCTCCCTCGTGATAACCCTTATCTCTCAGTGCAGTTGAGAAGAGCTGAGATCAGACACTCGGAGTTTGAATGCCATGGGCATTGTTGAGTGAAAGTAAGAACATCTCACACCTCCACTTCCTCCGCAAAGGAGAAAGCGGGCGCCCAGAGGAGGGAAGAGATTTGTCTGAGTTTGTAGAAGAGCTGAGACTGGAATTCTGGAAATCTCACTCCCATAAAACGTTGACCAGGTTAAGTGTAACCAGGGGTGGCAACAGGGACAAGACAATCAACCGTTGGTGTTTGTCTGCCTCCTTCCTCCAGCCCAGGGGAAGGGGCTGGCTCCTGTCATTGCCCCAGAATCCTGTGTTGACAGCTTGTTCCTGGGCCAAGCGTCCCCTCTCCCCTGGGCGGAAAGGGACGAGACTTCACAGGGTGGGTGGAGGAGGGTGGCTGGCGTGCCAGCCACTGGGCAGATCGTGGGGACCTGGACCTGGAGGAGACACTGTTTCTTGCTCAGTTTGCACCAGGCTCTGTGCTGGGCACTGTGGGCAGGAGCAGAAGGTTCTAGAAGCCTGCCCTTCTCATCCTTCCCCAGCCAGAACTATGCTTTCCAGCAGCATTTCATTCATTCTCGAGTTCAGGAAATTGTTAATAATTTTTATTCTATTAATCACTTAATCTATTATCACAGTAAAAAGTAAAGTTTTTCTTTTACAGTGATAATTCACAATTGAACACTTTCATAGGTTTTTCATGAGCTGACTTATTTAAGTGTTTTCTAAAATGGGGCTTAGACTCTTTTTTTAAAATCAGAAAACTTTTTTGAGGTACAGTTGAAAAATAACATGCTAATTTCAGATGTACAACTGAATGATTCAATATTTGTACACATTGTGAAATGATCACAGTAAGTCTAGCTAACATTTTAGAACATTTTGAAAAATATACGAAACGGCTTAAATTTTTTTCCTACCCCACATCTTGGTCCAGTGACAAGTGCTAGACTTTGACCAACTTTTCACCTCTCTGGGGTGAAATGAGAAAATTAAAGGTGTTCTTTGTGTGTAACTTTGAGTAAGATGTTATTTCTCCTTTCCTGAAAGAACTATCTCGAGCTTTCCTTAGTATATTTTGAAAGGTTAAAATGTCTTCTATTTTATGAAATGATAGTGGTAGTTTGCAAATTATTTTTTTCAGCATTCCTGCTTGTCAACCCATCCCAAATCTCCTATTTGAAAATATTATTTATGAAAACCGAAATCTTAGAGCCACTGACACTGTTCTGTGGTATAGAAAACCCTTTAGGGACTTCCCAGGTGGCCAGTGGCTAAGACTCTGTGTTCCCAGTGCAGGGGGCCCAGGTTTGATTGCTGGTCGGAGAACTAGATCCCACATGCCACAACTAAGAGTTCACATGCCACAATTAAAGATCCTGTGTGCTGTAACTAAGACCCAGCATAGTCAAGTAAATAAATATTAAATAAACAAATATTTTTAAAAAGTTATTATAGAAAGCCCTTTTGCATCAGTTGTCCCCTCTGATTCAACCCCCAGTGACCAAGGTTAGTTAAAGTGCCTACTAGGTATGGGTCAAATCCTTGACTCTGCCAGATGTCCCCTGGTCTGCCCTGATGGAATCCTCTTTTGCCTCAGCCTTCTCATTTTTAAATTGGGGGACATGCATATTTCCCAGGTTCTCCTGAAGATTAGCTGAGACAGTGCCTGGTATGACCTGGCTGCAGTATTTCACCTCCAACTGTCAGATTATATACTGCCACCTCCACAGAGTTGGGGAAACAGCCCTTCTAGCAGAGAAGAAACATGGTAAAACTGTGGCTTGAAGTTTGATGCTCTGCCTTCAATACAGGGCACTTGCTGAAAGTTGTGGTAGCCAAGGGCCCTGGGGAGGAAGGGGAATTGTCTCTAAACCGGGGGTTGGGAAGTTTTAAGACACTTAAAGGCCATAACTGGGATGAGGGTAATAGCATAAGGTCTGGCCAAGTCCATGGAGAAGGAAGATAAGGGCAGGGAGGGGCCCACGGTTGGTAGCCAAGCCAAAGAACAAGAATCTAAGGAGACGTCATCCAGCATCAGGCTCCCTGCTGAGGGTTTCCCCGGCCAAGGTGAAATCCTGTCTGAGGACCCCTTCCCCACAGAGCGGGTGCTGCCCTGGGACTCTGAGGAAGAAAGCCTACTGGGCGTTAGTGCAGGGGTTGGCACAACTGGAATTCCTATCTTGCCTTTGGAAGAGTTACCATAGCATCTATCCTCACGTTAACCTCCTACCTTCATCCTCACTGTTATCTCATTTCTTCCAGAGGCGCCAAAGACCAGATCAGCCTCCCAAACCAGAGTCTCAGGAACTGGGTCCCCTCAATGGTGACACAGGTGAGTAGTCAGCCCTATAAATGCCCTCTCTGACATCTGTGAGGTTTCCTACGTTATAATCAACAAACACGATATGGCTATTTAGTTATCTCCTGAGATTTTAGTTAGGTTACTTTACTAGGAGTATCATTTCTAAAATCAGGGGGGCGATAGTTCTTTCCTGATCCTGGCTACCACACCTGGAGTGCCGAGTTTATTTCTGAAAAGCACACTTTCAGAGAAATCCAGAAAAAAATGGACAGAATACAGAGGAGAAGAATCAGGTTGGTGAGGAATCTGGAAACCATATCCTTTAAGGAACAGTTAAAGAAACAGAAGATGTTGCAATAAAACACAACAGTTCTCTCCAAGTGACTGAAGTGCCTTCACAGAGAAGAAAGATGAGCCTTGTTCAGTGTGACCCAGAGATCAGTACCAGGGCCTGAATGTAGCCAAAACAGACTTGCAGAATTCAGTTCACTCTCAAAGGAATTTTTTTGTCTGGTTGCTGATTTAAATTAATCAGAGCTACTGATAGAATGAGCTCTCCATCTCTGAAAGTGTTTAATTACCACCTGGAGACTATCAGGATATTGTAGATGAACTTAAAGTACCAGATAAGCAACTGGGTCAGAATTTAGATGTTCTCTAATCTGACTGTACATAAGAATTACCTGGGGTGGATTTTGAAAAATACAGATTCTGAGGCCCCACCACAAACCAACTACATAGGGATTTCTAGGACTGGGTCTGAAGACTGCATTGTTAGGTAGTTAGTTCAGTCACTCAGTCATGTCCAACTCTTTGCGACCCCATGGATTGCAGCACGCCAGGCCTCCCTGTCTAACACCAACTTCCGGGGTTTCCTCAAACTCACGTCCATTGAATCGGTGATGCCATCCAACCATCTCATCCTCTGTCATCCCCTTCTCCTCCCACCTTCAATCTTTCCCAGCATCAGGATCTTTTCAAATGAGTCAGCTCTTTGCATCAGGTGGCCAAAGTATTGCAGTTTCAGCTTCAACATCAGGCCTTCCAATGAATATTCAGGGCTGATTTCCTTTAGGATGGACTGGTTGGATCTCCTTGGAGTCCAAGGGACTCTCAAGAATCTTCTCCAACACAACAGTTCAAAAGCATCAATTCTTCGGCACTCAACTTTCTTTATAGACCAACTCTCATATACATACATGACTACTGGAAAAACCATAACCTTGACTAGATGGACCTTTGTTGACAAAGTAATGTCTCTGCTTTTTAATATGCTGTCTAAGTTGGTCACAACTTTCCTTCCAAGGAGTAAGCGTCTTTTAATTTCATGGCTGCAATCACCATCTGCAGTGGTGAAAGTAAAATCTGTCACTGTTTCCACTGTTTCCCCATCTATTTGCTGAGAAGTGATGGGACTGGATGCCATGATTTTAGTTTTCTGAAATGTTGAGCTTTAAGCCAACTTTTTCACTCTCCTCTTTTACTTTCATCAAGAGGCTCTTTAGTTCTTCACTTTCTGCCATAGGGGTGGTGTCATCTGCATATCTGAGGTTATTGATATTTCTCCCTGCAGTCTTGATTCCAGCTTGTGCTTCATCCAGCCCAGCATTTCTCATGATGTACTCTGCATATAAGTTAAATAAGCAGATGACAATATACAGCCTTGATGTACTCCTTTTCCTATTTGGAACCAGTCTGTTGTTCCATGTCCAGTTCCAACTGTTGCTTCCTGTCCTGCATAAAATTTCTCAGGAGGCAGGTCAGGTGGTCTGGTATTTCCATCTCTTAAAGAATTTTCCACAGTTTATTGTGAGCCACACAATCAAAGGCTTTGGCATAGTCAATAAAGCAGAAATAGACGTTTTTCTGGAACTCTCTTGCTTTTTCAATGACCCAGCAGATGGTGGCAATTTGATCTCTGGTTCCTCTGCCTTTTCTAAAACCAGCTTGAACATCTGGAAGTTCATGGTTCACATATTGCTGAAGCCTGGCTTGGAGAATTTTGAGCATTACTTTACTAGTGTGTGAGATGAGTACAATTGTGCAGTGGTTTGAGGATTCTTTGCCATTGCCTTTCTTTGGGATTGGAATGAAAACTGACCTTTTCCAGTCCTGTGGCCACTGCTGAGTTTTCCAAATTTGCTGGCATATTGAGTGCAGCACTTTCACAGCATCATCTCCTAGGATTTGAAATAGCTCAACTGGAATTCCATCACCTCCACTAGCTTTGTTCGTAGTGATGCTTCCTAAGGCCCACTTAACTTCACATTCCAGGATGTCTGGCTCTAGGTGAGTGATCACACCATCGTGATTATCTGGGTCGTGAAGATCTTTTTTGTACAGTTCTTCTGTGTATCCTTGCCACCTCTTAGTATCTTCTGCTTCTGTTAGGCCCATACCATTTCTGTCCTTTATTGAGCCCATCTTTGCATGAAACGTTCCCTTGGTATCTCTAATTTTCTTGAAGAGATCTCTAGTCTTTCCCATTCTGTTGTTTTCCTATTTCTTTGCATTGATCACTGAGGAAGGCTTTCTTATCTCTCCTTGCTATTCTTTGGAACTCTGCATTCAAATGGGTATATCTTTTCCTTTTCTCCTTTGCTTTTCGCTTCTCTTCTTTTCATAGCTATTTGTAAGGCCTTCTCAAACAGCCATTTTGCTTTTTTGCATTTCTTTTCCATGGGGATGGTCTTGCTCCCTGTCTCCTGTACAATGTCATGAACCTCTGTCCATAGTTCCTCAGGCACTCTATCAGACGTAGTCTCTTAAATCTATTTCTCATTTCCACTGTATAATCATAAGGGATTTGATTTAGGTTATACCTGAATGGTCTAGTGGTTTTCCCTACTTTCTTCAGTTTAAGTCTGAATTTGGCAATAAGGAGTTCATGGTCTGAGCCACAGTCTGCATTGTTAATGATGGTAAATCTCTGTAATAAGTAGCACCCCACACACACACAAGTTGGGACCAGTTTGGTACTGCTGACCAACATTTGAGATCTTGAGCCAAATGATCTATGAGAGCCTGGAACTCTATGATCATGACCACTGCCTCCTCTCACTCCCCTCCCCCAGACCTAGGGCTCCTATCTGATGGACTGACCACAGCCTCTTTCCTCACACTTCTCATTATACCTTGTACCCAACCTGGCCTATGGAATTCTGTAATAATATTATTACTACATTTATAACTTGTTAACAATGCTAATATAAGCTTCCAATGCTGTCATGAGTCCCGAGGAACATTTAGAGAACATTTAGTGAACTATTGGCATTTTTTTTTGCCGCAGCACGCAGGATCTTAGTTCCCTGGCTAGCGGAAGCTTAACCACTGGGTCACCAGGGAATTCCTAAAGAGCATTTATGGAACACCTCCAAATGCCTGGCACTACACCTACTGCTCTTTTTTATTCATTTGTTTGTTGTATTTTTTAGATTCCACAAATAGGTGATTGCCTACAGTATTGGTCTTTCTCTGACTCAACGCCCTAAGCATAGTACCCTCTAGGTCCATCCATGTTGTTGCAAATAGCAGACTCTGATTCTTTTTTTATTGCTGAATAATGCTCCTTTGTGTGTGTAGACTTTTGCTGTTGTACATCTTATTTTTTCATTCATATGTCAGATACTTATATTGCTTCCATGTGTTGGTACACTTACTGCTTTTTATGCATGCGCAAACAGAACAATGTGGTAGTTTGGAGTGTTTGCTGTGGAGTCAACTTGTGTAGGTTCACAGCCCCTTACTCCAGTTGTGAACTGGGTAATCTTGGACAGGTTGCATAATTTCTTTGTCCCTCAGCTTCCTCATCTGTGAAATGGGAATAATCATAGTAGCCACCACTCTGGGTAGCTGTGAGGATTCAGTGAGTAATACCTGTGAGACACTTGGAGCAGAGCTGGGCATGTTTCTGAACATAATAAGCTGTTGGTATTCTTTGTTGTTGTTGTTATTGTTTAGTCTCCATATTCTTTACATGCTGTTGTTATTTTCATTGCCGTTGTTTTCTGACTTAATCATCTCAATAGCCCTATGAGGTAGGTATCATTATTATCCTGATTTAATGTATTAGGTAACAGAGGCCTGGAAAGGGTTGGTCCCCACCTCAGGTGAGACCCAGAACCTGTTGGACTCAGAGTGACATCACCAGGCCTGTTTTGCAGTTTCCCTCAGCAACGGCTAGGTTTCCTGTTTGTGAGGTCTCCTTCCTGCTCACAGCAGCCCTTCTGTGCTGTGAGGTGTCGCACTCAGACACAGAGCCCAACAGATAAAGCGTGTGACCACCTGGCCCCTTAGTGAGGAGAGGAGAGGTGAGGACAGTGGTGAATGGCAGAACCACATCCTGGAGAGGGGGGAGGCCGCCGTTCCTCAGGCCAGCTCCTGCTGGACACTGAATCACACACTGCTACTTCTTTGGCTTCTTCAGGAAGAGTTGGAGGACTTCCCTGTTGGTCCAGCGGTTAATAATCAACCTGCCAGTATAGGGGACACGGGTTTGATCCCTGGTCTGGGAACTAAGATCCCTCTTGCCACAACTGCTGAAACCCGTGTGCCCTAGAGCCCCTGCTCCACAACAAGAAAAGCCACCATGGTGTGAGGCCCATGCACTGCAACTAGACATTAGCCCTACTCGCCACAACTAGAGAAAGCCCGCACAGCGATAAAGACAATAAATAAATAAATAGAAGCTTAAATCAGGACTTTTTAAAAAGTTGGAAATCTGTAGTATCAAGTAAAAGCTGCCCAGTTATTAAGTCAGCCACTGTTTTTTTAATTTAGACACTGGATGGAGCAAACAGCACCTTTATAGGCTGAATGTGTTCTGTGAGTCACCTGCTCTCCTGTAGATCTTAGGGGCAAATGAGGCCTCTGGCTCCTCCACTTCATGAAGGAGGGTCTCCAAAGGCAGGGAGATTTAAGGAGCTGCCTCTAGAAGTTGATCCCCCAACTGAAACCATTTTTGATGGGGAGACCAGACTCCCCATGCTGTAGTTCCAGCCTCCCACGCCCTCTCCATTGGGCCTGAACCCAACCTTCACTCTGTGATTTTTTTTTCCCTCACCTATAGCCACAACTGACCATGTATGTGCATCTGAGGAGGCTGAGCAGCACCAGAAGGCTATCACCAGAATCCTCCAGCAACATGAAGAGGACAAGAAGAAATGGGCACAGCAGGTAAATCCCAACCCCTTTCTTTTCCTCCTGCTCCACTAACCTCATTAAATTCCAGAGCAAGGCCAACTTTTGGTTTTATCGTTTTTGCAAGTATCCCTTACTCCTTTTGCCCAGAAAAGAGCCCTGTATCTGCAGAACAAATATTTGTAACTGTGGGCATATAATTTGTTTTATTTATTCTATGCAATAAAAGTGGGGAACCACCAACATAGCCAAGGGCTTTCTGCCTTCAATGGCATCAGGATTAGAAGACTCCAAAATCTCTTTCCACGTGGTAAATCTCTGGAAGCCCCCTCTTAAGCCCTAAAGAGGGAGAAGTCAGTCACATCAGCTATGTCTTGGAGGCCTTGCACCCATCAGCGGGTGGGACTCTGATCACCAACCTCCAAAAGGCTCCAGGGTTGGTGAGTGGATAAGTGAGGCTGCCCTGAACCTACTGAATCTCATTCTGCTCGGGACCCTCTGCCCCCAGGTGGAGGAGAAGGAGCTAGAACTTGAAGAGAAACTGAATGAACAGCGAAGAGTCCTAGAGGGAGAGCATGAGGAGGCCCTGAGAGGTAAGGACGAGATGTGCTTTGAAGACTGTGGACCAGACTCCTTCTGTTCCACCTGCCGAGCTCACGTGGGACTCCCATTTCCCTTCCCACCCACCTCTGGTCCCTAAGCAGTTGTCACTTCAGGACTGGAGTCTGCAGGGTCCTAAGACTTGTCCTTTTGGGCATATAATATTTGACCCCATGCTTTGTTTTACCTTAGTTGAGAGGTGTTTTTCCTTTCCATTTTAAAAAACAATCTGTATTCATTATAGGAAATTTGGAAAACCTAGACAAATAGGAGAATATTTAAATACCCATTTTTCTTCCCCACAATGACAACAACTCTATGCTTAGTTTATTTTTTTCAAATACCTTTCTTTCCTTTTATATGTGATAATGTTTATCATAGAAAATTTAGAATGTATGGATTAAAAAAATGATCTTGTAATGGTTGGAGCTCAGGCTCTGCAGCCATGGTCTCAGGGTTTGAATCCCAGCTTCACCACTTATCACCTGTGTAACCTTGAAGAAGTCAGTTAACTCTTATTCATAGGGTCTTTTAGAGAGCCAAGCAAATTAATTTACAGATGGATAGATAGATAGACAGACAGGCAGGCAGACAGATGAAGGAATCTAGAACAGTCCCTGATATTTTGCAAGATACTTAGTAAGTATTTATTAGCATTTATTATTTTATTACTGAGAAAATTAAAATTGTGTATAATTCCACCCAGAACTAGTCACTCCTACCCCTTTGATATAGATCCCTTGTACTTCTTTGGTGTGTATTTACCGAGAATATACATCTATACACACACCTACTTTGGGGGGAGGAGATAAATTGATTTTTCACTTTGCACTGTATTAACATCTTGTCATTAAACTCCTATAGCACAACTTTTAGTAACTACATAGCATTCCAGTGTGTTCCCTTGTTCTTTTAACTAGCCGCTTGGGTTAGGCATTTCAGCAAGTTCAAACTTTTACCACTGTTTATAACATCAATGATACACAGTGGACCCCATTTTGTAAAATCTTTGCCACATTCATAATTTTATCATTAGAAACACATTCTAGTAGAGTTGGTATGACAAAGTTTAAGTACATATATCTTTTATTTTGGCAAAATAAACATAAAATTTACCATTAGTGACATTTTGTCTAGTCACAGTCCCCTGAAACCATCACCACTGTACCCTTCCAGAACTCTCTCATCCTAAAAGCAAACTCCATACCCACTAAGCAGTCAGTCCCCAACCCCACGCTAACCCTTCCAGCCCCCCAGCAACTACCAGTCTGCTCCGAGTCTCATGACTTTGTCCACTGCAGACACTCATGTAAGTGGAATCCCACAACCCCCACAGTTGGCTTCCTTCACCCAGCATAAAGCTCATCCATTTTGCAGTGTGCATGGGCACTCCACTCCTTTCCCCAAGCCCATTTAAAAAATTATTCCATTCCTTTTGTAGTGTATAACATTCCATCGCCTAGGCACCGCACACTCTCTTTTTATCCATTCATCTGCTGGTGGATGGGCTGTGAACACGTGCCGTCAGCACAAGCACCTGGTTGATCATCTGCTTTCAGTTCCCCTGGGTGTAACCCCCAGGAGCAGAACTGCTGGGTCATTTGGTAATGCTGTGCTTAACTTTTTGAGAATCCACCAAACTGTTTTCCATAGTAGCTGTACCGTTTTTCAGTTCCAACAGCAATACACAAGAGTTCCAGTTGTACCACATCCTTGCCAATACTGGTTAGTTTCTGTCATTGTTGTTCTTCTAATTATTGCCATCCTAGTGAATGCAAAGTGATATCTCACTGTGGTTTTGACTTGTATTTCCCTAATGACTAATTTTGCTGAGCATCTTTTCATCTGCATGTTGGTTATTTGTATAGCTTCTTTGGGGAAGGTTATCTAGATTTTTGATGCCATTGAAATTGACATCAAAAAAGTGATACCAATTTTTTTTTTCATCATCAGTATTTTTATGACTTTCTCCCAGAATTTTTTATCTTTTAAAAACACAGTTAAGATTATTTTTATATGTAAAATTTTATATACTGTTCTTTTTATTTAACATTGTGTCAAACATGTTTGCAAGTAAAATTCCTCTGCTGCTAAAATGTTGTAAAATCTAAACCACTGCACACAGGGTTTTCCTTATTTCCTGTGAGTCTAGACATAAAGATTTTTTAACTACTGTTTAAGTAATACTGCACTAAATGTGTTTTGCCTAAAGATGTGCCCATGTTTTACATTATATCCTTAGATTTCCAGAAATGGAATAACTAGAACAGAGGTCTGAACAATTTTAAGAATCTTGAAACATATTACAACATTAGCATAAAACATTTTGAAATAGTATTGAAGCCTTTGCCCTGGGAATTTGAAGGGTACCAATGTACCCTGTGAAACTGGGCCTATCGGTTGACCTTAGTTCACTTTCTACAGTATCTCTGAAACTTACCTTGAATCTCATTTCAGTATCTATGTCTCTAAAATCCTTCCCTCCTTCTCAAAGCTGTTATGGTAAAACAGCTTTCTTCTCCACGCAGAGCACTGATTTGATACTAGTTTTAACGTTATAAAGATATTAATAAGACAGTTTTCCTGTTGTAAAAACCCAGAGGGGAAGGGACTGCCTGTCTTGAGTTCTTCCCAACAGTCAGAATTCTTTCATAGTTATTTTTCAATTGCTTGGCACCTGTTAGGTGCTGCCTAAGGCTTGCCTGGTGGCTCAGTGGGAAAGAATACAGCTGCCAATGAGGGAGATGTGGTTCGATCCCTGGATTGGAAGGATTCCCCTGGAGAAGGAAATGGCAGCCCGCTCTAATATTCTTGCCTGGGAAATCCCACAGACACAGGAGCCTGGTGGGCTATAGTCCGTGGGGTCGCAAAAGAGTCAGACACAACTTAGTGACTAAATGACAACAAAGTGCACATTAAATAAATGACTAGAAATATACCACGGGGGAAGTATGACTGGGAGAGGCCAGTGATTTTTTTTTTAACGCTTGATGACACTTTATTGTCTTTTATTTTCTATTTTTGTTTTTTAGTTATTATACATTAAAATGGACTTTCTAATGTAGCTTCATGAACTTTAACGCATGTATAGATTCATGCAGCCACCACCATAATCCAATATAAAACAGTCCCATCACCCCCAAAACACTCTCTCAGGCTGCCCATTTGTATCCACATCCTCTCCCATCCCAACCCCTGGAAAACACTGATCTGTTCTCCACACATGGTTTTGTCTTTTTAAGATCATTACAGAAACAAAATAACACAATATAATATTTAACATTGGCTTCTTTCCCTCATCATGGTGCATTTGAGAGTCATCTAAGTGGCTGGGTATATCAGGAGTGCCTTCTATTTCATGGCTGAATTGTGATCCATTGTTCACTCATCCCCTTGTCCAAGTGGGGACAGGTCATTTCCAATTTGAGGTAATTATGAATAGTGCTCTTCTCAACATTCGTGTAAGGTTTCTGTGTGTTCTTAAGTTTCCTGGGTAAATATCTAGGAATGGGATGTATAGGTCACATGGTACATGTATATTCAGCTTTGTGAGAATTGACTAAACTGTTTTCCTAAGGGACCATCATTTTACATTCCCATCAGTGATGAATGAATTCCACTGTTCCTTTTCACTAACACTTGTCAAGACTTTATTTTTTTGCTGCTCTAATAAATAGGTAGTGACATCTCACTGTGGGTATAGTTTGCATCTCGATAATGACTAATCATGTTGAACATCTTTTCTTTGGTTTATTTGCTGTCTGTGTAACCTCTTTGGCAGAATGTCTGTTCAAGTCCTTTGTATCTAATTAGCTTGTTTTGTTCATACTATTGGGTTTTGAGAGATCTTTATATATTTTGGATACAGGTCCTTTGTATTTACAAATATTTTCTCCTAGTCTGTGTGTGTGCATTTAAGGTTTGTTTGTGGGGTTGTTTTTTTTTTCATTCTCTCATTAATGGTTTTCACAAAGCAAAGCTTTTAATTTTAATAAATTCTAGGTCATTTTTTCTTTTATCAATTATGCTGTTGGTGTCATGTCTAAGAACTCTTTGCTGAACTCTAGGTAACAAAGATCTTCTCTCTTTTCTTCCAAAAATTATATGGCTTTAAGTTTTACATTTATATCTATGATCCATATAATCATGTGATTTCCCTTTTTTATACTATTAACATGGTAGATTACATTAATTTGAGCTTACATTAATGTAAGTTTTTGAACTTACATTAACAAAACCTCTCTTGGTCTTTTTATATGTTGCTGAACTTGATTTGCTAATATTTTATTGAAGATTTTTGTCTGTGTTTATAAGGGCTACTGGTCTATAGTTTTCTTGTACCATCTGTCTGGTTGTAGTATCAGGGCAAAGCTTGCCTCATGGAATGAGCTGGGAAATGTCCCTTCCTCTTCTATCTCTGGAAGAGATTGTAAAGAGTTGTACTATATCATTTTAAAATATTCAGTAGAATTTTTCAGAGAAACCTAAAGATTTAAACAGATATTTGACCATGGAGGATACACAGATACCAGATAAACACAAGAAAAGACATGCCATTTCTGCCATTTCTTTTCCAGGCAGTATTTAAGTACAAATTTAACTTCAATGGGCTTCCCTGGTGGCTCAGCTGGTTAAAAATCTGCCTGCAATGCAGGAGACCTGGGTTCGATCCCTGGGTTGGGAAGATCCCCTGGAGAATGGAAAGGCTACCCACTCCAGTATTCTGGCCTGGAGAATTCCATGGATTGTATAGTCCATGAGGTTACAGAGAGTTGGACGTGACTGAGCAACTTTCACTTTCTTTTCTAACGTAAGCCCTTAATGCTAAAAATTTCACCCTAAGCACTGCATTATCTGCATCCTAGAAATTGATGTTTTATATTTTTTGTTCAGTTCAAAATATCTTCTAATCTCCCTCAGGATTTCCTCTTTAGCTCACTGACAATTTAGAAGGGTATTTCCTTCTAGGTGTTCGGACATTTTCCAGTTCTCTTTTTGTTACCGGTATCCAGTTTGATTCCTTTGCAGTCAGAGAACATAGTTTATAGTTCATTCCTTTTTTAACTTGTTACAGCTTATTTTATGATTCAAGATGTGGTCTATCTTATGAATGCTTCATGTGCACTCAGAAAGAATGTGTATTCTGCTGTTGAGTACTTTATAAATTAATCAGTTAAAACAAGTTGGCAGTATTATTCAGGTCTATATTCTTACTGATTGTCTGCCTATGTTTTCTATCGAATATTGAGGAATGTGAACGCCTTCAACTGTAATTGTGTATTTGTCTGTTTCTCCTTTCAGTTCTGTCAGTTTTTGCTTCATGTAATTTGAAGAATGACTATACTTCTATAGATATTTAAGGTTGTTATGTCTTCCTGGAGAATGGACCCCTTTATCATGATGTAATGTACTTCTTCATTCCTGAGAATCTTCCTTATTCTTAAATGTTGCTTTTTCATTCTTTTACTTTTAACCTACCTGTGACATATTTAATGTAGGTATCTTGTAGGTATTAAAAAGAGCTAGTGAACTTTTGAAGATCCATAGAAATTACCATAAATCTGAACAAAAGCCAAACAAATATTGGGAAAAAATGGACAGAGCCTCAGGTATCCATAAAATAATCCTAGGATGTCTGACATTTGTGTCAAAGACTCAGAAAGGATGCAGTGAAGAAAAACTATTTGAAGAAGGAATGGTTGAATGCTTCCCAAATTTGGCAAAAAATAATCCTACAGATGAAAGATGCTTATTGAACCCCAAAGCAAGCCCACCAAAATCCACACTCAAACATATCTCTTTTTTTAAACTAATGACAAAAAAAAAAAAACTGGAACAGAACCAAAGAAAAATGGTGCATTACATAGAGGAAATAAGTTTGAATGAATTGTGGATTTCTCATTAGAATGTTTGGAGGCTAGAAGGAATAAGAACATTTTAAAACTACTAAAATAAAAGAACTGTAAATCAAGAATCCTATCTTCAGAAAAAAAAATGTTCTTCAGGAAAGAAGGTGAAATAGAGACATTCTAGATGAAGAAACACTAAAAGAATTCATCACCAACAGACTCTTTTTTACGTCATCTCTGTTCCTCTATTGACCCCACCAAGTGAGTTTTTACTTCATTTTTTTTTGTTCTAAAATTCCCTCCTGGTTTTAATGTTTGGTTACACTTTCTGATTTTCATTCTTTGGAAAAGCATTAACCTTTATTTCAGAGCGCTATAGCAGTTTCCTTAAGGTCCCTTCATAATTCCAACGGGCTTCCCTTGTAGCTCAGTCAGTAAAGAATCTGCCTGCAATGCAGGAGACCTGGGTTTGATTCCTAGGTCAGGGAGATTCCCTGGAGAATGAAATCTGTGGCACCTCAGTGTTGGCATCTGTTGAACGTCTTTTCTCAGGACAGATGAGATTTTCCCTCTTTGTGTGCTGAGTATTTAGACTTGTCACCTGAGGAATTTTGGATTTACATGCTTAGCAATTTTGTATTGCATTCTGAACATTTTGAATATTTGAATACATCAGATTCTGGGTCTTGTTTAAATAAATACATTGGTTGAGCAGCGCTTTGAATTCTGATCTTCTTGCCTAGTCTGCCTGCCACCATTTGCTGTTCAGAGTCTGAAAATAGTTGTGCCATTCATTCTGTGCTGGTTTTATAGCTAAATTCAGGAGACTGGATGGCATGTGCTTCCTCCATCTTACTTGGAACCAAACCTGTCTTGATAATTTATCTGTCCCATAATTTATCAAAAAGTTTTAAATTAGTTTTTATAACAATTTATATAGTTTTTATAGAGCTGATCTTATCAATTTTGACAGCTCTATCACATTTATATTACTGAGCATTCTCTTCCTTGTGTCACTGCCCCTATGACACAGGCCCCTTGCATACCTGGGCTTTTGGCTATATTACACTTTCCTGTTCTCTGTCCTGTTTCCCATCCCACCCAGTGACTGGTCATTTCCCTCTCGTCTTCTTTCAATTGAGACAAGGTTGGAATTTTCCGAAAGGAACTTTGTAGAGGAGGCAGGATGCAAGATCTTCCCAGGATCTCATTTGTTTCCCTTTCCATGAGCTTCTATTAAATATCTACTATAGTTCTGGTTCAGCCCCAAGCCCATGAGATAGAAAGATGAATAAAAGCATTCTCAGACTCCTGACCCCTATGGTCCCAAGGGGTCACCTGGGCTCTCTGGCCCTCGTGGGGTGAAGTGTCAGGGGTCTGAGCTCACTGCATCTCCTTTCACTCCAGCCCTCCAGGCCTCCTATGAGCAGGACAAGGAAGCCCTTACCCACTCCTTCCAGGAGGCCAAGGAGGCCCTGCAGGTGAGAAAGGTTGGGCTGTGTGAGTCTCTGTGATGTGGCGACCCTACTGTCAGCTCAGGAGGTCTTGGTCTGAGATGAGGGTTGGCCTCTTTCAGGGATGGTTGGGAGCATCTTGGAGACGTCGTGGGCCTGGGGCCATGGTGTGATTAGAGCCATGGAAGCATGAAGGAAGGCCTCTGACCCAGATTGACTGGTCAGGGATTTCCTAGAGAGGGTGAGGTCTAAGCTGGAATCTGAGGGTGGGTTGGAATTTTTCAGATGAAGAAGGCTAGGAAGAGTGCCTTAGCAGAAAACAAACAAACAAACAAAAAACACGTGTTTAAATGCATGGAGGAAAGGGGGAAAAATACAGAGTGCCTGTGAAACTGAAACAAGTCCAGGAGGCCTGAGTATAGAGCATGAGGGGGACACAGTGGAGGCCAGAGAGACAGGCAGGGACCAAACAATGGGAGTCTGTGAGCCCTAGTAAGGGGGTGCCCTATCCTAGAGGCGATGGACAGAGTTTAGGTGGAGCAAAATCCTTGATGGGGAGCAGTATGGAGACAGGTATGTACCTGGCAGCTGCAAGAGTGATGTGATGTTGGCTGCAGGAGAAGGCATGTAGAAAGAGCAGGGAGACAAGAGACAGGGCAAGGACCCTGAGCCTGGTTTGCATGTACTTTGAATGCCAGTCTGCCACCAGCCTAGAATACCCTGACATCGTCCCCAAGGGTATGGAGAGGTGGTGCTGTATGTTTTGAACAATGGTTGAAGTAGCTTAAGCCTGCAGTGCTGGGCAGAGCAAAGACAGACTGAAGAAGCCAATGCTGACCCCTCCCCAGGGGGTGGAGAAGTCCACCTCCAGCCTTATGAGCCAGGCTTGCATCATCTCCTGCCTGTTCCCCCCTCCAGGAGACCATTGACAGACTGACTGCACAGCTGGAGGCCTTCCAGGCCAAGATGAAGAGGGCAGAGGAGTCCATCCTGAGCCGAGACTACAAGAAGCACATCCAGGTAGGTGGCGGTCCCCACAGCCTGTCCTCCTTCAGCCTGCAGGAAGGTCCAGGTTTGGGCAACAGGAAAGGCCCGTCCCTCCTCAAGGTTGGGGCTAGAACTGATGCTCTTACCTTAATGAGGGTCTGGAAGAAACAGTGTCCCAGTGTCACTGAGGGGGAATGTAAAGATCAGAGAGAGGCACATGGGTGGTCAAGTGCTCACGCTCTGGACTCAGAATGAAGTGCCAAGAGCAGACCTACCACTTAGCAGAAGCAACTTAACCTCTGTGAACCATGGTTTCCTCGTCCGTGATGGAGCGAGCACAGCACGCACTGTTGGAAGAGAGTAAGATACAGCACATTAAGCACTTGCCACGGGCCGAGAAGGGGAGGTGACTTGTCAAACACAGTTGGGGGCAGAATGGGATGGCGGGAGGTAGCCCACTCTCCCCATCCCCCTCCCACTCCCCGCTCCAGCTGGTCTAAGGTCCCTCTGTGTTCCTATCTAGGAGCACGGGAGCCTCAGCCAGTTCTGGGAACAGGAGCTGGAGAGCTTACACTTTGTCATCGAGATGAAGAATGAGCGAATCCATGAGCTGGACAAGCGGCTGATCCTCATGGAGACAGTGGTCCGTGGCTGGCAGCGGCTGGAATGGAGGGATGGGGAAGGGGGCCTGGGGGGAGGCAGCCTCACGCTTCTGCTTTCTGGGCATTTCCTCTGTCGTGTGTGCAGAGGGCAGGTATTAATTATACTCTGAGGGGGGCCCAGCCTGGTCCGTATCAGCTTTGACCTGCCGCCCGTGCTGGCCCTTGAGTCACGGGCTGGTCTGGGCCCCGCAGTGGCTCCTTCTCAGCTGGTCCTGTACTTTTGACTAGCGTATTGCTGTCACTTGAGTGACACCAGGGCAACTATCCTGGCTAGCCAGGAGGGGCTGGCAGATGTCACGTCAGGCAGGGGTTGAGGAAGGAGTCAATGCTGGAAAAGAAAAAAAATCAGACAGATATAGGAAACCAGAGTCAGCAAGGACGGGCCTGGGCAGTGGTGGGTGTTGGGGACACCAGTGGCTTGTCTCCAGAAGGAAGGCCTTGGGGGACTTCGAATTGAATCCAAACAGATTATGTTACATTGTCCTGGAAGAAGTTCCCTGGCCTCTTGTGTGCCACACAACCTAAATTTTAAGCCAGACCATTTCAGTGGTTCCATATCCATTTTGTTCAACCACTTTTCGTGGAATAGCATAACAGATACATTTACATTTATATACATTTTATACTTCTGTCTTTTGGAGAACTAAACAATTTTTTTTCCTCTTGGGAACTGACGGAGATTTTAGATGGTAGTGGCTGTCTTCTTTTTTTAATACTCATCTGGCGAAGTGAAAAGTTGGCAGTCCTGTGTTCACGCCTTAGTTGTGTTGTTCCAAGTAATCTTACTGCCTCATGAAATGTAACATTTGGTCTAGAGTGAATCAGTGTTTTGGGTGGCCACGGATAAGAGGGAGGTGATAGCACAAGTTGTGCCGGGGGCTTTCTGAGCTCACTCTGATCTGTTACAGAAAGAAAAAAATCTGCTGTTGGAGGAGAAGATCACCACCCTACAGCAAGAGAACGAGGACCTCCACGCCCGAGGCTGCAACCAGATGGTTGTGTCAAGGTAGCTGCTCCCACGCCCTGCTCCTCCCCTCCCCACCGCTTACTTTTTGTGAATCTCCGGTTGGGAGAGTCTCCAGGAGGTCCAAGCCTGTCTGGGGGAGGAGGTTGGCTCCTCTTTGCTTGGGGGTCAGGAATCCCAAGGGACCAGCTCTGCCCGGAAACAGAAGTAGCAGGACTGATTAATATCTGTTTGTCCCCATCCCAGCTGAGTGGGCTCCATGGGAAAGCCCAGTTCAGGAAGAAGGAACAGGAAGCTTAGGGTTCAAGAGGCCAAAAGAATGAATGAATCAGTGGTAAGGGGTCGGTCAATGAGAGCTGAGATCATGTGTCAGATGTAATTTGTTGACAACATATTATCTCATCTAATCCTAATCATTATAATGACTCTAAGAGCCGGTCCTGTTAGCATTCCCATTTTGCAAATTTGCGCAGAGTGAATACCTGGTCAGAATTACACTTCTTAGTAGTGGAGCAGATCTGAACCCAAAGCTGAGGGCCACCTTGGTCAACAGCTGGAGTTGCCTTTTCAAGTGGGGCCACCGGGCAGGCTTCCTAGAGGAATGGGCTGGTCTTTGCAGTTGCTGGAGGCCCCGAGAGGCGGTCCCCTCAGGCAGTGCTGGCTGTGTGTCCACAGGCAGCTCTCAGAGGACCTGCTTCTTGCCCGTGAGGCCCTGGAGAAGGAGTCGCAATCACGGAGGCAGCTCCAGCAGGAGAAGGAGGAGCTGCTGTACCGGCTCCTCGGGACTGATGCCGCCCCTGCCTTCTCCCTGGCCTCTGTCACCCCCACCGAGGTCTCCTTCCTGGCTACATAGGGCCTGGGCCACCAGGATGCCTGCGGTCACAGCTTCCTCTAAAGACCTGGTAGAGAGGCAGCAGGGGTTGCTTGTCCTTTTCCCAGGAGGGGATGAGGGCGGGAGTGAGACGGGGAGCCAGGGTGTGTGCCCAGCGAGCCCTGGGGGCTTGGGCCACACAGAATCACCTGGGGGCTGCCTAGGCCCCAAGCAGCTCCCTCCCTCGAGCCGGGGGACAAGCGAGAGGAACCCTTTTATTCCCCCACCCCCACCCTTCTCTCTGTTGAGGTCAGGGAGCGCTGAGGCTTTCCCCAGGGGCAACCGTGCCACCCTGGGCATCCGACCAAGAGGGAACACGCCCCTGGTCCTAACTTGTCAGCTTTGCTGCCGGCTCCTCAGTGACCTAACTTGCCCCAGCCACCTCACCCCGCCTGGCCTTTCCTCAGCCTCTAAACCAGTTAGGGCAACTGAACAGACTGCCCTTGAGTCACACACTGTTCCATTCTAGACTTGTCTGAAGGTCAGACCAGGGGCTGGGGGTCAGCAGGGGAGGATGGGGACAACACGCTGTGAATCAAGGTGGGGAGGCACTGGAGTCCCTTGCCCACGGGGCAGAGCATCGGGCACGCCACCAGCGCCAGGCCCAGAGTCTGGTCCATCCAAGGGCTAAGGCCAGAGCTACTCCTCCTGGACCAGGCAGGGTTCACCCGCCACCCTCCTGCTCCCTCAGCCTCAGCACCATCAGGACTCGGGTGCCCCCTAGTGGATCTAAGTACCCTCAACAGCGAGAGCTGGAACCTCATCCCCGTGCAGATGAGGAAACCGAGGCGGGGAGAGGGACCCAGAGCCAGGCCTGGGGCTCATCTGTCATCAGAGCGTACTGTCTCCCTCCCTGAAATCTAGGAGGCCGTGTATGAGACGTGGCCTTTCTCCTTGCTCTGTCTGCCCTGCCCTGTCCAGTCTCTCAGTCCTGCTCTCCACTCAGCCCCTTCTAGCAGCCCGACCCCAGGCCTGTAGACCCTAGCCCTCAGCCTCCCCATCAGCGCAGAGGGGTAGCTGGAGTAACTAACCTCGGCAGGCCTGTCCAGGCCTGACCATCTGTGGATTCAAGATTCTTCTCAGGAAGCGTTGGGTCATCTGGAGACAGTAACAATCCCGTCTCTGTATAAGCATTTTGATTAAATGCCTTCACATACACCTCGCTCCCCATCTGTGAAAGATTCTCAAAGCAGCTTCTTTCCAAGCGTTAGCAGAGAGCACACTGCGATCACAAGATCCAGTGGCCTTGCCTGAGGTCCCCCAGCCCCGGGGGGCCAGCGTGTAGGAAAGGTCAACTCATGGGAACAGAAGTTTCCTCCATCAACCCAGACCACTTTCTTCATTCCCCTCGATCTGGGCTTCATCCATTTCTCTTCTAGGTGTTCAGATGTGACTCTGCTTCTCCAAACCTATGCAAACACATTCATTATCCAGGAGCCTTGGGGACAGCTCTGGATGTGAATGGTCACAACCGAGAAAAGAAGGGGTGGCCAAGTAATTTGGGAAACTCTAAGTTTACTCAAGTTACACAGCTCTGCTGTTGGCTCAGACGGTAAAGAATCCACCTGCAATGTGGGAGACCTGGGTTCAATCCTTGGGCTGGGAAGATCCCCTGGAGGAGGGCATGGCAACCCACTCCAGTATTCTTGCCTGGAGAATCCCATAGAGAGGAGCCTGGCAGGCTAGAGTCCATGGGGTCACAAAGAGTCAGACATGACTGGGCAACTAACCACACAGGTTCACTCAAGTTACACAGCTCTGCAAATTTCAGGACTTCTCAGAGCCTTTAATATGCTAATGTGCATTGCAAACTCACAGGGACGGAGCAAAGAGTCCAGCGTCTCTTAAACATCTTTAACCAAGTTTCTCCCCCAACCTGAGCACTTCAGGCTGCAGAATGCAAGTTACAAAACATTGTTCTAATTGAGAAGGGCAAGGCTGGAGAAGGGGCAGATTGAGGGGGGTGGGGTTTCCCTCCTGTAGCCTGTGGTGGCTGTGAAGAGGTGAACTGCGGCAGGCAAGCTATGGAAAATAAAAAGAACAACTGATATTGCATTCATTTGGCCTCTGCTTTCCTGGGAGAGAGAGGAAGTGGGAAGAAGGCCTCTGCTGGAGGCAGGGTTCCTTGCGGAGTAAGTCCTAGGAGCTGAGGGACTCACCAGCAGTTCTGGACTTCTCAGAAACTGGTGTCCCATGGGCCCTGGCCTTGCCCAGGCTTGGTGTGGGGGCTGGGGCTGGAGTAAAGCCTGGCTCAAATGCTGCCTGTCAGAATAGGCCAAGGCTTGGAGTGAGGCCCTGAGGCTGAAACAAGACGTGAAAGCACTGATGGGCTGGCAGAGGGTAAGGGTGATGGTGAAGGTTCCTTCTGCTATTTAGGGGGCACCTCCGTGGCATCAAAACCAAGGTTCACACAGTTACCTACCCCTGCTTCTATCTGCTGCTCTACACCTGGATGCCAGGAGTCAGGGTGCAGGGGGGCACAAGGACATGGGTGGTAGCTGTCCCCACACCCTGAAGGTTCCTGGCCTGGCAGGTATCAATGGCAGCATCCCTGGCCCAGGTTTTCCACACAGAGGGTGTTCCCTGCAGCCTACCTGGCTCTGCTAGCACGTCGTGTTCACGTCGCTGTGGGCCTGGTGCTGACATCAGGGGGTGGACCCAGCTGCAGGGACAAAATTTTACTGTCTATCAGCTGCCCCAGGTGCTATCTCTGAATGGGGCTCGGTGGGCAGGTAAGAGGCACAGTGAAAGAAGAGTGACTTGGCCACGGTCACACGTCAGTATCAGAGCGCCTGAAAGCCCAGGTTTTGTGGACAAAGATAAGCTGTTCAGGTCCCTGGAGAGAAGCTGAGGGCTCCTCCCGGGCTGGAGGAGAGGCATAAGGTAACTCGGTGCTTCCTAGAATGGGTTTTGTCGCAATCTTCTGTACCAAGGTCGCTGAAGCTTAGATGGTGGGTTTAGGGGAGAAAGAAGGGTCTGCCATGGAGAGAAGGGGAGAGACATGGGTACACACATGTTGAGCTGATTGTTAGAATGGTTGGAATAAAGATCTGAGTCGGAGCCTGAACTAAATGGCTGAGTATGAGGACGTGGAGCCCACCTCCCCCCACAAACACACCAAAAACACATCTGCATGTGCAACAGGTCTCTCAGAATACCATCCGGAAACTGGGAGGGTTCCTGTGCAACCAAGGGCACGGAAAGATTCCACAGAATCAGGCAGGACGGGAAGAAAAGCACTGGGTGAGCACCTGTGACCCTGGGAGGGGACTGAGAAGGAAATCTGATCACACGAGTGGACACTCGTCCTGGGGAGTGAGCGGGTGGAGCCACAGACTGGACGTTCCAGAAGGGACAAGCCCTTGTGGCTGCCTGGAGAACCAGTGGGACCGACAGAAATGCTGGCAGAGCCTAGACTCCACTCATGAGGAGTACACGGGTGCTGGCCTGTCAACAGACAGGGCAGAGAGGTCTGCCCTAGCAACAGCCACCTCGCCACAATCCCCGCTGTGAGCGAACGCCCGGCCTACTCAATCCACACCACAGCCTGGCACTGGGTCCAGGACAGCCAGGACCTGGGAACAGAGCGTCTAGGGATGCAGAGGTGACCCGGGGGTCTGGGGTGTGTGTGGTCCAGGTGGGGCAGCAGTGGCCATTGGTGGCACTTGCTATAACAGCACCACATAGTATTTTATAATAGCTGTAAATGGAGTATAATATGTAAAAGTTTTGATTCACTATGTTGTACACTTCTAACATATTGTATACTAACTATACTTCAATTAAAATTTATAAAAATGAAACTTTAAAAGAGGGAGACGTTGGTCCCATCCACTGGCACCTCTGCAGTGGGGAACTCCCAGTGCAGTGTCCCCTAGGCCAGGGGGTTGGTCACCGGACAGAGAAGCAGAACTGGCCGATAGCTGCACTGCTGTACCATCTCATACAATCCTCCCTGAGGACAAAGAGCAGCTCCTCTGGGTCTGGAAGGAGAGAATGAGCTTGCCTGACTTCTAGCTTCCTGGTGTTCTACCACTAGCTACAAGCAGGAGGTCCCTGGTGGGGACTTGAAATCCCACTTTTTCTCCCCATCCCCTAACTCCTTGCTCTCTTACACAGGGTCCTGCACTGAAGACTAAAAACCAGTTTGCTAGTTTCGGTTTGTCATCAGTTTGCTGTGCTTCTGCAATCTCTTTCTCTCCCTGTCTGATCTTAGTGTCTTCATTTGTACAATGATGGTGTCACACCAGTTGGTCTCTAAAGGGCCCTTTGTGGAAAACATCACTGGAAGTACTGAACTAGAAGTCCAGGTTTCTGATTTGATTCCTAACCTTGCCACCTGCTAGCTGTGGGACCTTAAACAAATCCCTTTCTTCCTGTGAGCCTTGCTTGTTTATCAAGTGGAAGCAATAATCCTCCTCTGGCCTATTTTGCAGAACTGATAAGAAGCAAATGAGATACTGGATATGAGACGCAGGCCTGTGGGAGGCAAACGTTCATCAAACTCTTTCATGGTACTTTGAGCAACACAATCTCAAATCAGATTCTTCAGTACATCATGGTACAGTGAGTAGGAATTATGAATATCTGGAGACCAGTTTTCTAGAGCAGTGCTACCAATAGAACTTTCTGTACTGGCATCTGTGTTGCTGAGTATGTAACCACTAGTCACATGTAGCGATAGGGCTCTTCAAATGTAGCTAGTGCAACTTGGGAACAGAATTTTAAGCTTTTAGTTAATTTGGATTTAAATAGCCACAGCTGTTAAAAAGCCTTCTGTGTTGAGTGAAGGAGCTCAGAGGTAGACAAACACATAGATTTCTTAACTTTGCCTGCACAGTAGAGTCACTGAGATGCTTGTAAGATAACCAATTCCTGGGCCCCACCCCCAGACCAAACCCATTGGAACATGGCTTGAGGTGAGGATTTAGTGCCAGTACTTTTAAAGTTCCCCAGTTGGGGACTTTCCTAGTGGTCCACTGGCTAAGACTCCGTGCTTCCAATGCAGGAGCCCAGGTTCTATCTCTGTTCAGGGAACTAGATCACTGAACTGCAACTAAGAGTTGAGGCTGCAATTAAGAGTTGACATGCAGCAATGAATATAGAAGATCCTGTGTGCCGCAACTAGGACCTGGCACAGCAAAATAATAAATCAATTAAAAATATTAAAAAAAAAAACCAAACCTCCCCCGGTGACCCTAATGTGCAACTATAGTTGAGACACACTGCTTATCAAATCTTCCTGAAGATTGAAATCACCTATATAGGACTTGTTAGGCTTCTAGAATCTGTCCAGACTTAATGGCAGGGGAGTCTAAGAATCTGTTTCTAACAGGCTCCCAAGTGATGCTGATAGTCATGGTCAAGACCTTCTAAATTGGATCATCATTACTGTTACGGTTGGAATTGAGTAAGGCAGAGACACTGCTGAGTCGAGAAGAGCCATCTCTTTCCTCTGTTGGACAAAGGTGGACTCTGACTCCCCCATTCTACGTGGAACTAGCCATAAAATCCCAGAATGTCACAAGAAGGATCTTAAAGAACCACTAGTGCGCTTCCTTCATTTTACATGCGGGTCTAAGAAGAGATACTGAAGGCAGGTTTGAAGGACTTCCTGAGTTGAGGCTCTTGGAGACCCTGACTCCAGGGCACCTGTGAAGATGCAGGTCTTTCCCTGGGGGTCCTCTCCTCATGCACTCATGCTGTCCTGGCCGTGCCGAGCCCAGCATTTCCCTGTGTCTGCATATTTCCCTGTGTCTGCACCCACAAATACTCTCAGCTGAACTGACTGCTGGCTTCATTCTGGGGTGCCAGCTGGGGTGGGCGGGAGATGGGCAAGAGCTGAGACACCTAGTGAGCAGCGTTTGTTCAGCTGACAGTCCCCTTCCCCAGCTTTTATCACCCCACCCACCCAGTCTTCCCCTTGTCCCCAGTCAGGCTGTCGGGATTTGTATTGGTCCCTGGCCCTACCCACCATGGCTTGCGAAATCTTAATTTCCTGGCCAGAGATTGAACCCAACACACACGAGGTCCTAACCACTGGACGGCCAGGGAATTCCCCCCACCCACAGTTTGATCAGCTCTCCTATCTCACTGGCCTCAAATGCAACTTCTAATTAGCCCATCTACCACTCCCCTCCCCACCACCATCATTGACCTTGCCTACACTTTGCAAACGGAATCTCACAAATCCCTTTGCCCTTCTTGGCTTCTTGCTTGTGTCCCTTTGTTCAAGCCAGCAAATGCCCTCTGAATACCTCCATCTGCCAAAAGAGGCAGAGTCCCAGGAAATCTTATTTTGAGAGACTCAATTGAGAGGACAAATCTGAACTGGGTTTTTATATCCCAGCCTCTGCCCAATTTTCTCCTGGACTCAAAGGGGCAATGCTGTGGGACCAATTTTGCCTTTATTCCTGCCTTCCCTGTGACGGAGTCCTTGACATAAGGATGTCTCCAGTCTGGCATCCAAGCACCAACAGGTCATTCTTCTTGGCCTTACCACTGCCACATTTCTCCCTACAGGCAGTATTTGCTGCCTCCAGCAGATATGCTGCTGGTGGAATTTCCATGTGCACACAGATACTAAAGAGTAACCCCAGCTCTCTGGAACTAGAAAAAAGCCCTTGCAGGATATAAAGCCTCAAAAGAAGCCCAGGCACCTATGGTCAAATAATCCATGACAAAGGAGGTAAGATTATACAATGAAGAAAAGACAGTCACTTCAGTAAGTGCCAATGGTTGCACTGGACAGCTTCGTGTAAAAGGATGAAATTAGGACATTCTCTAACACCATACACAAAAATAAACTCAAATGGATTAAAGACCTAAATATAAAACCAAAACTATAAAAAAACTCTTTGAGGAAAATATAGGCAGAACACTCTTTGAGATAAATCCCAGCAAGATCTTTTTTGATCTGTCTCCTAGAGTCACAGAAAAACAAAAACAAACAGGACCTAATTAAAAGCTTTTCAACAGCAAAGGAAACCATAAACAAAATGCAAAGACAACCCACAAGATGGGAGAAAATATTTGCAAACAGTGGGACCAACAAGGGATTAATCTCCAAAATTTATAAACAGCTCATGCAACTCAGTAATGTTATATTTTTTAAAAAATAAAAAAATGGGTAGAAGATGTAAACAGACATTTCTCCAAAGAATACATATTAATGGCCAAAGAGCACATGAAAAGATGCTCAACATCACTAATAATTAGAGAAATGAAAATCAAAACTATAATGAGAAATCACCTCACACCAGTCAGAATGACCATCATCTAAAAATCTACAAACAAATGCTGGAGAGGGTGTGGAGAAAAGAGAACCCTTCTACGGTGTTGGTGGGAAGGTAAGTTGGTGCAGCCACTATGGAAAACAATATGGACGTTCCTTAAAAAAACTAAAAATAGAGCTACCATATGATCCAGCAATCCCACTCTTGAGCATACATTTAGACAAAATTCTAATCCAAAAAGATACATGTACCCTCAACACTTATAGGAGCAGTATTTCAATAGCCAAGACGTGGAAGCACCTAAGTGACCATGGACAGAGCAATGGATAAAGAAGATGTGAGAGGCAATGGAATATTACTCAGTCAATAAAAGGAATGAAATAATGCCATTTGTACAACATGGATGGACCTGGAGATTATCACACTAGGTAAAGTAAGTCAGATAAAGACAAATATCATATGACAGTGCTTATATGTGGAATCTAAAAAAAAAAGGCTACAAATGAACTTATCTACAAAACTGAAATAAAATTATAGATACAAAAAATAAACTTATTGTTACCGGGGGTTGGGGAGGATAAATTGTAAGATTGGGATTGACACATACACGCTACTATATAAAAATAGATAACTATTAGGACCTACTTACAGCACAAGGAACTCTACTTAATACTCTGTAATGACCTATATGGGAAAAGAGTCTGAAAAAGAGTGGATACATGTATTTGTATAACAGAGTCACTTTGGTGGACACCTGAAACTACACAACATTGTAAATCAACTATACTTCAATTTAAAAATTTTTTATGGAGGCTTCTTCATGTAGCCGTCCTCCATCAACTCAATCTCCAGCCCCTCTCTCCTTCCCAGAGGACAGCTGAAAGTTCCAAGCTTCTAAGCACGGTAACCAGCCCTCTCTCTGGTGACCAGCCCTCATCCAGGTGCCCACAAGGGTCACCTCACTAGATCACCTCGTTAGAACAAAAGACACTCCTGTCACCGGGAAATCCAAAGAGCTCTAGGAGCTCTGCGTTGGGAACTGGGGTCAAAGACCAAACATTTTAAGATGCTTCTAGTGCACCTATCACTTAGGAAATTCCAAGGGTTTTTAGGAACCGGTGTCAGGAACTGAGGACCTATGTATATCTTTTTTCTGTTACTTCACTACAGTATAAAAGGTCTCCCTGATGTCCCTGGCGGGGTTAAGTATCCTGGCAGCTGTGCCTAGCCTTGGAGGGAAAGGATGTCGCCTCGGTTTGGGGAAGTCTTGGTAGTTTGAAGAGGTTTATTCTGAATTTCTTACATGGAGAACACTTAACAGTTTAGAGAATTTTACCACCCACATTCTGGTTTAAATCTTGCTGTAGCCCAAAAGAGCACCCAATGAGCATTATGACCCTCTTTTTACAAGAAACTAAGCCTCTGAGAGCACAGCTGGGCTCAATCCTGAAGAGGCGGCCGAGAACAGTGGTCCTCAGCCTTTTTGACCCAGTGACCAGTTTCGTGGAAGACAATTTTTTCACAGGCTGGGAAGTGGTGGGGGATGGTTTCAGGGTGATTCAAGCACATTACATTTATAGTGTATTTAATCTGATGCTGCTGCTGATCCAACAGGAGGTGCTGGTCCTCAGCCCAGAGACTGGGGACCCCTGGCCTAGAACACTAAGGTCTGGCATCTGAAAACAAAGATTCCCTGAGGAGGTATTCTTTAAGCCACTCCAGATAAGCAGAAGTGAGCCTGGACAAGCTGATGGCACATGGCCTTTAGAGCTAGAGGTGCTGGGCTTTGAATCTTTGCTCTGCTACACACTAGCTGTGTGACCTTGGCCAAGTCACTAAATTTCCCTGAGTACCATTTTCTAAATTTAGAAAATGGAAACAAGAACCCCTGCTTTATAAAACTATTATATGTATTAAGTAATAAATGTGAAACACTTAGGACAGTGCCTGAAATATGATAGATGTTCAATAAACAGTTAGCATGAATAGTTTATTCATTTCCTGTTGGTGCTATAACAAACTCAGTGGCTTAGAATGATGTAAATTTATTATCTTATAGTTCTGGAGGTCAAAAGCCTGAAATGGTTCTCATGGGGCTAAAACTGAGGGGTCAGCAGGGCCTCTTGGAAGATGTTTCTTTGTCTTTTCCAATTTCTAGAGGCTGCCCATATTCCTTGGCTTACGTTCCCCTTTTCTCTGTCTCCAAAGCCAGCCTCGTTGGACCAAGTCTGCATCATGGTGCCACCTCTCTGATTCTCTCATGTGAGTCCCTTTGTTACAGAACCAGTTTCTTTTTTCAGTGAATAGACAGTCAAAAGACTGTGACGCCACTGGAGTTTGTGAACAGGAAGATCGAGTCTCAAATTCGCATCCCCAAAGGCAAGGGGCTCAGAGTGTCTAAAGGATGAAAAATAAAGAAGCAGCTTGGTCTGAGGCGTGGGGAGAGGCGATTCGAAAAAGGTTCAGTAAGTGTTATTCTGCGCAGGTGTAACTAGGCCACACATTCTGAAAGTGGCGTTTTCCACCCTCTGATGTCCAAAAGTCACTAGCGGTTGCCCAGTTGAAAGGTCTCTGGTCCCACCCAGTCTTCACCACTCAGCACAAATGAGACATGGCTGATTCCAAGTCCTGGAAAATAACTTGGGCAAACATCTTATCCTTTAGGTTCCATGCTACTTGGAGGACATGCAAGTCTTAAAACGACCTGGATTAGTGAAGGTAGGTGAACCGGATTTAACCCAAAGTTTCATTTCTTCCATGTTTAAGGATCTTTGTGATTATACTGGGCCCACCTGAATGAATAACCGAGCGTACTCTGCCTATTTTAAGTCAGTTGATTGGCAACCTTAACTCCATCTGTGGGCTTAATGCCTCTGCCATTTGGAGATGAAGATGTGGACATCTTGGGGAGGCCACAGTATATTTTTTAAAACTAAAGCTAATGTTTTAATAGCCAAATCTCTATGGATAGGAGCCTTCAGTGAAACAGAAGCAATGAATCAGTGGACAGGATAAAAGAGGGGTCAGGAACACTGGCTGGTTCTTTGATTGCCCGAATTGAGAAGATCTTGTCAGAGCAACCAGCTGGGGATATCTCTGGGACTTGGGTCTGAAACCCTATTTGGTCTGGAGTTGAAATCTGACCCTTTTCAAATCTGACCCATTTGAAAAGACCCTGATGATGAGAATGATTGAAGGTGGGAGGAGAAGGGGATGACAGAGGATGAGATGGTTGGATGGCATCACTGACTCATGGACATGAGTTTGAGTAAACTCTGGGAGTTGGTGATGGACGGGTAGGCCTGGCCTTCTGCAGTGCTTGGGGTTGCAAAGACACAACTGAGCAACTGAACTGACTGAAATCTGACCACTGGCTGGGTTAGAGCAGCTCCCAGAGCTGGGGCTGTCCTGGCCAGATTCAGCCAGGATCCAGAGCAAGCCCTGATTACAGGGTGGATGCAAACACTTCACTAGCAGACGTCCCACCTCCCAGGATGAAGATTCTTAGATACTACCTCTTTGTATTTCTCATCTTGCTATCTCTGGACCTCAGTTTTTGTACTTATAAAATGAAGAGGTTGGACTAAAGCAAGATTTTCAAGTTTAAAAAACAAACCAATGAACAGACACACTCTAGATAACAGAACCCTCTCTAGACATGTTAAGAAAGAAAAAAAAAAAGGGATTCTTCCGATTGAAGAATTTAGTGGGGGGAGGGAGCTGTAGACTCACCCAACCAGCTTTTCAAACACTACTCTCCCTGTCTCTTGTCCCAACCTTAAAGTAGGCAGTAAGGCAATAGAATGAATTCCTTTGAGCATAGTTTTTAAATTTCTGGTCTGGATGAGCTCTCAAGGATCATTCTCAGTGCCCATCTCTAAATGTATGACCACATCACCTCCAGTATCCCCATCATCCAATTCCTTCTCCTTCAAATAAACCCTCCAGCATCAACCATTAACCCTTTCTTAAACTGCTGCCTTCTTATCAAAAGGGTGCCTGCCCTTCCCTTCCATCTGAGGCTCTCTAAAAAGCATCTGATAGCACCACATGGGAATACCTAGTGCCAACGACCAGACAGATCTGGGAGAGGACATCTGGGATGATACCAGCTCTCTAAATCCTATTTTAGTCACAGCTATTCTCTCGCAGAGATTGTTATGGCTCCAGCATCTTCCTGGGATGGCTGGAAGCAGAGAGATAGAGGAATGTCTCCCTGGGGACTCAGCCTCCCCTGAGGATTTACTGACTGTCAGGTTCTGAGCTAGAAATCCTTCAGGCTGTACCCCTGATGGAGCCCTACAACTGTTGATCTTTGTGAGAAAAATCATAGATTCTTAGAGAGGGGCTTCCTTGGTGGCTCAGATGGTAAAGAATCTGCCTGCAATGCAGGAGACCCAGGTTCAACCCCTGGGTTGGGAAGAGCCCCTGGAGAAGGGAATGGCCACCCATTCCAGTGTTCTTGCCTGGAGAATTCCATGGACAGAGGAGCCTGGCAGGCTATAGTCCATGGAGTCGCAAAGAGTTGGATATGACTGAGCAATTAACAGAGTCAGAGAATCTAGAAATAAACACTTATTTTATCCAGAAATAAATACTTCCAGACTCTTAGAATTACATAATCTTGGTATGATCAAGTATAATCAGATTCCTTTAAATTAATACTGCTACCACTTATCGAGTGTTTGTGTGTTAGGCTCCAAGCCAGATGTTTATATCAGTTCAGTTCAGTTCAGTTCATTCAGTCATGTCTGACTCTGCCATGCCATGAACTGCAGCACACCACGCTTCCCTGTCCATGACCAACTCCTGGAGCTTACTCAAGCTCATTTCCATTGAGTCAGTGATGCCATCCAACCATCTCATGCTCTGTCGGCCCCTTCTCTTCCCGCCATCAATCATTCCCAGCATCAGGGTCTTTTCCAATGAGTCAATTCTTTGCATCAGATGGCCAAGGTATTGGAGTTTCAGCTTCAGCATCAGTTCTTCCAATGAATATTTAGGACTGATTTCCTTTAGGATGGACTGGTTGGATTTCCTTGCTGTTCAAGGAACTCTCAAGAATCTTCTCCAACACCACAGTTCAAAAGCATCAATTCTTTTGTGCTCAGCTTTCTTCATATGACCAACCTAGACAGCATATTTAAAAGCAGAGACATTACTTTGCCAACAAAGGTCCGTCTAGTCAAAGCTTTGGTTTTTCCAGCAGTCACATATGGATGTGAGAGTTGGACTATAAAGAAAGCTGAGCACCAAATAAAGAAGTTTATGTACATCACATCAATTAATCATTGAAACTACCCTATAATTTTATGATTAACTGTTATCCCCCCTCTACTCCCGAATAAACTGAGCCTTGGTTTTGTTAAATCTTGCCAGTGATCACAGGAGCCAGGTTTTACTCTGTCAGATTTCAGAGTTCCACACACTGAACCACAGGTGAACCCCCAATTACTAGACTTCATAGTTTCTGACTTTCAGACCAGATAGGCTTGTTGGGTCTGGAAGAGACATGGGAGATAATGCACCCGGTCCATCCTTGTCAGTATGAAATAAGGAAGCTGAGCTCAAAAAGGTGACAGGACCCAGCACAGACAGGGGGACACAGATAGTGAGGAAGGAGCTGGGCTGAGCGCTCTCTTCCAGCATCACTCCAGTGCTGTCAACAGACACTCCTGGGAAAGAAGAGGCAAGGTTGGGGGAAGCAGGGAGTCCTCAAGAGTCCCTGGGGAGGGAAAAGATCTGCTGAGATGGAAGAAGTCATCCATACCTGACATGACTCAGATGAGCAGACACCAGGACAGGAAAAAAGAGGCTCTGGGGTCGATGGTGGAGCCAGCTGGAACTGAGATGCTGCTGCAGCCGTGGGCCTGCAGGGGAGAGATGGCACCAGCAAGGTGTGATTAGGGAAGTGGGAGGGATCCCTGGGAACAGGAGGGGAGGAAAGGGCTAATTTCAAAGGCAAATCAAAGTTCTGGTTCCTCCAGTAGGCTCCACACACAATTATTTTCTCTGCGTTCCCCCTGCTAAGGTGAATGGAGCCATTTGGAGCCCAGCTCAGTGAAAAACAGCCCTGCGGCTCTGCAAGGTGGGTCCCCAAGGGCAGACAGGTGGACCTAGGAGGCAGCTGGAGGGGCCACTGCAGGTCACTGGAGCGCCATGAGGGGGACTGAAGGACAGGAATACTTGAGGACAAAAAAAAAAATGTGTATGGCTAGCAGGGAGGGGTTTGACTGGACTTAGAGCAGGGTTTGGCTACTGCCTTGGGGCCGGATCTCCTGTTGCCTGCTTCAAGAGAGCCAGTGACCTGAGAATAGTCTTAACATTTGAAAATGGCTATAGAAAATATTTGATGACATATGAAAATATGTGAAGTTCAAATTTTAGTGTCCATAAATAAAGTCATATTTGAAAACAGTCACACTCATTCTTGTGTGTAATGTCCAGGGCTGCATTTGCACTTACAACAGCAGACTATAGTCCACAGAACCTAAAATATTTACTGCTACCTCTGGGCTTCTCTGGTAGCTCCAACAGTGAAAGAATTCACCTGCAATGCGGGAGACCTGGGTTTGATCCCTGGGTTGGGAAGATCCCCTGGAGAAGGGAACAGCTACCCACTCCAGTATTCTTACCTGGAGAATTCCATGGACAGAGGAGCCTGGCAGGCTACAGTCCATGGGTTGCAATGAGTCGGACACGACTGAGAGACTTTCACTTCACTTCATGGACAGGAAAACTTTGTCAGCCCTTGCTCTAAAGGTATTTTTCATGCCATTTGCAGCAACATGGATAGAACTAGAGATTATCAAACTAAGTGAAGTAAGTCAGGCAGAGAAAGACAAATATCATATGATATCACTTATATGTGAAATCTAAAAAAAAAACAAACACACACACACAATACAAATGAATTTATTTACAAAGCAGAAACAGACTCACAGACTTAGAAAATAAATTTATGGTTACCAAAGGGCAAAGGTGGGGCGAGGGATAAATTGGGAGTTTGGGATTAGCATACACACCACACAGTGTACTGTATATACAATGGATAACCATCAGGGACCTACTGTTTAGCGCAGGGCGCATGTATGCTCAGTTGCTCAGTCATGTCTGACTCTCTCACTCCTAGACTGTAGCCCACCAGGCTCCTCTTCTGTCCATGGGATTTCCCAGCAAGAATATTGGAGTAGGTTGCCATTTCCTCCTTCAGGGGACTTCCCCGATCCAGGGATCGAATCCACATCTCCTGCAGCTCCTTCCTGCATTGGCAGGCAAATTCTTTACCACTTGAACCACTGGGAAGCCCATCACATGGGGAATTCTACTCAATATATAATATTTTGTAATAACCTAAATGGGAAAAGAATCTGTCAAAGAATAGTATATGAATATGTATGACTGAATCACTTTGCTATACACCTGAAACTATACAACATTGTAAATCAACTATACTCCAATGTAAAAAAAAAAAGTATAGTATTTCTATAAACTAGTGTAACTTGGGACTTCCCCGGTAGTCCAGTGGTTAAGACTCTGCATTTCCATTGCAGGGGACACAGCTTTGATCCCTTGTTGGGGAACTAAGATCCCACATGCCACACAGCGTGGCCAAAAAATAAATATTGATAAATAGATAAATAAATAAATAATTTAAAATAGTTTAAGTAAATAATATGCAAATAAAATTTATTCTTTTTTTTCTTGTCTATTCATTTTTTTAAATAAATTTATTTATTTTAATTGGAGGCTAATTACTTTACAATATTGTAGTGGTTTTGCCATACATTGACATGAATCTGCCACGGATGTACATGTGTTCCCCATCCTGAACCCCCCCTCCCACCTCCCTCCCCATCCCATCCCTCTGGGTCATCCCAGTGCACCAACCCCGACCCTGTATCATGCATCAAACCTGGACTGGCAATTCATTTCACATATTATAATATACATGTTTCAATGTCATTCTCCCAAATCATCCCTCCCTTGCCCTCTCCCACAGAGTCCAAAAGACTGTTCTATACATCTATGTCTCTTTTTCTGATGAGGTTCCATTTGACCAGCCCCTCCCCCAATACATACCCTCTTCCCCCAATACATGGCCCTTTCCCCTTGCCTCTGAGGTTATTTATTAACTTGGTGTGTGTTTTTCTGAAGGAGTCTTTTGGGCCTAGAAAAGAGAACAACAGTCTCAAAGGCCCCTTGCTGAATCATCTAACTTCGGAGAAAACAAAGCATAACTTTAGTTCCATCCTGATGCTCCAGGCCAGTTGCATCTATCTGGGACTTATCACCCCCTGTTCGGAAACCTACCACCCCCTACACCCGCCCAGAAGACTTATCACCCCCTGCCCAACTACAAGTGTCATCTCAACAAAAGAATACTCAAAATATCCCGCCTGATTGACATTTCCCTTATCGCTTCCACAAACCTCCCTATAAGTATGACGCCTCCCTGATCCCTTTCGGCGCTCAGCCTGGTCGTTAGGCCGACTGTCGCCCCTCCTTGCCTGAATAAAGGTAACCTACTTCTGTTGAGGTCGTCTTTCCTTTTCTGCCTCGCCGGAACTGTACCTTACATTTTCCAGATTTTATTTCTGCATTTATATAAGCACATGCGTATCCACAGAAAGATACAGGATTGTTTCATGAGTTCTTTTGTTTTCTGTATGTGGTTTTACACTGTAGATATTTTTCTTAAACTTGCTTTTTCTTTTTTTTTTAATTCAACAATGAACAGTAGCTCCCTGTATAGACCTAGCTGTACTTTTAAAGTGCTACAGTGTCCAATGCCTTGGATCTACCACCATTCATCTGTTGCTTTAGCAAGGGATGTTAATTACGCTGTTTCAGTAGCTATTGTTTCCATTTTTTTGCTACAGGAAACCATGCTTCAGGGAACAGGAACTAGCATTTCAAGGCTCACATAGCTACATTTACTCCAAGAAAATGTTTGTTAAAGGAAAAGAATGTATTCAACACAGGCATGTCATAGATGGGTTTTCATTCACATATGTTTGTGACCTACATGAACACAACCGTGCAAATCTTTCTAAACGGAGCCTGATGGGGCCCTTGCTATCCTGCAAAGTTTGGTCAACATCCTAACTGTGGTTTGTGAGCTGGTAGAAACCCTCCTGTCTCTTGGTTGAGACAAGACTCCCCATGTATGTATATTTAACAGTCTTTCTTGGAAGGAGGGAAGAAGTGCGTAGTGGGAGGAGGCAGCAGAGCATGGGGAGCCTTGAGGGTCTTGGGGTCTGGTTCTCATTTTGCCACTTTCTGTGTGTCCTTGAGGACCTTAGTTTGGGCCTTAGTTTCCCCATCAGTTCCAAAAGGGTGACAGACACCTAGAGCTCCCGGTTTAGCTCCCAGTTTCATGGGCACGGTGCTCTTAATGGAGGTGCTGGATGCTGGGCAAGTCACCACTTCATACGCCAGCTTTCGCTGACCATTCCCTAGGGGAGCAATTTCACAAGAAGAGCAGCCGTGTGTCCCAGATAATGAGCGTGGGGGATCCACTCAAGGTTCTGGGTCTAGACCGCAGGGCATTACACAATCTCAGAGACCCCTGTCCCTCTTTGTCCCACAGCAACATAACTCAGTTTGCAATTTTATGATAATTTGTGATTGTTCACCTCCAACGCTCTAGGGTGTGAGCTGTGTGAAGCTGGGACCAGGTCTGCTTGGCTCCCGCTTTGTTCCAGCCTCCTGCGCACTGCCTGGCACTTTGTGGGCACTAGACAAACATTTGCTCAATGAATGAATGAACTGCTCCAGGCTGGTTTCAACAGAGAGACATAGCCCAGCCTTCTCTCTAATCCAAGGGCTCCCAAAGAGGCAAGTAACAGAAAGGTGGGGAATAGAGGGGGAGCAGGACATAAATGGTCGAGGAAACATCGTGGAATTGGAAAGGTCACTGCCTTCCTGAGTGTCAGCCCTCAGATGGGACTAGGGTGGGACTAAACACTCAAAACTGTAGAATTTATTTATCTATGGCTGCTAGTGAGGACTTTCTCCAGTTGCATCAAGCAGGAGCTACTCTTCTGCTGTGGTGTGCGGGCTTCTCGTTTTGGTGGCTTCTCTTTCTGCAGAGCACAAGCTCTAGGCGTGCAGACTTCAGTAGTCACAGCACACAGGCTCAGAACTTGTGACACACAGGCTTGGCTTCCGCTTGGCATGTGGAGTCTTCCCAGACCACAAATCGAATCCATGTCCCCTGCATTGGGAGGTGGATCCCTAGCCACTGCACTACCAATTTATTTTTCATTCATCAAATATTTATTGAAAGTCTACAATCAGTGGAGACATGAAGACAGGCATTAACCAGACACACAAATAAATATATAAATACCAACTGGGGCCCAAGTTATGATGAAAAAGGATAGAATTCCATGAGAGGCAATGGAGAAGGGTGTATATAGTGCCCTGGAGGAAGGGCTGAAAGGAATTTCTGAAGAAGTGCTATTTAAGGAGAAACCCACAACAATAGTAAGAGCTAGTCAGGCAAGCTTTGAAGAAAAGCTCTGATTTCATGCAAATGGACTCTTTCAATAGAATTTTGAGTGAGGCCTGGGATTTCGGAATCCCGGAAAGATGACCTTCAAGTTACAGAGCCTTAGTATCACAGAATCTTGAAAGAACCACAGATTCCTCAACAGCAAGTGGAGTCTTAGAATGTTACAGACTAAGAATCTTCACAGACAAGAAGAAAGGCAATCTTGAGATCATTTATTTCCCATCCCCTCCTCTCTACTAATGTACAGATAGTAACAAAACAAAAACTACACCGCAAGGTCATATAACCCAGCCAGAATAGCTCTTGCCTCTTACTATTTACAGACCAGGACACTATCCATTTAATAAATAATAATAATGGTGGTGGTGGCTTAGTCAATAAGTCAAGTCCAACTCTTGTGACCCCATGGACTGTAGCCTGCCAGGTTCCTCTGTCCATGGGATTTTCCAGGCAAGAACACTGGAGTGGATTGCCATTTCCTTCTCCAGGGGATCTTCCCTACCCAGGAATCGAACCCAGATCTCCTGCACTGCAGGCAGATTCTTTACTGACTGAGCTATAATGATGTTTAAATTGATAGTCTCTACTAAGTACTAATTTCTGCTAAAGGATTTATATCATTATATCAATAAATTCCAACAGCAAACTTGCAAGGTAAATACTTTTATAATATCCATGTATTGTAACTGAAAAAACAGAATCTCAGAAGAATAAATGGTTCACGGTCGCTCTGCTAGATGTGGTGGAACCAGACCCCTACAGCTTTGATGGTTATTTGCTTTTTAATTTAAAGACTATGCTCTAGAGACTTCCCTGGTGGTCCAGTGGTTAAAAATCTGCCTTCCAATGCAGGGGACAAGGGTTCAATCCCTGGTTCAATCCCTGCTGTCACATGCCTCAGGGCAACTTAAAAAAAAATAAGACTGTGCTCTAAAGCACTGTACCGTGCCTCCTTTTCTAGTTGCGGTGGCTTTCAAGCCTGCCCTTTTCACCATGATCCCAGCTTTGCTGTGACTTTCTCCTTAGGGGTCAAGGGAATCTCTTAGTTCAGCTTTGCTGTGGGGTGATGAGGGGTCTGGAGGGTCCACAGTACCCTCTCCAGTCAAAGAAGCCTTCTGAAGACGTAGTTGCTGTTGTTCAGTCACTTGGTCGAAAAGCTGGCTTAAAAAAAGGCTGGCTGAAAACTCAACATTCAAAAAATGAATACCATGGCATCCGGGCCCATCACTTCATGGCAAATAGATGGGGGAGGGGAAGGAAACTGAAGATCTAGATGTGGTATCAAACCTAGAAGTGAGTTTGTTTATGAGACTCAAGAGACACAGTGAGAGAACCTGAGTTCGTGTCTGAGCTTGGGCACTAACCAGCTGTGTGATGTGACTGAGTCACGGAGCTTCCTGGGGCCTCAGGCTCGGTGTCCTTTAGGTGGATTATAGCGCCTGCTCTCTCTGCCTCAGCTGTGCTGAGATCATGGAGGCCAGCATGTTTCCTGATGTATGAAATACAGGTAGTGATTCTAAAGCTCAGAAGTTTCTCTTTGACAGTGTACACTGATTTCCTCTAAATGGTAATATTTACCAGAAGCCTCAAAAAATATTCACTACTGTTTTTATTTGGAATTCAAGTTTTAGAAAGTAATCTCAAAAGTGTGCTGAAAAAAACAGAATCAACCTAAACATTCAACACTAGGCAATTAGATAAGTAAATTATACTATTATCATGGAAAGGATTTGATCCAGCTACTTAAATGTTTTGAATAACAATATTCAATCACATGAAAAAATGTTTAAAATAAAGATTTATGGAGGATAAACTAATATTTGCAAAACTTCCCTGGTGGTCTGCCAATTAAGACTTTGCAGAGTGTTCGGGTTTGATCCCTGGTCAGGGAAATAGGATCCCACAGGCTTCATGGCACAGTCAAAAATAAATAAATAAATACAACTTTTAAAAATAAGTTATTTGTGAAAAAAATAAAAATCAACTTATTAAAAAATAATAATATTTTCGATATGTTAACTTTTTTTTTCTAAAGAAAAGTCTGTGTGTGGTACATAGTTCACTTCAGTTCAGTCGCCCAGTAGGGTCCGACTCTTTGAGACCCCATGGACGGCAGCACACCAGGCCTCCATGTCCATCACCAACTCCCGGAGTTTACTCAAACTCATGTCCATTGAGTCAGTGATGCCATCCAACCATTTCATCCTCTGCCGTCCCCTTCTCCTCCCGCCTTCAATCTTTCCCAGCATCAGGATCTTTTCAAATGAGTCAGCTCTTCACATCAGGTGGCCAAAGTATTGGAGTTTTAGCTTCAGCATCAGTCCTTCCAATGAATATTCAGGACTGATTTCCTTTAGGATGGACTGGTTGGATCTCCCTGCTATCCAAGAGACTCTCAAGAGTCTTCCCCAACACAACAGTTCAATAGCATCAATTCTTTGACACTCAGCTTCATTTATAGTCTAACTCTCACATTCATACATGATTACTGGAAAAACGATAGCCTTGACTAGAGGAACCTTTGTTGGCAAAGTAATGTCTCTGCTTTTTAATAATGCTGTCTAAGTTGATCACAACTTTCCTTCCAAGGAGTAAGTGTCTTTTAATTTCATGGCTGCAGTCACCATCTGCAGTGATTTTGGAGCCCAAAAAAGTCTGCCACTGTTTCTCCATCTATTTGCCATGAAGTGATGGGACCAGATGCCATGATCTTAGTCTTCCGAAATGTTGAGCTTTAAGCCAACTTTTTCACTCTCCTCTTTCACTTTCATCAAGAGGCTCTTTAGTTCTTCTTTGCTTTCTGCCATAAGAGTGGTGTCATCTGCATATCTGAGGTTTTTTATATTTCTCCCTGCAGTCTTGATTCCAGCTTGTGCTTCATCTAGCCCAGCATTCTCATGATGTACTCTGCATATGAGTTAAATGAGCCGGGTGACAATATACAGCCTTGATGTACTCCTTTTCCTATTTGGAACCAGTCTGTTGTTCCATATCCAATTCTAACTGTTGCTTGTGACCTGCATACAGATTTCTCAGGAGGCAGGTCAGGTGGTCTGGTATTCCCATCTCTTAAAGAATTTTCCACAGTTTATTGTGATCCACACAGTCAAGACTTTGACATAGTCAACAAAGCAGAAATAGATGTTTTTCTGGAACTCTCTTGCTTTTTCAATGATCCAGTGGATGTTGGCAATTTGATCTCTGGTTCCTCTACCTTTTCTAAAACCAGCTTGAGCAACTGGAAGTTCATGGTTCATGTATTGTTGAAGCCTGGCTGTTGAGTATTACTTTGCTAGCATGTGAGATGTGTGCAATTGTGCGGTAGTTTGAGCATTCTTTGGCATTGCCTTTCTTTGGGATTGGAATGAAAACTGACATTTTCCAGTCCTGTGGCCACTGCTGAGTTTTCCAAATTTGCTGGCATATTGAGTGCAGCACTTTCACAGCATCATCTTTTAGGATTTGAAATAGCTCAACTGGAATTCCATCCTCCCCACTAGCTTTGTTCGTAGTGATGCTTCCTAAGGCCCACTTGACTTTGCATTCCAGGGTGTCTGGCTCTAGGTGAGTGATCATACCATCGTGATCGTCTGGGTTGTGAAGATCTTTTTTGTAGTTCTTCTGTTATTCTTGCCACCTCTTCTTAATATCTTCTGCTTCTGTTAGGTTCATACCATTTCTGTCCTTTATTGAGCCCATCTTTGCATGAAACGTTCCCTTGCTATCTCTAATTTTCTTGAAGAGATCTCTAGTCTTTCCCATTCTATTGTTTTCTTCTATTTCTTTGCACTGATCACTGAGGAAGGCTTTCTTATCTCTCCTGGGTATTCTTTGGAACTCTGCATTCAAATGGGTATATCTTTCCTTTTCTCCTTTGCTTTTCCCTTCTCTTCTTTTCACAGCTATTTGTAAGGCCTCCTCAGACAGCCATTTTGCTTTTTTGCATTTCTTTTTCTTGGGGATAGTCTTGATCCCTGTCTCCTATATAATGTCACGAACCTCCATCCATAGTTTTTCAGACACTATCAGATCTAGTCCCTTAAATCTATTTCTCACTTCCACTGTATAACTGTAAGGGACTTGGTTTAGGTCATACCTGAATGGTCTAGTGGTTTTCCCTACTTTCTTCAATTTAAGTCTGAATTTGGCAATAAGGAGTTTATGATCTGAGCCACAGTCGGCTTCCGGTCTTGTTTTTGCTGACTGTATAGAGCTTCTCCATCTTTGGCTGCAAAGAATATAATCAATCTGATTTTGGTGTAGAGCATCTCGTGATGTTCATGTCTAGAGTCTTCTCTTGTGTTGTTGGAAGAGGGTGTTTGCTATGACCAGTTTTCTTGGCAAAACTCTATTAGCTTTTGCCCTGCTTCATTCTGTACTCCAAAGCCAAATTTGCCTGTTACCCCAGGTGTTTCTTGACTTCCTACTTTTGCATTCCAGTCCCCTATAATGAAAAGGACATCTTTTTTTGGTTTTAGTTCTAAAAGGTCTTGTAGGTCTTCGTAGAACCATTCAACTTCAGTTTCTTCAGCATTACTGGTCAAGGCATAGACTTGGATTACCATGAAATTGAATGGTTTGCCTCGAAAATGAATGGAGATTATTCTGTTGTTTTTGAGATTGCATCCAAGTACTGCATTTCAGACTCTTTTGTTGACCATGATGGCTACTCCATTTCTTCTAAGAGATTCTTGCCCACAGTAGTAGATATAATGGTCATCTGAGTTAAATTCACCCATTCCAGTCCATTTTAGCTCGCTGATTCCTAAAATGTCGATGTTCACTCTTACCATTTCCTGTTTGACCACTTCCAATTTGCCTTGATTCATGGACCGAACATTCCAGGTTCCTATGCAATATTGCTCTTTACAGCATTGGACCTTGCTTCCATCAGTAGTCACATTGATAACTGGGTGTTGTTTTTGCTTTGGCTCCGTCTCTTCATTCTTTCTGGAGTTATTTCTCCACAGATCTCCAGTAGCATACTGGGCACCTACTGACCTGGGGAGTTCATCTTTCAGTGTCCTATCTTTTTGCCTTTTCACTGTTTATGGGGTTCTCAAGGCAAGAATACTGACGTGGTTTTCCATTCCCTTCTCCCGTGGCAGGTAAGTTCCCATAAACGTTGCTATTATTGCTGTTGTTGTCATGATAAATAATTATGCGATGATGTAGGCTATCTTTGGATTGTAAAATCATGACTTTAATTTTTTTTCATCTTTTGATTATCTATAATGAACACCCATTATTTTTATAATGAGAAACAAAACAATGAGAAAAGTGGGTCTGTGATTTTTAAGCCTGTCTTCCTTTAGTACACTGATTCCCCATCTCTTTATCCTCTAAGTGACCTGCCTGGCCAAAACTAGGTGTCCTCGTAAGACCCCAGAGCAGAAAACAATCTGCTTTGTGCCAAGTGAAACTCTTTATGTGCTCTTCCTTGGACAGAAGTGACCCTCAAGTGTTATGGAGAAATGTCAGGCACTGAAACAGGCCTTAGAGAACTGGTGGAGGAAAAGGTTCTTCCTGGTGGCCATGTGATCAGTCTGGGGCGCCTTTCTCAAATGAATTTAAAGTGAGACCTGAGGGGACTTCCCTGTTGGTCCAATGGTTAAGACTCTGTGCTTCCAATGCAGGGGGCTTGGGTTTAATCCCTGGCCAGGAAACTAAGATCCCACATGCAGTGCAGTGTGACCTAAAAATATAAATACAAAATAATAAAATAAAATAGACCCAGAAATTCCCTGGTGACCTAGTATTAGGACTCACACTTCCGCTGCTGAGAGCCCAAGTCAAATCCCTGGTCCGGGAACTAGGACTCCACAAGCTATGTAGTACGGCCAAAAATGTTTTTTAAAAATAAATTGAGACCCATCTCTGGACGGAGGCCGGCAGAACTAGGAACTGCCAGTAGGTGGCAGTATCTGACCGTCTCCAGCTTCCCCAGGGGGCGTGCCTGCCTGTCTGTGTTCCTTCAGTCGGAGTCTGGAGTGGGTGGCCACGCCCTCCTACAGGGGGTCTTCACCACCCAGGGACTGAACCTGCATCTCTTACCTCTCCTGCATTGGCAGGCTGGTTCTTTACCCCTAGCATCACCAATCAGATCCTGAACTTCTCTCATCTTAAATCAGAGAAACCACAGTCCAGCGAAGGGAAGTGAGAAAGTCTGGAATCCCAGTCCCTTGTTCTGACCCGTGTCACAGCACCACACCGTCTCTTAACTCTTTGGGAAGGGCCACTCCGTGGAGGAGGGGGCTTGGGGCAGTGCCAAAGAGATGAAGTCATCTTAGCCTGCCCTCTCTTCCTAACACAGACATCCTTTGTCTGTCTCCTTTCAGGCTTTGTCTCCACCAGCCAGTGAGGCTGTGTGACATATGCTATTCCACAGTCCCCGGATGTTTAGGCTGTTTCATTTTTTGCAATTAAGAAATACACTGTTAGGCCTAAAAAAGCTTTCTCTGTATTTCAAACTATTTTCTTTGGACTAAAATTTCTTAGGATTAATTCCCAGAAATGAGATGATCAGCTCAAAAAGACTGAGTGATATATTAGACTTTTTTCTGTAGCTCCGCGAATAAGGCCCTGGGCTCTGCAGTTAAGGGGATCTGGCTTTCCCTCCTGCCCTTGGTTCCTTGGGCTGACTTTGGGCAAAGGCCATAATTTCTCTGAACTTCAGTTAACCTTACTGTAAATCCCTACACTTGTACACTCGATTCCACTCTTTTTAAAAAACTATTAATTCGACTGCACCAAGTAAATAAAGGTCTTAGTTGTTGCATGTGGGAACTTTAGTTGCAGCATGCAAAATCATAGCTGCAGCATGTGGGCTCTAATTCCCTGACCAGGGATCAAACCCAGGCCCCCTGCACTGGGGGCTTGAAGTCTTAACTACTGAACCACTATGGAAGTCCCCTAGTTCCCACTCTTTGTCCATCATCTGTGCTGTCCCTCTTTATCTGATCATTCGCATCAGCACGTGAATATGCTGTGATGCTTCCAATCATTAAAAAAAAGAACCAAAACCCTCCTCTTGACCCCATCCTCCTGCCAGAAACTGCCACGTATCTTTGCTGGCCTTTAGAGCAAAGCTCCTGGAATAAGTAGCTGATGTTTCTAATCCTCAGCCCATTCCAATCAAGTCTGCACCCACAACAATCCATCAAGTCTGCTCTTCACAGCACGGGAAACAGGGCCTCCCATGTACTGTAACACATCAAATAAGCCTAATTAGTTTAACATCTCCCTTTTTACAAGGAGAGAAGACAAATTTTTGGTACATTTGAGAGACCCTATGAAATATTTCAAATCTCAGAGTTAGTTCTAAGTCAAAAAGACTTTGTTGAGAATTTCATTTTTGAAAGTTTGTCAAAAATATCAAAAGTTTTCAAAACACTTGGTCAAACAGGATCATAGGTCACTGCGAAAATACACTTAGTTATCCATTTAAATATTAATAACAACGACTTCATAGGCAAACAGAAGGTTATGTAATTCTGAGCAAAATTTAGCTTTTTTAATATCCAGAGGACTAAAGACGTGATAAAGACAATGTAGAAAATAAGGTGTAATTTTGGAAAAACAAGCTCTACCTTTTACAGTCACTTATTATCAAGAGCAGACCAATAGGAATAAGCCAATAAACAAATTGGCTTTATTTACTGTGGATTAATCCTAGATCATGTGAACCTGAAAAACATTTGGCTTAGTTTCTATTATATTTTGGGGAATATACTCAATTTACATAGTGCTTTTTTGTTTTAAGCCAATTAAATAGAGCTCTTTTACAAATTAGTTGTAGCAACACCATCTGAACATAGAAAAAAATACCATATCTATACAAATAGACACAAAGATCTCACAGTTTTCATTTTAAAACTTTAGTCCTTAATCAGGTATAATACAAAACTCACTAGTTTATAGAAATTATTATACCAAGTGAAGTAAGTCAGACAGAGGAAGACAAATATATGATATTGCTTATTTGCAGAATCTAAAAAAAAAGATACAAATGAACTTATATACAAAACAGAAACAGACTCACAAACATAGAAAATAATCTTATTGTTACCAAAGGGAAGAGGGGGGAGATAAATTAGGAGCTGTAGATTAACATACATACACTACTATATACAAAATTGATAAGTGGGACTTCCCTGGCAATCTAGTGGTTAAGACTTTCGATCCTTGGTCAGGGATCTAAGATCCCACACATTTAGCAGTCAAATGATAGGCAGGTAGATGGGTACAAATAAGCAACAAGAACCTACTGTATAGCACAGTGACTATATTCAATAACTTGTAATAACCTATAAAGGAAAAGAATCTGAAAATTTGCTATATACTTGAAACTAATGGTAAATCAACTATTATGTCAATAAAAAGACAAAAAGAAAAAAACCCTCACTAGTTTATAAATAACAGTTGGAATAAATTGTCTAGTCACTTAGATGACTAAATAAAAGTCTTTCATTATTTGTGGAGAATATCTTTAAGACCTGTATTTGCCCTTGACAAACAATTTTTTTTAATTTATTTTTTTTTAATTGAAGGATAATTGCTTTACAGAATTTTGTTGCTTTCTGTCAAACCTCAACATGAATCAGTCATAGGTATATATGCCTTTGACAAGCAATTTTAAGGAGGTAATTTGAACAGAGTCTTTTAGGTAATTTGAGTTTTAAAATACCTCTTTTCCTTTTTAAAATTTTTTCTTCTCCAGTCTTGGGAATTGGAGATGGCTTAGGTAAGAGTTCCCAGAGAGGTTATAAGCCTTTTGAGATAAATAGGGATGGTTTTGGGATCCATGAAAAGGAATGGGTAGAATTTGAACTGCCTCTAGAGCTGCATTTACAATTGTGCAAAAATTTGTTAAGATGTAACTTAAATGATATTGCAGGTTGATCTACACATCCGGCTGCATAATATCTGGTTTTAAAGGGGGTTGTCATAACAGAAAGGGCAGTATGGATAATCTTCTGCAGGGGATAAATCTCAGCGTTACAGAAAGGAAGTTCAGAGATAGATGGATAGCAGGTAGGAGAACATTGGGTGGACATTCAGAGGAACAGGAAGGAGCAGAGGAAGCTAGAGAGAGCACTCTCAGGAGCCTCAGAGGATTTTTCCAATGTGGAAATGCTCTGAAATAATTGTGTTTCTCCCAGGGAAGCGGTTGTGGGTTCATTATATTTGGAGGCTCCCAATACCAATTGAAACAGGCTTCCTGTTATTTGTTGTCTTACATCCTTTTTCTAATTAACTATGTAGATAAACTAATTTGGGAATTTCCCCAAAGCCCCAAGTTGGTCAATTTAATTGTAAATCATCCCAGGTAATTACAGTCCAGCAAGATAAACGCTTGCAGGACTGGAGCACATAGTTTTTACACAGGAGTTCCGGGGGCTGCTCTACAGACTTACCTTTGGTGGTGGTGGTTTAGTCGCTAAGTCGTGTCCGACTCTTGCGACCCCACGGACTGTAGCCCACCAGGCTCCTCTGTCCATGGGATTCTCTATGCAAGAATACTGGAGCCTTACCTTTAGAGAGGAAAATTTTCATTTTTCTTTTTTTTTTTTATTTTTATTATTTTTTTTTTCCCCGTGGGTTTTGTCATACATTGATATGAATCAGCCATGGATTTACATGTATTCCCAATAAAATTTTCATTTTTCCAAGAGTGATTACTCACCACACCAAAATGGGAAACAAAGTCCTGAAAACTGGCACAGAGGACACTCAAATAGGACAGAACTTCTTCTAAGGTGGGAGGTTCAGGTACAGGACTTAGCACCACAAGCCAGGATCATCTAAGAAAACAGCAGAGCACAGTGGACTCTGGTAGGTGCTTTATTCCAATCCATGATGATGCTGGAGTGAGGGAAGAGGCAGGTCACTCTGTATCCCATTTGTCGGACCAGGTCAAAGAAAGAAGTGCAGAAGGCTGCAAATAAGAAAAAAGTTTATTTGGTCTTAAGAATTGCGATTTGGGAGACACAGATTCCAGTAAAACTGAAATAGTGTTCCAAAGAAGAGAAAGAGTCAAGGGTTTATTATTATAGGCAAAAGCCGTGAAGCTGGGAATTCCCTGGTAGTCCAATGGTTAGGACTGTGTGCTTTCACTGCCAAAATCAATCCCTGGTTAGGGAACTAAGATCCTCCAAGCTGTGCAGTGTGGCAAAAAAAGGAAAAAAAAAAAATTAAAGGAAAACTGCACTTGTATTAAAAAGCCATGAGGCTGGACTCTAATGTAAGAAAGTAAGTATATGTCCTTAAGGGATGGCTGTTTCAAGTTCTTTTAGGGTAAGGCTTTGATGAGTACCTGAGTGTTAGCCTCTGGATGAAAACAGATGTTCTGGACAACAACAAATTCCATCAGATTCCATCTAGGCTAAGACAAGCATAAGTCACACTTCCTCAATGGCATCCAGTCTCCGTATTTAGAGAGCTCTAACAAATACCAAGTCCATTTGGATTTTCCTTTCACAAGAGGGCTGCCCAGAGAGCTAAGTAAAACATTATTTGGGGGTTAATATTTGGTAAGCTAAGAGATAAGTGTTTGATTCAGTAGACTGAGTGCAGAGGCTTGCCCTCACCAATAGGGTAGAAATCATCCAATCCATTGAGGGACCTAATGGAACAAAAGGCAAATGAAGGGCAAATTCACTCTCTCTTCTTGAGCTGGAAAATCTCTGTTTCTGCTTTTATTGACATCAGAAGCTATATCTTCTTATCTCCCTGCCCATCCCTGTCCCTACCTTCCCGCCCCCTCCCTCCCTCTGGCTCACTCAACTCCACTGGCCTCCTTGCTGTTCCTTCAACATTCCAGGCTTGCTCCAGCCCTGGAGCATTTGTTCCAGCTGTTTTCTCTGCTGAAAAGCCTATGTAACATTGCAACTTCTCCCATCAGCCTGGGACACATCATCTGCTTTTTCTTCTTTTTGTCCAAAGCACTTATCACCTTCTAGCATACTGTCATGTTTACTTACTGTGTATCTATCTTCCCTCTGCTGGAATGCAGATTCCATGAGGGCAGAGATCATTGTGTTTGCTGATAAAGTTTCTAAAATAGTGCCTGGTACAGAGGAGGTGCTGAATAAATATTTACTAATGAATTGTGAGGATTCAATGTGGCATTGCAAGTAAAGCATTTATAATGGTGCCTGGCTCATACAAAATTCTCAATAAATAGCAGACACTGTTATGATGCTTGAGGAGACCTCACCTCCATCCTTGCTTGGGCCAGCCTCATCACAGTCTATCTCAGTAGGTGTTGCTTCTGAAGCCAAGCAGGACCCTGTGGGGCTCCCACATATAAATCCTTTCTGCATCCCCATTTCTTGTTCGCAGAAAAACAGGCTTTAGCCCCATGACCTCCCGTGAGTTCCAAGCCGGTAAGTAAGTTCAAACAGTTGCTAATCAGGGAAGGGAGGGGATGTGGAAACAAAGGAGGAGCAGTGCAGAGAAAATAGTGCAGTCTTGAAGCAGGGTCCTGGTCCTCCTGAATGAATATATGTAGCAATACCTTTGAGTTATTCTTCAGGAACCCGTGTCCGGTAACACTTCTGCTAACAGCAGATGTCATCTTAAGTTAATCATGTAATTAATTTACTTATTTAAACCATTAATTATTTTAATTTCTTCTTAGTCTCCTACTAGATTCCATTCATCTTTTGGTCACAATTTAACACCACTCTCATTCAAAGATGTAGGTTAGGCAGGATCCATCTGCCATTAAAGCATCTTTTATTGTTGCCAGATTATAACTATATAATCTTTATTTTAACGAAGACCTAACTATCTGTCTTCCATAAGAGTAGAAGCTCCTGAGGGCAGGTCTGGGCTTCATTTACTATTTGCACACTGGTCTCCCAGCTCAGTGCCCAGCATGAAGCAGGTGCTCAATAAATGTTGGGGGAATCAATAGATGAACATACTCCTTGCTAGAGGCTTAGAGTTCTCTAAACAAGTGACAGATTGAAGACAACATTTGGAAGAAGTTTTGATGATCCCTATCTTTTGGTTGAGCAAATTGAAAATCAGAGCATCTAAGAGTCTTGCCTATGAAGACTCAGCAGCCCAGGGTTGCCATCTTTCCATCAAAGCAGAATTTCCAAGGGGTGAGTGGAGGGTGGGAAGTACTTCTGATTTTACTGCAGCATCACCTCCTGTAGGAAGTCTTTACAAATCCCCTGGGGGACAGTCATTCTCAGTTCCTCTGGATTCCCAAAGTTTATCCCTTTCTAATTATTCTATGGTTTCCCCTCGCAGCCCCGAATTATAACTGCTGGTCTGTCTCCCTTTCCGTGGGACTGTGCGCTCCCCAGAGCAAAGCTGGAGCAAGCGCCCCTCCGGAACCACCTGGCCCAGGTTGGAATCCCCGCTCCACAACTTACTAGCTGTGTGACCTTCGTTTAAAAACTGGGTTTCTCTGGGCTCTCTGGAAAGTGGCTAAGTCATGTCACAGACCTGATGGGGCTGCTGAGGGATAGAATCTGAGCAGGCAGATTAAATGCTTGGCTTTAACTTTGTTAAACTTCAAGGTCCTATTTCTCAACAAAGCTAGCGCGAGCAGTAGGAATTTGGGGGAAAGTGTACAGAACTGGAGTCAGGAGCTCTGACTTTTGGCCCTGAATGGCCGAGTGACCTTGGCCAAGTCCGCCTCCCCTCCAGGTCGCGCGGGTCCGGGGACTGAGCTGGGACGGAGGTTCTCCCGGAGAGGCCCCTCCCGGGTGGTGACATTCTAAGATTCCAGGAGAGAAAGAGTTTGGGGATGGGGGAAGGGTGGGGGTGGGGGAGGCGGGGCGAGCCCGATTGGCCCCCGCGCGCCACGTGTCCGGCCCGGGAGCCGAAGACTGTCCTCCTGGCCCGCCCCTGCGCTGCGGCTGCTAGCTCTGCTAACGGGCTCTGACCCAGCGAGCTCCGCGTCCGCGTGTCGGTCTGCCCCTCTGTCCGTCCGCTACGGGAGGCTTCCGCCGCGCGGTGAGTAGGTTGAGGCTGGAGACGGGATCGCTCCAGGGGAGCCCGCCACCCGACTCGGGGTGGGGGGGCGTTGTAGGGACCTGAAGGGAGACCCGTAAACGCCCAGTCATCGCTGACCCACGCCTGCCGCCGGCTCCGGGAGGGGCGCGGGGACCGGGAACTCGAGGGCGCGGTAACCCGAGAGGGTCGCGGGCAGCGCAGCGGAGCAAATCCACGGCCGCAGGTGCGGAGGCGGAGGGCGCGCGGGCTGCGGTTTGGAGAGGAGAAAAGGAGAGGAGGAGGGAGGGGATAGGGGGTGCTGCTCTGCAGAGGGTGTGGAGGAGGGGCGGAGGGCCCCTGGGATCCCTGCGGTGCGGGGCTTGAGAGACTTTGAAGGCCCCGGATTGGATTCACCTGGATGGGGTTTAAGGGCCCGCAGGGAAGGGTGTGGCTGGAACCGAAGACTGGGCAAAAAGAATCAGACCCTGGGGTTGCACCTGAAATGGCTTGTGTGTGTCCCCGAGGGAGGGCCCTTTGTGTGCTGACCGACGTGGGGCCGGCTGTCCACAACCCCATGGACCCTCCCGCCCTCTAGGGACCACTCCTCTCTTCTAAAGGAGACTCCCAGCTGTGCTCCAGGGGCCTTGTGATGGTATGGAGGCCCCACCCTTCCTCCTGATCCCCTCAGTCCAGGGTCGGCCTTTCCAAAGCTTGGGGGCCTCAGATGACACCTCAGATGCTAGCATGGGTGTGATATTCCCTGAGTCCAATCAGGGCTCCACCAGCAGCATGCAATGTGACCTTGAATCCCTAGCGTTCCCTTTCTGAGCCTCAGTTTCCTTCTCCAAGTCCAGAACTGATAAGCCCAGCCCCTCTCAGAGGAAGCAATAGCTGTGAAAATTGATTTATTTGTCAGCTGCAGAGAATGATGAAAGATTTGGGAAGTCTGGATTACAGGCTTGGGAAGCCTGGCCTACCCAGCCCGGCCTTGGAAGGGGAAGAGGCGGGGTGGTCCTTTGCTTCCTCCCTCCCCTTCCTTTCCTCTCAACCTTGGTGGGTCTTCACCGACAATTCCAAATTTGGACAAAGGCCTGGGAGTTTGTAAAAGAGCTCTGGTTTCCCTGGTCTGCCCTTTCCTCTCCGCCCCCCCCCCCCCAAAGCACACCTTAAATTGCCGGCCCTACTGACCCAACCTGTCGTCGTGATCTGCTCAGCCCCCACTTTGAAGGTGAATGGCCGCCTAGTTTCGGTTGGCAAGCTCTGCACCAACGCTGAGGGCACTGGCCTGGGGGTCAGTGAAAAGTTGGGTCACAGTTCCAGGTGCCGGGGTCCTTGGGCAAACCCCTTCCTGCTCTGTGCCTTAGTTACCCTTCTGTAGGAAAGTCTGCTGAACTGACTGACTGCCTCTCGCTGTGCTGGTGGTCCAGGAGTCAACTGTTCTGAGACTTAGGATTGCGGGGAATAGGGTGGGGCAGGGGCACCCATCCCCCTGGGCAGCTGTGACAGTCACTCATCCATCTTTCTTTGCCTTCCACTCTTTGTTCCTGAGGCCCAGGCTGCTGGGATACAGAAAATATTTGTGGTTTCTGGGTAAGGGCCACAGCTGTTACTGAAGCAGACTCTGTCTTGGAGTGTGCAGAGGAGGGGGCTGCCCCTGAGAAGCCAGGGAGCTGGCCTGTTGGGCTCATTCCTGAGACGGGGTCGGGGAGCTCTGCGGTGTTGGGTACCCGCCAGCATCTGGAACATCTGCACTGCAGCACCCAGAGGAGCTCCGGCCACACCCAGCCCCAGCCTCTGCCTTGCACTAGCCAGCCGGGCCCAGGCGCGCTACTACCCCTCTGGGCCTTAGTGCCCTGCTCTTTAGAGGGATAAGGGCTGTGCCCAGGGGACCCAGCTGGTCAAATGGTTTGGGGCTGCTGGCTCTTGATGCACCATTCTAGAATTTTCCATGGAGGCCCAGTCGTGTCCCCAACCTCACCCCACCCAACCCCTCCAAGATACTTCCTGGGTGGGGACAAAGCACAGGGTGTGGTCTCGACCCTGATTCTCAACTTGTCTGTTGCTCTAGCTCCATCTCAAAAGAGGGGAGGAAGTCTTGGGTCAGGGTGCCTTTATTCATCCTTTAAAATGTGTGGGTTTGGAATCCAGCCACACTCCCTTTCCTTCTGGGGTTGAGAAGCTCTCCCCAGAGACTAGCTAAGAAGGACTGCCTGTCCTTAGGTTCTCTGAGCCTCAGATCCCCCGTCTGTAAAATGAGGATGAGGTTGATATTCACCCTCACGAGATTATAAGATGGCTGCTGCTGCTGCTAAGTCGCTTCAGTCATGTCCGACTCTGTGACCCCATAGACGGCAGCCCACCAGGCTCCTCTGTCCCTGGGATTCTCCAGGCAAGAACACTGGAGTGGGTTGCCATTTCCTTCTCCAGTTATAAAATGGCAGATGTGAAAGTGTTTTGAGAGCACCCTGCTCAGAGAAGCAGGTGCTACTGCTAGAATCTCAGAAGGGTGTGGTGCTTGAGGAAGCAGATGACCTGAGCCTCGGGTTCGACATCTCCAAAACGGGTGTCTTTGTAAATAATAATAAAATAGTAACTTCTATTATTTATTGAACCTTCTAACTTACCAGGTCTTGGCTGAACCCTTGATATGTTGGATGCTGTTACCATGCCCTTTCTGCAAATGTGGAAACTCAGTTATCAGATGTTTAGGGTAGAAAGAACACTAACTAACATTTACATAGGGTGTCCTGTGCTCCAGGACGTCTTCTAAGCACTCTTGTTCTTTAGTCACTAAGTTGTGTCCGACTCTTTTGTGACCCTATAGACTGTAGCCCACCAGGCTCCTCTGTCCATTGGGTTTCCCAGGCAGGAATACTGCAGTGGGTAGCCATTCCCTTCTCCAGGGGACTTCCCGATCCAGGGGTCAAACCCGTGTCTGTCTCCTGCATTAGCACTGGATTCTTTACCTCTGAGCCGCCTGGGAAGCCCCCTTCTAAGCACTAGATATGTCTTAATTTTTTTCATGCTCACCACAGCTCCTCTGAGGTAGGCACTATTTTATCCCCTATTTTACATATGAAGTATGTGCCCAAGGCCACTCAGCTCCTAAACAGCAGATCCGGCTCCAGTCTCGGGCAGCCTGGCTCCTGCCTGTGTGCCGGGAGACACTGTGCTTTTGCTCACAAAAGTGGCCTGAACTGGGATTCAAACCCAGGCCAGTCCAACTCCAAACCTGGGGCATCCCAGATTGTCTCCTGGGGCCTTATCCTGCCTGAGGATCAATGGTTCTGGGTCAGAAGAGGGGAAGACACTGCTGTCTAAGAAATCCGAGTGCTGTGAGCTAGGGGGTGTGCCCGGGCGCAGGGCCAGGAAAGGCATTTACTCTGGCTTCATTAAGGCAGGTCCTGGCAGGGGGAGGGGCTGGCCTTTGGTGTCTTCATGCAGACTGTGATGGGGAGGAGCCATCAGGAAAGGAGAAAGGGGAGGATCTAGATTTTGTAGCCCAGGGGCCTCCAAAGAGGGGTGCACATACCCTGGGAAGCACTGAAGATGATTTACTGGGATGCCAGAAGAAGCTGTTAGACCTCTTACTATATATGCTTTTAATCTCATGCTTAAAAAGTATGTTTGTTTATCGTAATGAATGATCTTTTTTTTTTTCTTTTGTTACTGGTGGTATATGGGATCAAAAAAAAAAATGCAGCTCACTGCACAAAAATTGGTCAACTTCACTGAGGTGGGAGAGTCATCTGTCCTATCATCTTTTCTACCCCCAGCTCCTGCAGGTTTTGAAAAATGAGGCCCTGCTTAATCACTAATGTTTTGTATGAGCAGGGAAAGTTGCTTAACCCCTCAAGTAATTTCCTCTCCTGACTGTATAATGAGTTTGAAAAGTGATTGACAAGATGATTTCTTTTTATTCCATGATTTTTTTCAAAGGAGTCACTAAAGAAAGCTTGAAAATTACTCAGTATCTTTCACTTAACAATCCTTATAAACCACACTTGGTAGTAGGGGGTGTGTTAAGGAAACATACACAATGATTTTCAGGAAAAGGTAAAAAGATAAAGTGATTCTACCTTTATATCACTCACACAGATATAAAAATGATCATGTGCTAGAGATTTTGTTCTAGTCAATAATCAGTGACTGGACCAGGCAGATGTTAGAACCAGCTCAGAAGAGAATAAGTAGTTACTTTTATATTGAAAGGAATGTACAAATGGAGGCAAACTGGTTTTTCCACCAGAGGTGGGGGAGGGGAAAGGGAGGGAAATCCACCCAACTTTTTATCAGCTAAGACAGAATTAGCATGTCTTTAAGAATTGTGTTTTTATAGATTTTTTTTCCCCTTGTAATACCTTGAAGACAAACAGCCTCCATCTAATTGAGTAATGATAAATCCACAGTGGTTGACCCAAGCACCTCACGAGTAGATGGTTTCAGAGTCGCGCTGTGGTTCAAAGGTGGGAGAAGTCCCTCCTGGCTTCCTAGAAGAGTTAGAGTCACTTGGGAGAGTTTTCAAAAATTTCGAAAGCCCAGGCCTCATCTGTGGCCTGTTGAGTCTCTGGAGGTGGCCTTATGCTTTGCTAAGTTTGAAAAACTCCCCAGGTGGTTATTAATGAAGTCAGAATTGAAAAAGCACTGATTTTGATGCTAGAAGACTGATTAGAAAGTGCTAATGGAAGAGATTCATGGTTTAGGGGGAAAGAGGGTGTGGTGGTGGGTGAAGAAGAAGAGGAGGGAAGCAAATCAGGAAGGATGTCAAGGGCCTTGAATGCCGAGCTCAGAGGGCCTACATTGAAGGAGGTCTTTGGAGATGAGTGGGCAGTCCCTTGGGCACTCCTGGGGCACAGAGGTTTGGGTGATTTTTTTTTTTTGCATGATTTTCCAGATTATTTATAAAATTGCCCTTAACCTCTACACCTGATCTCATACCCTAATACTCAACATCTCTCTGCTCCCAAAGGTAGTGCACTCAATTCCTCCAAAGCCAGCAGGCTGCGTTTTGAAGACAGAAGTGCTTTTTCTTATGCTGATGCTTCTTCTCTCCTCTTCTCCTTCTTTTGCTTCATTCCATTGAGTCATATTCTTGATTGTGTACTTCTGTCAGCCTGAACCCCTAATATGCATCTTTAACTTTATATATGTATAGCAGACATAAAAATGGAACATGAAAGGACAAGATCAATTTATTATTTTTATTCTATCTGTTTAGTAGTGCCAGGTCTTAGATGAGGCATTCGGGATCTTTAGTTGCATCTTATGAACTCTCAGTTGTAGCAAATGGAATCTAGTTCCCTGACCAGGGATTAAACCTGGGCCCCCTGCATTGGGAGCTCAGATTCTTAGCCACTGGACCACCAGGGAAGTCCCAAGATCAATTTAGAAAATTGTAAGTTGTAGTACTCTCATCCTGCACCCCAATGGATCATTGTGTCTGGTACCCCACTTTGGAGACCACTGCTCTAATGACAGTGATTGTTTTAACAGAAGCTAGCACCACTAATTCAACATTTACTCTGCACTTCACCGTGCTAAGTATTTTACTTGCCTTACTTTATTGAATATTCACGAAAACCTTATGAGATTGTCATTTTAGAGGTGAAGAAACTGAGTAAGAGAGAAAAGATGCAATTCACCCATGGCCATGAGCAGTTAGAATGCATTTAGGCTGTGACTGCAAAGCCTGCAGTCTTAATTACAAAATGCCACGCTGTGTCCTTTGTAAATGTTTGGGACTTTATTTTGTAGATGTGGAAATTGAGATTCATGTTTAGGTAACTTAGAAAATTACAAATTGCTAGGGGGTAAAGCTGTGACTGAGTGTGACCTCCAAGCCCGTGCCTTTGCAGGACTTGGACGAGACCTGTCTGGTTCTTGGTTTCTGCAATGCTAAAGTTGGGCATTGGTGGTTGGGCCAGCCCTGGTATTCTGTACCCCGGAGTGCTCCTCCTGGAGTCAGTCCTGTTTGCTGACAGCCTGAAGGACTAAGGCAGGAGATAGTCACAGCAGCACAAGGCCAGAAGGCCACTCTGCCTTGAATGGATTTCTGGAATGATCTGTCCTGATGAACCTTCATGGAAATCCATGTCTGAAGAGATTCAGTTTCTGGGAGGAGAGAGGCACCAGTGTAGAGTGGCCATACCTGCCAGTCTTGATAAGCTATTTCAACCAAGATGATGAAACTTGCATATTAGGGGTAGGAAGGGGATAGAGAGGAAACCTGTGGCCTTGGGGGAGAACTCTCCTAGGACTGATGTTCTGAGATTTTGCTGTGAGAATCCCTGGTTGGTATCTGCAAAAGTCTCTCACACCCTCTTTGGGTTTTCCCAAAGATGGAGTAACATTATCCACATTTTGCTGATGAAAAAACTGAGGTTGAGAGAGGCAACCTGGCTTGTCTGAGCTTGTCTGAACAGAGGGCCAGGCTGGGAACCGAACCTGGGTCTTTTGCTTTGGCCTCTTCCTATTGCAGCGAGGGCTCATTGCTGTGTGGAGGCTTGTGATGACCTAAGTGTGGGAGGCGGAGATGTTGGCCATTGTCTGGGCCTGACATGCGTTTATCTTTGTCTAGAAAGTGAGGGACTTGAAACAGTGGGTTGTTACATGTGGGATTCTGAAACACTGGATGTAAAACGTTTATTCAGGCAACTTGAGAAGTGTGGTCTGGGTCACCCTGGAAGGGATCAGAGCCCCTCGTAAAGCCTCGATGGTGCCTCTGTGATTAGCTCCAGAGCTTCCCCCAGCCCTCAAAGGAGGGGCTATCGAAGTTCAGCTCCCTTGAACTGCACTCAGAACATGCAGTTCTGGACGATGTTTGTTTTCTATGTATACACAAGACATGGCACTCACAAGAGGCAAACACAAACTGCTCTCAAAACCCAGACCAAAAAAAAAAAAAACCCAGAGCATTTTCCCAAAGACTTGGAGGCCCCTCCTCTGAGCCATCCAGATGGGCCTGGGCTGCCGCCAGCTGCTAAAGTTTCCAGCAACAAGGCCAAAGGAAAATGCTTTGAAGCCGGAGATGCAGGTGACTTCCGGCCCCTCCTGCGATCCCTTTACTGTGCTGGCCTTGCTGCTCCCTCACTTTTGCCCACACCATCCCCCTGGCCTGGGGAAACCCAGAGCTGGCTCCTGGTCGAACCTCGCGGGTAGATGTGGGCTCCCTACCCACCGGGGGAGTTGCCGTTTCCTGAGGCGAGCTCAAGTTTGTACCACAGGGCCCCTGGTTGTCAGGGAAACGGCAGGGTTTCCTCAAGCTCCGCTCTGAGCTCTGCGGTTACAGGCAAATCGCTGCCCTCTGCTCTTCGCTCAGGTCTGTCTGCTGACTGCCTGCGGTTTGGGGGACTTGAATTCAGGCAGTAGGGACACATAGATAAACACGACAGAGTCCTGTCCTTAGAGTATCACCCAGCACACTGAAGGCCAGCACTTACTGAGAACACATCTCTTCCTGGCCTTGACCTAAGTTGAGTCTCATCCTCCACCTCTCCCAGGCAGGAAGGGGAAAGCCCCAGTTTTGTACTTAAGATAAATTTGAATTCAGAGATGAGCCATGTGCCCAAGGTCACATAGTGAGTAAGTGACAAAACGGACTTGAGTCCAGGTTTGTCTGTCTGACTCCAAACCTGTGTTCCCACTCTGTTGCAGGTCTCCAGTGGCCCCAGAGTGAGAGCAGGATTATGCGCTGAGATCAGGGGCTGCTTTCCCCTTAGTGTGTGGGGGTGTAGGATGGGGGTGATGGTATGCAAAGACCTGGAAAGCATGCAGGTTAAGCATCTTCTTCGTTTATACCCTCTGTTCTGGTTCAGCTCCCTGTGGGGGTCTTACTGAATTTAAGTCTGATAAGAGTTTGTTATTTCTAAAAAGTAATACTTAGACCTGATTTAAAAAGATCAAATTGTACAGTCTTGATTAAATGGAAAGCACTAGTCCTTTCTTCTCTAATCCCAAGATCGCATCTCTGCCCATCTGCCAAGAGAGGCTTCATAGCCCAGCCCCTCCACCCTTCTCTTCCCCTTTCCAAAGCAGTTAACATTCCTTTTTGCATTTCTTTTTGGGTGAGATATGTTTGTTTCTTATTCCTCCACTGTAGATTCTGTGTCCTGACACCCTTTTCAATGAGATTGTGTGTCCTGTTTGTTCAGTCTCCACCCTCACCCATGATCTGTCCCATCAGAGAACAACCCAAAGTCTTTACAGTGGCCTCAAGCACTGGTCCCTTGATGCCACATCCTACCAGTGCCCCCACCCCACTCCCTGCCACCATACTAGCCACACTGAGCTCCTTGACCTCACTGCCCTCAGATAGCAACATGGTTCATGATACCTCCAAACGCCCCACCTGGGATCACACCCCTTGTCCCTCTCTCCCGACCAAGTTTCAGCTTTTCTCATTAGTTTTTATCATATGCATTTAGTATTCTTCCCCATTATAGAGGGGGCTCCCGAAAAGCACGGGTTTTAGAAACTCTCTTGTTTACTGCTGTATACTCCGCGTCTACAGCAGTGTCTAATCAGAGTGGAAGCTAAAGAAACCAGAGCCCCTCAGAATTCGCAGCAGGTGACCCAGTGCCCCTTGAGTTGCTCATCTGCAGCCTGTTAAGCCCTGTATTCTGGACTGTTATTGGTGACTTGGGAGGAGAGCATGCATAGTGCAGATGGCATGGACCCTGGGATCTAACTTTGTTGGATTCAAGTTTTTTGGTTTTTTTGGTATAGAGTTGATTTACAATGTTATGTTAGTTTCAGCTGTATAGCAAAGTGATTCCATTACATATGTATATATTCTTTTTCAAATTCTTTTCCATTATGTGTTAGCACAAGATATTAACTATATAGTAGGTCCTTGTTGTTTATCTATTTGTATGTAGTGATTCAGTTTTAACCTGTATGATCTTGGACAAATTGTTTAACGTCCCCATCCTCAGTTTCCTCTATGAGAAAAGGGAATTTGGTGCCAGAAAGGATTGCTTGAAGGGTTCGGTGAGATGGCATCTGCGAAAGTGCCCAGCATGGCCTGGAGGAATTGTTCTGGTCAGTGCTCATATCCTCTTTTCCTCTTCCAAATTCTCGCAGTTCCAGGATGGACCCTGAAGAGTCCATCTATTATCCTCCCAAGAATGTGCCTGTCCCTGAGCTGCATCTTTGGGTGTGATTTAACCTGAAGGGCTGGATGCAGTTGAAGAAGAGCAGGCAGAGCACATTCTCCCTTGGGAGGAAGGAAAGGTGGGGAAATCTGGGGGAAAGAATAGAGGGAGTCAAAGTGCGGAGGCATCTCATGGCATTTCTTTTTTCTCCACAGTGTTTTCTGCTGCAGAACCTGAGACCATGGCCAAACCAGCACAGGTAAGGAGCGTCTCCCCTTTCTGTAGTACTTCCCCTGGGCCTGGGCTTTTCCTGGAGTCACTGGGCCTGCAATACAGACCCCCAGTACCATCAGTTTTAAAGGAGCTGAAGAGGGTCTCAGGCTTTGTTTGCTCCTATTACAAGTCACAGCTCATTGGATGCAAGTGACCAATGAGAACACACAACATCCTAAACACAGAGTATGTGTATCGGCTCACATGACCGAGAAGCGCGGGGCTTCAGGTCTGGCTGGATGCAGGGGCCCACCTGATATTGTCAGGATTCTGCCTCCATGAACTGGGTCTCATCTGGGTGGCTTCATTCTTGGACAGATTCTTCCTTGATTTCTCATACTAGCTACCAGAGGCTCTAGGCTTCCCTTCTGCTTCCTGGGCAACATGCAGGAGACAACATAATTTATACCACATGATCCCAGGGGAAGTCCGGGGTGTGGTTTTCGTTGGCTGGGCCTGGGTAACTTGGATCTGGGTGCTGGAGTTGCTCCTTCCTGAACTGCATGGCCCAAGAGTGGTTCCCCCTGGCAGGGAGATGGATACTGGACGGGCAAAAACATTAGACGATGCTCTCTGCTCTGGAGGTGAAAGTGTTCCCTGTCACTGGCATTTGGGATGAAGTTTCCCTGGCTTGGGAGGCCCCAGTCTTTCATGCCATCTGAGCGCTTTGCTGGGCTGTAGAATTTGAGGTGTATCAGAGATGTTACTCCTGTGTGTAGCCAAGATTACGTTCCTGCCCTGGTCAAAGGTATTGCTCTGTGCCAGGGTTTGCCTGAAAGTGATCCTCTTGGCTGGCCTTAGAGAAAAAGACAAGGTCACTGTAACGATGGGGTTGAAAAGGAAGAATAAAAAACAAAGAGACCCCTGACTTGACCCCTTTAGTCCTTCACGTTGATCATAGATTGGCCACAGACATAATACAGGAGCTGCTCAATCTTGGGTGAGTTCTTTACCTTCTTGGGGGCCCCAGTTTCCATTATGAGGTGATTGAGCTAATTGAAAGTGAAAATGAAGTCTCTCAGTTGTGTCCGACTCTCTGTGACCCATGGACTGTAGCCTACCAGGCTCCTCTGTCCATGGAATTTTCCCGGCAAGAGTACTGGAGTGGGTTGCCATTTCCTTCTCCAGGGGATCTTCCCGACCCAGGGATTGAACCCAGGTCTTCTGCATTGCAGGCAGATGCTTTACCATCTGAGCCACCAGGGAAGCCCCTAAGTGATAACTAAACATTGTCCCCATCGTCATGACTTGCCACCCAATGCACAGATGTCTTAAGGATATCTGTTCACAATTCTTGAAGAGCACAGTGTGTTATATGATGTGAGACCAGTGCTCAAAAGAGTCTTAGCCACGGCCTCCCTGTCAGCCTGAGCAGCACACTTTGCACCAGTGGCCTCTGTGACCCGGGGAGGGTGCTGGTGGTTATAGACTATGATCCAAGGCCTAATTCTTGCTGCTCCCTGCTTCCCAAATCATCCCAGAGTTATTTCCAGAGAAATACTTGGATTGCAGGATGCCAGATGACCCTAGTGGACAGATCGGGCCCTGGGAGCCGAGTGGCCAAGACCTAGGACATGCATTTTTGGACTCTTGGTCCAGTGCTCCAAAACCCTGCTGTCTGCCTGGCTGACCTGTGCTTTGTTGTCACTATGGACCAGCAGCCACAGACATCCTGCAAGCAAGAATTCCAGGAGGGCAGAGCTCTAGGAGTCCCTTGTCCTGTGGGATGAGTTGAAGCCCCCCTGTGTTCATTCATGGTGCTGGTGCTCTGATGGTGCTCTGGGGGCACGCAGGTTGAGGAACTCGGAACTGGAGAGAGCTACTTGGGAAGAGCAAGGGGGCTGAGAGTAGAGGGGATCCTGGACCAGAGGGGAGAGAATGTAGTGTGTGCAGGGCAGTAAAAGCAGTTTGGATGCTTGGAGTGTGAGGGCTGGGGGAGGGAGGAGGGAGGAGGGAGCTGAAGACAGGACAGATCCTCCTTGACTTGCAATGGGGTTACCTCCCAATAAACCCATGGTGAGTTGAAAGTGTCATAAGTTGAAAATGCATCTAACTCACCTACCCCACTGAACATCAGTGCTTAGCCTCGCCCACCTTAACTGTGCTCAGAACACTTACATAAGGCTGCTGTTGGGCTAAATCATCTAACACACAGGCTATTTCATAATCAAGTGTTGAATGTCTCATGTAACGTATTGAATACTGAAAGTGAAAAACAGAACGGTCGTGTAGGTGTAGAATGGCTGTCAGTGTGTTAGTTGTTCACTGTTGTGGTTATGAGGCTAACTGGGAGCTGCCCTGCTCAGAATCACAGGAAAGGCCCCTACCCAGGAAAAGGTCAAGATCTCTAATTAGAAATAACAGTTTCTACTGAAACACTTCTTGAAAAATCAAAGTCAAATTAGTCAGGAACTTCCTGTGCTAGTGAGAATGATCTTCCCTCCGCTGAGCTGTAGTTTGTGTCCAGTGCTCCTAACTCTTAGCACCCCAACTCTGCTCCTACCGTGCCCCTTTCCCAACACACATGCGTGCTCGCACATGTGCACACACAGGCACAGAACAAGCCACTCCATCTTTTCTCTGGTTCAGGTCACTCCCAGTTACTTCTGCTGTGATCCTGGTGCCATGCCCCCATCTTTCCTTCCAGAAGGGTGGACCTTGAGGCCCAAACCCATGAAGAAACAGGGTGATGTTACAGAGTCCCAGAAGCATAGTCCCCTGGCCTCTGTTTTGCAGAGGGGTTCTGGTTTGAACATAAAGGTGGCAATAAGAACAGTCTGAGGACGGGGCAAGGGGCTGGTGTCTGCAACTCCAGAGCTGCAGAGGGAGGCCTGGGGCAGGCCCAGTCCAGGCGGCCCTCAGGCAGACTCCCCGCCATGCAGCCATCTCTCTGAGTCACGTCGCTTCAGCTCCCGAGAGGCCTCAGGACGCCTCCTCGAGAGCAGCCTGCGTGCAGCCCAGGGTCCCAGCTGCTCACCAGCTGGCCTCAGAGCCTGCTGAATATTTCAGGGTGGAAAGTCCTTTCTCCTCCTCTCTCCCCTCCCTTTGTGGGGTACAGGGCCAGGAAACTGTCTGCTGGGGGAGCGGCAGGCAGTCAGGGTGAGGTGAAGGAGCGGTGTTGGCCGCACAGGTGGTGCTCGGAAATGGCAGATTCACCAGGTTGGTGTGAGAATGACTGATGGTGGGAAACCTGGGCGATTTGAAGGACTGTTCCTGCATGTCTAAATGTGACCAGTGCTGGCGTCCCTGGAGTCCCCCTCTCCCAGTGGCTGTGATCCTGCTGGCAGGCTATGTATTATCATTGTGCAAAGACCCACAGAGGGAGAAAGACTGCCATGCTGCAGGCCAAGCCCGCCGCTAAGGGAGCCTTTTGATCGGGCCTTGTGTCTGCAGTTAGACTTCCTCTGCTCCATACAGCCTTGTCTTTTAGCTGCAGCCTCTGCCCCAAACACCGCCTCAACCCCACCCGGGGGTGAGGAGGGGCAGGGGCTAGAGGGAAGGTGGCAGCTTGCTGCCAGGACCTCTGCTCTTCCTCCTGTGGGCTCCGCTGCCATCTTGGCCACTTCTCCTTCCTTCCTGGCCACTTACAATCCCACCATCTTGGCAGCTTTGGACGTCCGCATAAGCACTGAAGAATCTGGGCCCGCCTCCGTGAGTGCTCTCGCCTGCTCTTAGCTCCGGACCTCTGCCATGCTGCTTCCCTATGTGGAGCCTTTCCTTCCCTCCCCCACCCCTGGGGCCAGCTGTTGCTCATCCTTTAGCGCTCTGCTCGGCTTAGACTTCCCTTCCAGGAAGTCTTTGATCTGCTCTGGGTGTATTCACAGTCACATGTCTGCCCGCACACCTGTCTACCTAAGAAGCCAGTAGAGAGTGCCTAGTTGTGCTAAGCCCTGAGCTAGGTGCTGGGATGACATAAGTGGGCAAGACAGACTCTCTTGGAGCTTTCTAAAGCGAGTGTCTCTTTTCTGGTCCGGGTAGTTGGCCTGTGTTACTCTTTCCTTCTCTGCCCAGCAGTGCGATTAGGTTGCAGGGGATTCACGGGTGGCGGGAAGGGAGCCGTGTCCCTTTCTGTTGTCTGTCCTGCCAGAACTTTAAATAGCACTCCTGTGCCCACGCATGCATACCTCGGAGGAGCCAGCAATGGCAGACGTGAACCACAGGGCCCCTGAACGCTTGGCCAGGCCCTGCAGTGCGGGCACCGGGAGACACAGGAGATGGTCCGGAGGCTCACTGGCTCCCACGCACTTCTTGTTTTTTCAGGCAGGATTGTGTGAGCCACCCCACCCGTCCTGGTCCCCTCGTCCAGCTTGAATTGCCCTCCACTGTTTTCCTGCATTCCTTTGCCTCTGTAGTGGAGTATTTATTACTAGCTCTATGCTAATTTGTAGGCTAGTCTCTCTCCTCCGCTGGGTTGGAAGCTCATGAAAGTCAGTCTTGGGTCTTCTTTCTCCCATAATCTTCAACCCTTCATGTCGCGCCTGGCACAGGCTAAGTGCCCATCACCACGCAGTGTGGTTAGCGCCCTGGGCTCTGGCATCCTCCACTCTCTCAGCTCTTGGTTGCTATCCGGGCCCCGTGGTTCTCAGGGCTGTGTGTCTGACCCACGTCTGACTTCTCTGTGAACAGCCCTTTGTGCATTCAGGTTTAACATCTAAGATTCTCTCCCCACATTTGCCCCAACGACCCAGCCAGCTTATCCTCAGATGCCAGCTCACGGCTCAGCTTACTGGGTGCAGAGGAGCGGCACCTCGTCTGGGCAGATTCTGAGGGTAACTCTGGGCCAAGGCACCCCTCTCCCCCCAGAAGCTGGCAGCTGCAAAGTTTCTGGAGCTGGAGAACCAAATGGTCACTGGACAGAGATGTGGGTCCTGTGTGACCCCAGCAAGTGGCTTCCCTTTGTGGGGCTCGGTTTCTTTGTTTCTGTGACAGATCATCTTAAGTGCTTCTACAAAATGCTCTAATGGTCACATTTATAAAGGTGAAAGGGCTTTGTACACCGCAGAGAGACATAAACACATGAGGGGCTCTTGTTTGTTTTGCAGAAACCACTCCCACCCCCCTACTTCAGTCTGGTTCTTATCTCTCCCAGGTTCTGGGAAAGTGGTGCAGAACTGGGGGCTTGGCTGAGCCTTCCTGCCAAGGGGAAGAGGCACCGTCCTTGGGACAGGTGGTGGCAGGAGGTATGGGGAGAGTCCTCCCTACTCTTGCTGTAGCTTTCTGTAGCTGGTGCTCCACTTTAGGAGTAGGGAGCTCAGCCACTGTCCAGGTGAGCGGTTGCGGTCTGGGGTGAAGCAGTGCAGGTGAAGATGGAGACACATGGCAGATTCTGTCTCATCGTCTTTGTTTAGTCTAAAGACTGTGAAAATACACCCCGGCTCTTGCCATGGCTATTATGGAGACTGAGTTTGGGGATTTGTAACAAATATCTGAGCATTTTAGGAGCAGCAGGGACTTTTATCCCATGGCCAGGGTTGGGAGGTAAGCTGGGGTTGGAGCTGGGAGCCTCGTTCAGGCCAGGTCAGCAGCTCACTCTCTGCTCTTGTTTCCACAGGGTGCCAAGTACCGGGGCTCCATTCGTGACTTCCCCAACTTCGACCCCAGCCAGGATGCCGAGACTCTGTACAATGCCATGAAGGGCTTTGGTGGGTGCTCAGCCACTGCGAAAGGGACCCGCAGGAAAGGAAGCAGGGTTCACCTAGGCTTGAGGGTGTCCCCCTCTTTTGGTTATTCAGTCATTTTTTTGTCTCTCTTTTTTTTGGCCACGATACATGGCATGCGGGATCTAAGTTCCCCAACCAGTGATTGAATCTGGGCCCCTGCAGTGGAAGTGCAGAATCCTAACCACTGGACTTCCAGGGCATTCCTTGTCTCTTCTTTTTATTATTTTTTATTATAATGGACTCTTCCCATGGTGCTAGTGGTAAAGAACCCGCCTGCCAATGCAGGAGACATAAGAGATGCAGGTTCAATCCCTGGCCCAGGAAGATCCCCTAGAGAAGGACATGGCAACCCACTTCAGTATTCTTGCCTGGAGAATCCCATGGACAGAGGAGCCTGGCAGGCCACAGTCCACAGGGTCGCAAAGAGTCGGATATGACTTAAGCGACTTAGCACACATACATTCCAGGCCAATAAAACGGTCTAATGATTAGAAGAAGCTTTACCAGTAGACCTGCCACCCAGTTTGAGAACTGGCACTTGCTTGCTTATGTAGCTGAAACATCATGGTAGGTCTGCCTCCTGATAGCATCACTTTGCCTTTCGTCTTGGGAGTAAGCACTCCCCTCAATTTGCACCTTATTATTTTCCTTTACTTTTCCTGTCATTGAAAGAACCTATCCTGGACATTAAGACGCCTGGGTTTTTCTAAGCCAAGCTCATTGGGAGACCATGGGGGGACTCCATGCTCCTCTCTGGGCCCCAGTTTCCTTGTGTGTGTGATGAGGTACTAGATCATGGGCTGTCTGAACTCAAATACTTCATGTGCTAGCATCTCTCTCAGGGGGGCTCATCAGGTCCCCACAGAGCCCCCCTCTGATGCCACTGCCTCTTGTGAGCAGAAGGCTGATACCGAGGACTGCAGGGAGCACCTCTGTTGGGCTTCCTGGAGGCAGGTTGGGCAAGGTGACTGCTGCCTTCCCTCTTCTAGGCAGTGACAAGGAGGCCATCCTGGAGTTGATTACTTCCCGGAGCAACAGGCAGAGGCAGGAGATCTGCCAGAACTACAAGTCCCTCTATGGCAAGGTAACCATGACAACCAGAGGGCTGGGGCGGAGGAGGCATGCTCTGATTCATCCAAAGGCCCAGGGCCTTTCCTGAGTATTTTACTCCAGCTCAGCTTCTATGCTGGCACTTCTGCCCTCCTTTTTTCTTCTCTCAGTTAGGCAGGGATCATTTAACCATAATTGCATCTAGAGCACCTGCTGGGCACTGTGCTAGGGGTTAGGGCTACCCAGATAAATAAGACCCTAGGGTGTCAACCTGTGGATTCACAGTGGGAGAGACACAGTGAACAAGTTAACACATGGTTCACTGCAGGGAGGAGGCACGTGCTGCGGACTGGAATCCTGCCGTCTGCTAGCTGCGTGCCTCTGGGCAGGTTACCTGGGCAGCCCGTTTCTGAAGGCCGATGATAGTATGTATCACCCCAGAGTGACGATTAAGTTGGATTACTTCGCCAAGTGCCTGTACAGAGTAACTGCTCATTCAGTGTAATTCTTATCATTATAACTGCTCCTCCCCGTCTTCTTCCATCTCCTCCTCCCTCCACACCTCCCAACCAGGACCTCATTGCAGACTTGAAGTATGAGTTGACGGGGAAGTTTGAACGACTGATTGTGGGTCTTATGAGGCCACCTGCCTATGGTGATGCCAAAGAAATTAAAGATGCCATCTCGGTAAGAAGCAGGGTCTGTGTGTGTATGAGGGTTGGGGGTGTGGTTCATGGGAGATTGCAGTTCTACAGCAGAAATTCGGTGAGCCCTACACCCACCCCACACATATACCCTGCTTTGAGGCAGCAGCCCAAGTCCTGCCCCAGAGGGCGCCACGGTCCCTCCAGATGGATGGAGGTGGCATAGATGTTGGTGTGAGGCCCACCCTGTGAAAGGGGGCCCTGGGCCCACACCCCACCCCAGTCGCTTACCTGAGGAAGCAGGGCATGGGGATGTGGAAACAGATTGTGTCCAACACCCAAAGGCCAAGGGCATCATAAAGGAGATCAGGAGGACAGGCCCTGGGCTTGGGGTGGCTGAGAGGGCATCACAGAAGATGAGGGGATCAAGTTGGGCATGAAGTCTGGAGAGGGTTTGGTTGACCAGAATGGGCAGATCATTCCAGGCTGGAGGGGAAGTAGTTGTGGAAGTGTGTTCAGGATATGAGGGGCAGGCCAGTCTAGTGGAGGTGGAGGGTTTCTCCCTACAAAGCAGGAAGAGCTTAAAGGCCCTTGAGTGTACTCGGTACTTTACATTTATAAAGTGCTGTGATCTTTGCCTCAGATGAGCTATATGAACTTGTTTTCATAAGCTAATAAACTTAGCAGTGTTAGAGATTATCACCTTCTCATACTTTCTGTGAGTTCAGCAGAGCAACTAGTATCATTTCCATTTTAAAGATGAGAAAAGTAAGGCCCAGGAAGATGAAGTTTTTTAATGAGCCATCATGAAGCAAGCTGCCTGCAGAGGTGGCACTAGAACACCCATCTTTAGATTCTCAGGGCCACAGCTCAGGATCAGTGCCTAAGATCCTGAGTGCTGGGGGGTTTCCCAGCTCTGATCACCCCAGGTTCCCAACTCAGGGCTGATGGCCTCCCATCTCAGCCCTTGACTCACATGCCCCTTCTCTTCTCCCAGGGCATTGGGACCGATGAGAAGTGCCTCATTGAGATCTTGGCCTCTCGGACCAACGAGCAGATCCACCAGCTGGTGGCAGCATATAAAGATGGTGAGATGGGCAAGAGGGGCCATTCAAGGTTTTTCAGATGTGTAATGAAGGTGCCCATGAGAGTAGGGACCCTAAGACTCTACCCATCCACCTTTTTTCCTCCTTCCCTCTGATCTGTCTGTCCATCCATCTATCCATTTAGTGAGTACCCACTTTCTGCTGGGTTCTCAGCATATGGTGGTGGGCATCCATACCATCCTGCCTGAGAGCTAATGTATTAATGACATAATGAGGGATATAGATAATAAACAGGTAAACAAATGGGATGATGACATGTGGTAAAGAGTTATGAAGGACACAAACAGAAAACAAGCATCCAACTTTAACTGGAGAGGACATGCTTCAGATAGGTGGTTGGGGAAGCCTGTCTTGGGAGGAGACGAGCAGGAGCCAGTTATGCACAGAGTGGGGAGAAGACCCTGGCGGGAGAGGGAATGACAAGTCCGAAGGCCCCGAAGCAGAATAAGCCTGGTGTCCAGTGTCAGGCTGGAACAGCAGAGAGCGGGACAGGCTCACACAGGGCCATGTAGGCCAAGGGAAAGAGACGATGTTTATTCCAAACCTAGTGGGAAGCAGAGGAGCCCGTGATGAGTGTGGGTCTTAAGATAGTCACCCATGTTGCCATGGATCAGAGAAGCAGAAAGAGCAGTTAGAAGGCTGCAGCCGCTGTCCAGGGGACAGCGCTGTCTGGAGTAGGACACCACAGGTGAGGATAGAGAGATGTGTGCAGATTCCATCTCACCGTGTCATGAGTCAGTACAAAGAATTGTGAAAATACAGCCTGGGTCTTGCGCGACCAGCGTGGAGACTGGATTTGGGGGTTTGTAACAAATATCTGAGTATTTTAGGGGCAGCGGGGACCTCTATCCTGGTTCCCTGGGGTGTCCTGGGGATGGGACTAGAGCTTGTGTTCCTTCCTGGCAGCCTATGAGCGAGACCTGGAGGCTGACATCACTGGGGACACCTCTGGCCACTTCCGGAAGATGCTCGTGGTCCTGCTGCAGGTTGGTCTAGCTTGGGGCCCTCTGAGCTCTCCCCCAGGGTGCAGAGGGCTCGGAGCACCTTGTCCCTGTTCCCCTAGACATGGTGGTTCAAGAGCGGCTCCTTGGTGGTTCCTCAGGTGTAAAGTCCTCCTCATGTTTCCTGGCCACCTCTCCCCTCTCCCCATCTTATCCTCAAACTTGAGATGGTCTCTTGGGCTTGCCTGAGTTCAGTATAGAAGCTGAACGTCCAGGGTCTGTTCTGTCCCCCGTGGTTTGCACAGGCAGGTGACCTGCATCTCTTTTCACACACCCTGTCTCTCTTGCGCTTCTCTGTCCTTTTCTCTCCACAAGTACCCCCTCCTCTATGCGCCAGCCTCTCTCTTGCCATGGCTTCCCCAGCAGGGGCGCCAGCAGGGCCTCTCTGGGGCTGCCTGAGTGGCATCCTCCACAGACCAGCCCTGCTGCTCCCTCCCAAGCAAGGTTGACATAAAAACATAAAAAAGAGCATAAAGAGGCTGCACGGTGGTGTCCACAGCTGAATTCTACCTGCTCAAACTGTGTTTTTTCCTTTGTTCATTTTCCTTCACATGTGTTTTTTTTTTACACTTTGAGTTAGTTGCTAACATTTAAAACTAGGGAAATTTTGCTCTGAAATCAGATCTCTGGATTCTTTTGAATAATCGAAAAGTTTTGGGAACAGCAGGCCTGCTTATTCTCAGGACTGTCCTGTTTGGTCCACACTCCAAGGATAAAGGAAGAATCCAATGGCTAGGGACCCTGTGATTCCCTGCGAAATAGATGCTGTGGTCCTCTATGTGTGTGTGTGGCCGCACCCTGCAGCTTGTGGGATTTTTGTCCCCTGACCAAGGATTGAACCCGGGCCTGAGGCAGTGAGAGTGCAGAGTCCTAACCCCTGAACCACCAGGGAATTCCCAGGTGCTGCGGTCTTGTTCCAGTGGCAGCTGTCAGTCTCTTCTCCTGGACACCCTGGGCCACCACGGTTTTCCTAGTCCTCCCTGTCTCCACCACTGGCATCTAGGCTTTCTCCCAGCTCTGGTATTTGAACCAGTGTCCCTTGTCTTTCTTCCCAGGGTACCAGGGAGGAGGATGACGTAGTGAGCGAGGACTTGGTGCAGCAGGACGTTCAGGTAAATAAGCACCAGTGGAGATTGCTGGGCACAGCCGGGCAGCCCGAGAAGGGGGAGGGACGGAGGCAAAGTAATTTGCATCAGATACCAGAAATAACTGACTCACAGCCATCATTATATAGCGCTTTGCTGAAGGGAGGGTTGAAGTTGGCTTTCAAAGCTACATAGAATATGTAAAGCTGGTGAGATGTATTTTGGAGCTTTTATTATTTGTTCATTTTTTCATTCAGTTAACTAATATTTTTTGAACACTTGCTATATGCCAATCATTCTGAATGCCAAGCATTGGGGAATCACAAATGAGCAAAGTCAAACAGTACTGGGGAGTCAGACATATGTTAATCACACAATCACATTCTCTTTGGATATACCATATATTCCAGGTGTTTTGAATTCCCACTATATGCCAGTAATACTGTAGGTAGATACAGAGAATGTAGGACATAATTCCTATTCTTCAGGAGTCGATGCTGTAGTGGGAAGCCAGGCATATAAATATTATATATTATAATATACAGTGAATCAAAGCTATAAAGACACAAAAGTCTAGAAAAGGGAGTGAGGGAAAGAGAACTCTGCCTGGGACATAGGAAGTGCTTTGAAAACAAATGAGATGTTTAATCTGGGCCCTGAAAGTTGAATAGGAGTTTCCCCAGAAAGAAAGGAAGGAAGCTAAGAGGTGTATGCAATTACTAGCATGTTCAAGGATCTGGCAGTGGTTCTGAGTGGCTTGGCTGGTAAGTTCTGTTTCCTGGGGTCTCTTCTGTTAGTTAAGTCCCACTTCTCCCCTCCAGGACCTGTATGAGGCAGGGGAACTGAAATGGGGAACAGATGAAGCCCAGTTCATTTACATTTTGGGAAATCGCAGCAAGCAGCATCTTCGGTTGGGTGAGCTCCAGAGAAGACCTACGGCTGTCCCCTGGGGGTTGTACCAAGATTTCCTTTCTCATTTCCTTTTCTGCTAAGGAGCATGATAGTGCTTCACCCACAACCCAAACACTAGTCCTGATTTTAAGACCATGGCTTCTATGGTCCCTCATGAGAGGTCTTAACAGGGTGTTCAGCCCCTCCGTCTCAGTACAGTCCCTGTCTTCATGTTGGAACAGGAGGTGTACACAGTCCCTCACAGCGACACGGTGAGGCTGCATGGTGGCCGGTGACATTCACGACCTTCCCGCCACCTCCCTAAGTGCCAGCCCTGCCTTCACAGCAGCGCTGTGGTCCTGACCACTGCGTCTCCCCTCCTGAAGTCCCTGTCGCTTCCAGTGTTATGAGGGTGCCTTTGACACCCTGTCTCTCTGTCTGACTCAGTGTTTGATGAGTATCTGAAGACCACAGGGAAGCCGATTGAAGCCAGCATCCGAGGGGAGCTGTCCGGGGACTTTGAGAAGCTGATGCTGGCTGTCGGTATGTCCAAGGTTACATTCCCAGGGCCTTTGAGAGATTCAGGGACTCTGGCCCAGGGACATAGGGATTGTATGGTATGGAGATGGGAAGGAGAAAACCAGACAGGTGGTGAATTCTGAAGGTTTAGCTAGGGCTGTGTGGCCGAGGCCTGGGGTCTGGGAGACTGCTTGGACACTGCTGCCCCCGACTCCCTGCTCCCATGTTTGTGATGGGGCCGAAAAGCACATGGGGTCAGGGGTCAGGAAGTCATGACCAGGAGAGCGGGTTTTGTGGAGCATCTGCTGTGTGCCTGGTGCTCCGCTGAGTGTTTACTCTTTACAAATGACCCAGGAGTGGACACCGTCATCATCTCCATTTCACGGATGAGAAAACCGCAGCTCACAGAGGCTGTGTCTCTTGCCAAGGGGTAGTTTTGTAATGAATCGGGGTACTCTTGGCATGCGGGAAGCTAGGAGCTGACCAGTCAGTGGTGGAGTCAAGATTCAAAACTCAGCCTTCTTCTCAGTCTGCTGTTGACTTGGAGAAAGTCACTTATGCTAAGTGGGCCTCAGTTTCCTCATCTGGTAAATGGGGATGGGGAGTGAGCCTCCTGACCCAGAGGCTGTGGGCACGTCCTGACATCGCATTCCCAGGGCATTCTGGGATTCTGGCCCAGGAACACGGGGCTGAGAATGGAAAGGAGAACTGTGTGGTATGGAGGTGGGAAGGAGAAAACCAGAATGTCAGTTTGCCAGCCAGACGTTCCAAAAGTCACTGTGTCTGAGCCTGGGATAGGTTGCATGAGTGTGTTTCTTGGGAATGAGCTAAGGCCCAGCACTCATCCTCTTGCCCAGAGCTGTCCCCCACCAACCCTATCTCAGATAGTCGGGTTGTGGCCCGCTCTGCCAGCAAGATCCAGAGGCTGGGCCAGTAATGTTCTATCATAGCAGACTCTAAAGAACCACCTTGTCTAGCCCCACCTCAGGTCCTTCCCACCCGACCCAGTTCCTTGAAACACCAAAGGACCAGAAAGATGAAGGGGGTCTTTGCACTTCCGACATTACAACAGGCCCATGTTCTGATTTCTCTGTCCCCTGGGTTTGTGATAAAAGTGGTGGGTTTGGGGTCCTCAGGGATTTCAGATTATCAGGAATCAGGATTCTTCTCAGGTTTGAACTTGGTGGCTCCCAAGGAATGGAAATAAAGAAGGGCTCAGGCCACCCCATTGCCCTTCCAAGGCAGCCAGAATAACTACCTCTTCCTTCCTCTTCTCAGTGAAGTGTATCCGGAGCACCGCAGAGTATTTTGCTGAGAGGCTATTCAAGGCCATGAAGGTGCGTGGTGGGGTTGATGTGCCCGAGGTTGGGGAGAGGGGCTCTGTGTACCCCCACAAGATTGTCGGGACTCTGGCAAATGCTTGGGAGTCCACTGGCCAAAGAGAGCATTCAAGGCTTTGGCCATAAAACCGAGTGATGGCACTTTGTCCCAGGTGAGCTCCAGAGCCTGGGGTGCTGCCTATCATACACCTTCCCACCCAGATACCTACCCTGTTCTCATGATTGTTTAGGGGGTGCAGTGACATCGTGCCCCCAGTCCAGCCAGCCAGCTGGGTTGGAAGCCCATGCTTTATTTCTAAATGCTAATTAACTAGAATGTTTATATATAATATACATAGGAAGTGAAAGACATTTTGGCATTGCCTGCCAAGACTTGTGATGTTCATCCTAGGGACTCAGGGATTCTGTTCCTGGCGAGTACTGAGAACAGATTTTCCTAGGACTTTATACACACAACACAGAAGGTGGTGATATCTTCATAGTGCACCAGGGTGAATGAACACAGTCATTTGTTGTCAGAGGCCACAGGCCCAAAGTCCCTGCAAGTGGCCCATTCTCTGTCTTCCAGCGCCAGACTGGACCCAGCTGGGTCCAGCTATCCAGAGACGTTCGCCTGTATGATGTGTTCATAAAATCATTCATAGCAGTATGGTCCATGTCATGAAAAAACTAGAAACAACCCAGTGCCTATCAGGAGTAGATGGACAAATAAATGCATAGTGGTGTATTTACAGAGCTCCAAAATGTGCAAATTTAAACCATACCTTGCTTAGAGTTACGAGGAAATCAAAGACGGGAATGACACGAAGTGGGGGAAGAAGACGATAAAAGCAGGAGGGACATCAGGGAGCTTCAGAGGGAATGGCAACATTCGGCTTCTTTCCTTCTTAATTTTAAGGTTTTATTACAAACATTGTATTTTCAGTTGAGCAGGGGACTCTTAGCAGGCTAGCCTCTTCTCAGTTCCCCATCCCCCAAACCCACTCGTCTTGCAGGGCCTGGGGACTCGGGACAACACCCTGATCCGCATCATGGTCTCCCGCAGCGAGCTGGACATGCTCGACATCCGGGAGATATTCCGGACCAAGTACGAGAAGTCTCTGTACAGCATGATCAAGGTGAGGTGCTCACGGGGCTCCAGAGGGGGCTGGGGTGCTCTCCCAGGAGCAAAGGTGTCGTCCTAGAGAGGTGGAGTCTTGTGGGAATTGCAGGGGCCCTGCCTGTGCCACCTTCAGGGAGCTGAAGGCAACTGCAGAGAAGCAAGTGTCAGCTTAGAAGCAAGGTGCTCGTAAGACGTGAGGCGCCTCTTTAGAGGAAGGCAGGACCGGGTCATGATGGGGGCAAAGCTGAATCTGGGATGAAGGCTCCATCACTAGGGTGCGCCTACCTCCTAGAGGCAGCGCAAGGCGGGAGGACAGAGGCAGGTGTCCCAGGTGAACACAGAGCGGGGTTCATTTGGGACTCGCAGCCCCTGGGCCAGGTGGTGACTCTGGGCTGTCCAGCCCATGTGACTTGTTCAAGAGACAGATGTAAAGCTGGATGGTTTCTGCTTGTTTTGGGTGAGTGGGATAAAGCTTTCTGAGTTCAAGCTGTGCTCCCTAACTAAAGAATTACATAGGCATTGTGTGCAAAAATAGCTCATGGGAAATGTCTGAGAAAAACTAGAATAAGCAAAATAAGTCTGCTTCTTTACCAAAGAACTTCTCACAGCCTTCATTATAGTTTGTTCACTATGAGGTAGCATATGCCGTGTCTATCAAATGTACATTTGTTTGGTTTTGGCATTTCCCAGTGTTTTTGCTCAGTCCATTTTATGGACTATTTTACATAGGAGGGCTGGGCTAGGGTTATCTGGTGGCAGGGGTGTGTTGGGGCCGGCTCACATTGGCTTGGGAAGCATCTCTTCTTCTTTTTCTAATTTTTAAAAATATTTACTTATTTGGCTGCACCAGGTCTTAGCTGCAGCACTCCAGGTCCTTGTTGTGGTATGTGGGATCTTTAGTTGAGGCATGTAGGATCAAGTTCCCTGACCAGGGATAGAACCCAAGCCCCCTGCGTTGGAAGTGCAGAGTCTGAGCCACTGGACTGTCAATGAAGTCCCCAAAGCATCTTAATTCCATGTGCAGTGAAGTCATACTGGTAGCTTGGAATTGTCCATTAGAGGAGATTAGCAATCGCTACAAACCAGGTCTTTTTCTCTGTTTCCCAAAGAGCCAGTTGGTAAGTGCTTACCATCACACCACTATTTGGTGGTGACCGAGAGTGACGGCTGCTGTAAATCCATGGTCAGCCTGCCCCTGTTTGGGGCTATGCAGGACCTCCCCTTCTTGTCTGAGAGAATCCCAGGGCTGGGTGAGAGGTGACCTTTCTCTCTGTCTTTCTCCCCAGAATGACACCTCTGGCGAATACAAGAAGGCTCTGCTGAAGCTGTGTGGGGGAGATGATGAGTAAGTGGCCTCCTGGCCCCAGGCTGGAGGGCGTGGCCTCAGGTGTGGCCGGTCAGGATTCTCCTGGCCTCATCCTGATAGATGGATGGATGGATAGATGGATGGATGGATAGATTAGATAGACTTGGGAATTCCCTGAAGGTCAGAACACTGCACAGGTGAAAAGACTTCTGAGTGTCCATGTACGCGCACATGAGTGTGGTCTCTCTTACATGGAGACGTCTGCTCGTGTGAACTTGGAAAGCAGTCTAGGGATGTGGATCAACAATCATAATATGAGGGTCTAGGCCCTGCTACTAACTTCTCAGCTGCTTCTCTGGTTCATCATCTGTTAAATGGAAAAAGTACAGATGCCTGCCCTGGCTACTCGTTTATTCAGCATCTATGCATTAAGCACTCTCCACCTGCAGGCTTTGAGGGGAAGCATTGATGAAGCCTCCAGCCTAGAAAGGCACACAGACCTGGGCATGTGTACATGGTGGGGAAGTGTACGTGTCTATGTGCACTCTCTAGGTGGGAGTGGGGAGGTTCCTGAGATAATGAGGCTGAGATCCAAGGAGAAAGGTGATGAGTTGAAGACAGGGCCTGGAGGGAGAGTGTTTGGGGTGGAGAGAGAGCCTGGAGATAAGAAGGTGCTGCCTGGCTCATTTATGTAGCTGAGGTCACACTTTTGTGTTGCGCTGGGGAGATATGAGACAGAGGGGGGCAGGGCCTGGGACTTCTTCCTGGCACATGAATCTCCCCTAAGGAGAGCAGAGAACCAGCCACTGGAGGAGGATTAAACTGGGGCATGACTTGACCAGATTTGGGTTGCTGGGAAGGGAACTACAGGTACTCTGATTTCCCTTCTCCGGGACTTCTAAGGATCCAGTTAAACAGGGAATACAAGAGCCTCCTGTTTACCTTTGGTAGGTGCCTTGGGAGCTGGTTCAGTTCAGCAGGTATTTACCTGGCAGCTGATAAACCAAGGCGCTTGGCAGAAGGAGAGGTAGAGATGACATGGCTCGAAGCTGGTCGTGGACATGTTTGTGAGGGGAGACTTAGATAGGAAAGGGGAGGATGAGGGATTCGAGAAATCTCCTGCCTGGGGCTGGGGGCCAGGAAGGCTGCTGGTCAGAGCTAGCATTGTCGGGAGTCGAAACAGGGTAGAAGGTTCTCAGAAGTGGAGGGAGGGCTCTGGTGAGTGGGTGAGGCCCAGGCTGGAGAGAGGGTAAAGCCAGATGGGTTTACCTGAAGCGTGTGTGTGCGTGTGTATGTGTGTTGTATGTGTGAAGTGTGCCCACGATGACCTTCCCTCCTGTCCTCTCCCTAACACCCTCCATTCCAGTGCTGCTGGCCAGTTCTTCCCGGAGGCAGCGCAGGTGGCCTATCAGATGTGGGAGCTTAGTGCAGTGGCCCGAGTAGAGGTCAGACCCTCCCCACCTCCTGCTTGACCTCTTGACCACTGCTCTGCGCGCACCTTCCTGCTGCTCTGGTTGGCACCCAGCTGCCCCCTGGTGGCCAACCAGAGACACTGAGTCTCGCGTCTTGAAGCTTCCTGTTTTCTGCAGAGTGATGGATTGGTGGGCGGGCACTCTGGTGTTGGCATCTGATTCCTGCATTCACCTCTAACGTGCTGGGGAGCCTTCTGGCCCACTAACTACGTACAGATCTTGCTGAATGGAGATTTGGTTGGTTCTTTGGAGGGGCCTATCCCATCCTGGGTCCAATAGTTGGGTTTTGGAGGCGTGGAAGCTGAGAACAGATGGGCATCCCTGGTGGTACTAGAGGATTCTTGGTTGTCCTGAGCATCCTCAGACCCAGGGTCTACACAGGGCAAAAATAAAAAGTTTCACAGAAGTCCTCAGGGCAAACCAGCCCCAAGGTAGCACTTGGCCCCTACAAAAATATTTGGAACCTTGGACTCAATTGCTCACTTGCTAGCTGCCTTTGGCAGGCCCCCACCTCTCTCTGTCTCCATCTCCAAAGAGGCTGCTGGACATGGCGGTCCGGGTGCCCTCCAAGGGCTGATGCTCTGATGCTCTGATGAAACACTAATGCTCTAGGACAGTGTTTCCCAAATTGTAAGACAAGAGCCGTCATTGAAGATGATCTTAAGTCATATGAGAAATGAGTTTTTTTGTGTGTGGAGGAGAGACCTGCATGGCATTAAATAACACTGACCCAAAAAAAAAACCAAACAAAAAAAACACTGACCCTCATGCAGTGTGAAAGCTATTCCACTTTAGTTTAATCAATATTTAAATCAGTAATCAATTATTGTTAATGCCAAGGAGGAAGTCACAGTTTGGTGCCACATCCTTGCCACAGTCGCTGATGTTCCTTTTTCATGAAGAGCTGAGAGAGCTAGCTTCAGGTTCAGAGCTCTTGGCGAGCCATGGTATCTTGTTAAATTTGGTGATATTTGAAAGCATATATTTTTGTTTTTATGGCATTTATTTTTGCGGGTTATCTGATTATGACACATGACACCAATTTTCTATTCATATAAAATTGTTTTCATTCATTAACTCATTGAGCAGATATTTTTTGAGTGCTTACCCTTGTGTCAGGTACTTGCGTTATATCAAAGAACGAAATGGACCAAAACCCTTGCCCTTTAGGAGTATTCAGTACACTTCAAAGTGAATGCATTTAAGTAAAACAGAACAGTAGCTGAATTAAGTTAAAGTGTTAAGAAATAGCATAGGGCGTGGGCAGATACAGAAAACATTGTGAAGGTCATTCGGGGGAAATGAAATCTGGGCAGCTCTGTTCCAGTATTTCAGAACATTTCAGTTACCTTTTCAGGGAGAGCATTGCCCTGTGAAACGAGAAGACCCTGGGAGCAGGGCTGTGTTGTGAGAGCCTGGTGGGGCCAGAGCTGGCTCCTGGGGCAGGAGCCCGGCCCCTCTGCCCTTGACAGCATTTGCCCTGCTCCCAAGCCTGGGTCTGTCTCTCTCCTCCTCCCTCTCTCAGCTCTAGGACAGGGGTCTGTCTGCTGTGCCTTCACCCCCGCCTTTTTCCCCCAAGCTGCTTGGTTTGGGGCTCTTGGGGAAAGCCTCCCCTCCTTCGCATGCTCCTCTCCTGGCCTGGCCCCTGGGGGGCCTCCAGACACCTGCTGACTCACTTTCTGCCTCTTGTAGCTGAAAGGAACCGTGCACCCAGCTGGTGACTTCAACCCTGATGCAGATGCCAAAGCCTTGCGGAAAGCCATGAAGGGGCTTGGTAAGGGGCACCTGGAAGGGGTCGGGTTAGACCCTGGGGCAGAGGAGGATGGCAGGTCTGCAATGGGACCGGCAGGGGCAAAAGCTGAGGCTTCAGACTGGAGTCTGCAGGATAATAAGGACTTTATTTGCCTTGAGTCTCCACCCCCCTGGAGCCTCCTCCAGCTCCCTTAAGTATAGAGAGAAGGGTAGTGAGGGGGTTTGTCAGGAACCATCCCAGAGACCAAGGTGCTCTCAGGTCCTAGTATAGAAGTGCTAGGTGATGAGGTGGGGTTTTTGCTCTGGCTTTTTTGCTAACTCACCATGTGACTTTGAGCAAGTCCCATAACCCACCTAGGGGTGTCAGGATCCCATGCATAAAATAAGCAATGTGGACCCTGCAACCTGAGGCCAGTTCTGGGGTAGGGACGCCCCCTGCTGGTCACCCATGTGCAGGCCTCCGTTTGGTCCCAATGGGAGGAAGCACCTGTGGGTGGATGGCGGGTCCTCAGGAAGGCCAGCAGGGGCAGAGCATCAGGGTTTGTCTTCCATTGCCCTCTCTCCCCCATCTGTCTAACAGAACCTTCCAGGGGGCCTTGGGCTAAGCCTTTTAACTTCTGGGCCCCATTTTCATTTGTCTCATGAGAATAATACCTAGGAAGATGACAGGGCTAAAAATGCTCTTGAAAGACAGAGTCCTGTGCAGGGTCTGAGGTTGATGGAATTGGTCTGAGAGGCAGGAAGCGGTACCCTGATGCCTTCCTGAGTCAGCTTGCTACAGTTGGAGGGACTTGGGGTCCAGCTTTCAGGGATCACAGGGAAAGGACATAGGGTCCCCAGCAGGACTCCGGTTGTCAGTTGGAAGGATCCGTTAGTAATCTCTCTAGCTCTTCATGATGCAGGTGTGGAAGTCAGGTCCAGAAGGGGAGGGGACCTGCCCAAGGGGTCAACCATGGCCAGACAAGGAATAGAACTCAGAAGTTCTGACTCTCAACCCAGGGCCCTCTTTTTTCTTAACTTGTGATCTAGCAGAAAAGTGCAGAAGGAATCCAGGGGAAGTTAGTGACTAGGCCAGAAGCAAGGCTCCTGCAGGGGCATAAAGCTGGCTAGCCTGGCCTCTCCCCCGGCAAAGACAGATGGGGCCCATCGCTGGGGGAGGTGGGGGAGCTAGGCCAAGGTCTTCCTCTGATCTGTCGCTTTGGGGTCTCAGGAACTGACGAGGACACCATCATCGACATCATCGCCCACCGCAGCAATGCCCAGCGGCAGCAGATCCGGCAGACCTTCAAGTCTCACTTTGGCCGGGTAAGGGCCTCAGCCTGGACCCCAGGCCCTGCATCTATGCTTCTCTGATGGAGCTCGGCGTGCACACATGCCTCTCCTCGCTGCACCCCGTGTTCCCTGTGATCAGCGGTATGTGTGTGACTGGCTCCCCTAGGGCTGCGATCAGGGATATAGCTGCATTAGCAGCATCTAGCTTTAACTGGTTTCTCCCAGGATGGAAATGGTACCACCCCCTTTCCTTTCCTGTCTCCTGCCTCCAAGGAGAGTGGGCAGGTCCCCCTCCTGCATGGTGTTTTCTCCATCCACTTTGTGGTGCTGGTGGCGGTGGTTTTGAACCCAACATCAGCCAAGGCAGACACAGATGCCCACGATTCCTATATCCCATGGAGCCCTGCCTCCTCCTTCCATGTCTCCTACCTGTCCCGAGTCACGTGCTGATGTTGACGTGACCTTGGCTCTGCCCTCTGCAGGACTTGATGGCTGACCTGAAGTCTGAGCTCTCTGGAGACCTGGCAAGGCTCATTCTGGGGCTCATGATGCCACCAGCCCATTATGATGCCAAGCAGTTGAAGAAAGCCATGGAGGTAAAGTGTGGGCACCAAAGGGATGGGGTCCAGTCTGTGTGGGTGCTGGGGGACACAGGCGCTCCTCCTGAGCCCAGGTGGGTTGGGTGTAGCTCCTTGGTGGAGCCCCTCCCACACCTGTCCTGGGCTCAGTGTCTTAGCTGGTAGTTCCTTGTCTTGTCAACCCACAAGGCGAGGCTTTGCTTTTGTCCCCATTTTATAGATGAGGACGCTAAGGCTCAGAGCTTAAGTTCCTTGGTCAGAGTCAAAGCACTAGAAAGTAGCAGAGCTGGAATTCAGATCACGTCTGTCTGTCTCAGGAGCCTGATTTGACAACTGCGTGAATCAATCCACTAGAGTTTTAGTCTCCTTAAAGATTAAGAGAAGAACAAACTTTCCCTGGGCAAAGCCAATTAAGATTATTGTCTTGAAAATTCCTGGATAGAAAAGTGGATGACTTACAAACACAAAATGAGGAGAAGGATAGGGCTAGACCATGGATCTTAGGACACTCTGAGGATCAGGCTGTCCTCACCACACATCAGTTTTTATTTTCATTATTTCTTAACTTTTTGGCCACACCATAAGAGCGTGTAGGATCTTAGTTTCCCAACCAGGGATCGAACCCATGTCCTTTGTCTTGGAAGTGTGGAGTCTTAACAGCCAGGGGAGTCCCCACACCAATTTTTAATAGACTGATGAAGATACCCTTCAGGTCAGAGGACTCAGGGACCGGTTAACCCCTGGGCAGTAACCTCCCAAGACAGAGACTTGTCTTACCTTTTTTATAGTCATTGCCCCAGCAGCTTACACAGTGACTGGCACATAATGGGTGTTTAACAGATATTTGAACTCATCAGTCAGTCAGTCTGTCTTGCCTGCTTCCTCCTCTCCCCCAAAGTGAGGACCTTAGCATAGTGGGCTCCCCAGCTGCCTCAGTCCATGTATCACCCATCCAATCCAGATGTAAACAAATATAGCTTGTTTTCCTTAAAGCACAGAACATCTTTTTTTTTTTCTGACAAATATGTGTTTACCATGAAAACTTGAGAAAACATAGCAGAACAAAAAAGAATATTGAAATCACCTGTGATTCCCTTGCCCACCCAGAGACCACGGTCACTGTTACACTGTGGTGCATGTCCTCTGTCCTTTTTATGTATTTATATATAAATATTTATATTGAGATATGTGCGTATAAGCGTTATTATACACACACACCTGTATATGCTATATTCTTTGCTTTTTAAAATTTTTAGTCCAAAGCAATTCTCATGGGAGGTTCTGGAAATCTTTACAAGCTGGTGTAGCCCTTTGATTGTGCCAAGGTCTGGGCAAGGGGTAAAGAGAAAATGAGGGAGGCTTGATCTGAGTGTTGACCTCCTGCGCAGTGTCCTGGAACAGGAGTCTCCTTGACCTGGGCCCCTTGGGCCTCTGCATAGGGGTCAGGGCTGTGCTTCAGATCCTCTTTGCCTTGCCTTCTAGGGAGCCGGCACAGATGAAAAGGCTCTCATCGAGATCCTGGCCACTCGGACCAATGCTGAAATCCAGGCCATCAATGAGGCCTACAAGGAGGGTGAGTGCGGGAGACCTGTGGCCCAGTATTGCGGGGAGGCCCCGGGGAAGAGCCAGGCCCCCCATCTCCCCAGCTCAGGCCACAAGGCTGTGATGAGCCCCTTGGGTGCGCCCAGCCCTGTGTCTGGGGGAAGGTGCCCCCGAGAGAGTCCCAGCAGGACAAAGGCCTGGAGGTAGAGGAGGGTTTTGAGTGGGAGTGGGAGAGAGAGCACGCAGGCCCCCGGAGAGGGGAGGGCGGCTTCACGGGTATGTGGCCTGTGCCCTCACACATACCCCGTGTTCAGAAGGCTCTGTGTCTGCATGCTTTACTATCACCATCTTGCAATTCTTCATAACTTTTTAATAAGTGATTCCGTATTATTCTGAAGAACCTTGAGTATCAGTCAGAAATGTTTAAGGCTTTTGTCTTCTAAGCAGCTTTAAAATGGTAGAATCTTTGAGCAGGGCAATGACGTGATCAGAGCTGTGCCTTTGGGTTCAGCCACTGCCATGGAGGGGGGAAGGTAGGAGAGAATGAAGACAGGGAGGCTGTTGTCCGGGGGAGGGGAGATGCGCTGAGCACTCAGCAGGGACAGGGACAGAGTGAGGTGATGGACCCGCGGCAGATCAGTAGCAGGGTGGCTGGTGGCCCCCAGGAGCCAAGGACACACTCCTTCATCCCCACCACCCCGCCAGCACTGCTCTGGCTTAAATCGGTGCTTCTTGGACCCCTCCCCCACTCTCGGCCAGCAGCCGCTCACACCTCCTTTTCCTTCCTCAGACTATCACAAGTCCCTGGAGGATGCTCTGAGCTCAGACACGTCCGGTCACTTCAAGAGGATCCTCATCTCTCTGGCCACGGTGGGTGAATTCACAGCTCCAGACCCGCTTGGCCCTCTGGGGCCCTCAGTGGGGGAAGGGTCTCCTGCCTGCTACAGTGAGAGGCAGGGGGTTCACTCCTGATGAAAAGAGGATGTCTTCCCCTGCTGCCTCCTAAGATTCTTACCACCGAGGCGGTTGCTACTTGTGCAATGCCTTCTCCATTGTTCACTTTTCAAAGCTGACTTAGTGCCCCCTTCTCCAGGCAGCCCTCCCTGATTGCTCTCAGCCTGGCTTGTTGGGCCCCCAGCTGACAGGACAGAGCCATTGTGGGTGACCTTTCCCTGTGTCATCATCCACGAGCATCTGTTACCGAGGACCTACTGTGTAGCTCAGGGAACTCTACTTGGTGCTCTGTGGTAACCTAAATGGGAAGGAAATCCAAAAAAGAAGGGATACATGCATACGTGGAGCTGATTCACTTTGCTGTACAGTAGAGACTAAGCAACCATACTCCAATAAAAATTAAATAAACACAGGGGGGAAAAATAACAGCTGTTACCAGCTCTTGAATTCTCGCAACCCGGGTACTACACCCTGAGGCACAGTTATAGCAAGCTCACTGTGCGACTCTGGCCTTGGGCCAAGTGCCTTCCGAGTGTTCATGTTCATGCTCATGCTCAAGACCACCACCCTGGGAAGACAAGATCCCTGTCCCCATGTTACAGATGCGGGAGAGCGTTCAGAGAGGTGAGTGGCTGAGTACTGCCCTCTGGCTGCTGAGGGATGGAGAGGGTGGATGTTTGGAGGCTGACCTTTCCTTCTGGTCTTGCTGCAGGGGAACCGTGAGGAGGGAGGAGAAGATCGGGAACGGGCCCGGGAAGATGCCCAGGTGAGACACCCCATCCCACCACCCCCTTCCCCCTGCCCAGTGACTCCAGCTGACTTCTGTCCATGCCAGCCCTGGCTGTCTGGGAGTGAGGAAGGTGCCTGGAGGGGCAGGGCTGGTGTGACTTTTTGACACTGAGACTTTCAGCCCCTTGCAACTCTCCACCCTTAGAAGTGAGACTGTGACAGTTTCCACAACTTTCAGAGAGAGACTTGGGAGGGTGGTGCTGATTCTACTGACATTTCCTGTGTGAAGAGTAGGACTCAAGCCCTAGATCCTCGGATCTGAAAGGAACTTGAGGATTGTCTGAGTCAGACTCCTCATATTATAACCGGAAGATGGAGGCCCAAAGAGGGTGAATGACCCCTGAAACTCACACAGCAAATCAGTGGCCCAGGTGGAGTTGGGCCACTGATTGAGCAGGTCTTGGAGCTTACTGGGAAGGGGGCCTGAGTGCTAAAGGTCATTATTTTTTAAATGGGATCCAGGTCGAAGGGAATGTCCTGGGAGCCCTCGAAAGGGAGTTCATTGAGGTCAACCAAGGTCTTCTGCATTGCAAGCAAATTCTTTACTACCTGAGCCGCCAGGGAAGCCCTTCCTCCTTAAAACTCACCCCAAATCCATCCTCCATCCCAAAATCCATCCTCCAGGGAGTTCCGCTTGGTGTTTGCGTCTCCCTGGGAAGCTGTGCTTCTAGTTGCTGCCAGCAGGGGGCAATAGTGGGCCTTGCTGGCCACCACTCTTCAGGAGATAAGCCGGGAGAGAGAACCTGGGTGGTGTCAACTGAGGGAGCCAGAGCCAGGCCCTGTCCAGCTCAGCTGCTTCTCCAGATTCGCAGGTGCTAGACCCTGATCTTAGTGTGGACTCATTGTCTGACATCTAGAAACATTGGTTTCTCAAGTAATACATATTCTTTTGTAGAAACTTTAGAAAATACCAAAACAAAACCCCATATCCTGCTGCTAGTAATAACTATTGTTAATGGAGTATATCATTTTAGTTGTCTTTATGTATTTATAGAAATAGATTCCTGGTTTATAACAGTTAAAAAATGAATATTTTGTGAATATGGTTACTTTTTTTTTTTAATTTTATCTTTTGGCTGCACCGCACAGCATGTGGGATCTTGGTTCCTCAACCAGGGATCAAACCTGTGCCCTGTGCAGTAGACGTTCAGAATCTTAGCCACTGGACTGTCAGGGAAATCCCATATATCATTTTTTAAAAATCAACAGCATCATTTAATGGCTAAATACTATTCCATCTAAGAATCTGCCAAACTGTTTAACCAGCCCTTTGCCTAGTAACCAACTCTCATCATGTTCATGATTTTCTTTCCTTAGAATAGATTTCTAGAGGTGAGTTGGGAATACTACAAAGTGTACAAAACTCGAAGGCATTTGATATGCAGAGCCAAGGTTCCCCAGAAAAATAATGACATTAGTGCTTGATGGTTTTATACCTCTTCCTTCCCACCCTAAGCTCTTGGAGTCTGGGTCTGTTATGATCAGGTGACATATGTCCGGTATTTACCTGGTGCCCCACAGTATTGCAAATAGCTTCCTCTTTACTTAGTGTTCCCCTGTGAGCAATAAATCATGTAAATGATCTCATTATTATAGACCCAGAGTGAAATAAAGAGTTGTGACCATTTTTAGATAATTCAATCTCCAGATTATTTTTTAATACAACAGCTTTATTGAAATATAATTTGCATACCATACTACTGGCCCATTTGAAGTATACAGTTAAGTGGTTGTATCTTCACAGACTTGTGCAGTCATCACTATGGTAATTTTAGAACATTTCATCACCCTAAAAAAAACCCTGTACAAATTGCGTTCCTTTTCATTTCCTCCCAACCCCCCAGCCCTATGCAACCACTAATCTACTGTCTGTTTATATAGATTTGCCTATTCTAGACATTTTATATAAGTGGAATCCTACAATATGTGGCTTTTGTGACTAGCTTCTTTTACTTTATTATAACATTTTTATACATTTTCATCCATATCATATCATATATCAGTACTTCATTCCTTTCCATTGCCAAATAATATTTCATTTCATGGAGATATATATATATATATATATATATATATATATATATGTTACCTCCATTAGCTAATAGATGTTTGGGTTGTTTCTACTTTTTTCACGATTATGAATACTACTGTAAACATTTGTGTTTTTATGTGCATGAATATTTTCATTTCCCTTGGTTATATGGGAGTAGCATTGCTGGATCATGTGATAACTCTTTGTTTAGCTTTTGGAGGACTTGCCCAGATTAATTTTGGCATGAAGTAGCTGAGCTAATAAGGAAAAGCTCTTGTGTTGACTATCTGGAAAATTATTATAGTAACTCACTGCATTTTTCATATTACAAATATTATGATCTTAAATATGCTTTGCAAAAACAAATATATCTGGGGGTTCTCTGATCTAAAGTGAAGAAACTTTGGTACTTTAGGTTCCTTTTTGTTTAATTTTTTTAAACATCTCCCTCTTTTTAAAATAGCAATCCTAGACTTTTTAGCATAACGTTTGAAAAAACTGTGGTAAAGTACATTTAGCACATCTTACGATTTACCATCTTAACCTTTTCAAAGTGTAGTTCATCGGTGGTAAGTACATTCATGCTGTTGTGCAGCCATCTCCACCGTCCATCCACTGACCTCTTCATCCTACAAAACTAAAAGTCTATACTCATTAGACAGTAACCACCCACCTCTCTCCCCCCAGCCCCCACAGGCCCTGTTCTTTTTATCTCCATGAAATTGACTATTCTAGGTACCTCACATATTTGAAATCATAATAGTATTTGTCCTTTTCTGACTAATTTCACTTAGCATAATGTCTTCGGGGTTCAACCAGGTTTTGTGTTTTTTTTAATAGATCTTTTTCTTTAAGAGCTTTTATTTATGTATTTATTTTGGCTGTACTGCTCCGCATGTAGGATCTAGTTCCCCAATTAGGGATCAAACCCATGCTCCTTCCAGTAGAAGCGAGGAGTCCTAACCACTGGACTGTCAGGGAAGTCCCAACCAGGTTGTTTTTAATGTGGGAAAGTGTAGATAAAACTGGAAGCAGGGACTTCCCTGGTGGTCCAGTGGCTAACACTCCATGCTCCCAATGCAGGGGGCCAGGGTTCTATCCCTGGTCAAGGAACTAGATCCCACATGCCACAACTAAGATATGGTGCAGCTAAATAAATTAAAAAAGCAAACGAAGCAACAACAACAGACCCAGAAACATCCCATAATCCTAGTAGCTCTGATAGCTCCTATTTGACTTTTTTCTAAAAAATTAAAATAATGTGTTTGTATGTTGAGAAAATATGAACATAAAATTTCAGGAAAAATACAATGCCAAAGTTCTTCCCCCAGTCCTTCTCTTTAAAGGTAATCACTGTCAACAGTATCCTGACTATCCCTCTAGCACAACTTCCCAGTAAATATGTAAGAGTGAGCATACTTTATCTTTTCTTATTGAGGTAAAAGAAACACTTATATGCAACATGGTGTACTTTACTTTCTTGCTTGATTTAAATGGAAGCTCTCTCCTAGCAGTCCTGTAGACCAGTCCCATTCTTTTTACTAGCTGAGAGGATTTCCATTGCTAAATGAACCATAGCTCCATTAACAAGCAATCTAGTAAAGGTTTCCAGTTTTCCTCTATTACCAGTGAGCACCCTTATAGTGTATCTCCAAAGATATAGTTGGCTAGTTTATTTGCAAGAGAAATTCCTAGCAACATAGTTGCTTGATCAAAGACATGTGCATTTTGAACTTTGATAGACATTACAAATTTATGTGGCAAAAATGGTTTCTAAAGAATAAAGCTATTGAGAAGTTTATGAAGAGGATGATTTCAGTCTGCTCAACAGAATAAAGTAGTCAGCAGAGTTTTGGGTAAACAGGCAAAAGCAAAACTCCACCCGGGGGGAGCAGAGGGCTGACTGTATTTCGTTCCCAGGCCCTGCGAGTCACAGCCATTTGCCTAACAAAATAGTGTCCTAACCTCAGAACTTTGTGCTCAGCATGATGCAGTGATGGAAGTTCACCCTTGTGAGATGACTGGGGCAGCTGGCATTTTCCCACCTGATCAGCTGCGTGTCCCCACCCCCCAGGCCTCAGCTTTCCTGTGTCCTGTCTGTAACATGAGAGGGTGTGTGACAGGTCTCTGGAGGACCCTTCAACCCCGATGTGATGAAGGGTGTAGGGACAGGGCACTTCTCACATGGAACTTCTCGGTGGCAGGCGAGAGGGGCAGGGTGTCCTGCCCTGTGTCCTCCGGTTATCCCTCCAGTAAGCACGTCCATCGTTAATTCTCAGACCTGTCCTCGTTTTGAGTCCATCTCAAAGATCAGGGGAAGGTGTCCCCCCAGCCCCTCCTTGCCCGCCCCGCATGCCGAGCCGGGCTCCCTCACCTGCACCCCAGCGCCCCCTCTCCGGGCCTCCTCTGACTCTCGCCTTCCCCTCTCTCCCTTCTCTCTCCTCCCTGCCCTCAGGTGGCTGCTGAGATCTTGGTGAGTGCCCTGTTCTTCACGCGGGCTTTAATGGTCTGAGTCTGGCTGTGCCTCTGGGTGGGGCTGAGCGGGCAGAGTCAGGCACGATTTGGGGGCCTGCCCCCCAGGTTCTCTCTCTCCCCTTCAGGACCTCCAAAGAACCCCACTGCATGAAAAATGGGCTGGGCAAGTGTTTCCCAAACTTCACCACTCAACCACCCGCCAGAATGGTGCTATATACCACCGGCTGTGAATAGTGCTTTAAATGGACTCTTATTTTAACCCCAAATGAGTTGTTTTATTTTTTACTTTCTGAATGCGCCCTGTGGCCTGTGGGGTCCCAGTTTCCTGGCCAGGGATCAAACCCTCGCCCCCTGCAGTGGGACCACAGAGTGTTGATTGCTGAACCACCAGGGAAGTTCCCAAATTGAGTTATTTTAAAGGAAATTTCATATTGATGTAAATAGAACTGACCCGAAGATCACTGTGGAAATAAATAAGTGGTGTGTAAACACGTTTGCCTGTTTACCACACTTGGGGAAACACTGGCTAGGCCATCTTTCCTTGCACACATGCACACACACACTTCCCCAGAGAGGCTTTCAGAGGGGTTTAAAGATGGAAGAAGAATCTGAGTCTCCATGCCCAGTCCCTGCTTGCCTTTCCCCCGGGCCCAGTCCTGTGTCCCCAAGGCTAAGGTGGGGGTGCTCTGTGCTCTGGGTGAGTCCATGTGGTCCCTGGGAGCCAGAGAGGGATGTGGAGACTGAGGAAGGGCCTCCTTGGGTGACTGGGTTAGCCCAGCTTCTCACCACCCTCGACCTGGAAGTGAAAAACAACCAAGGCTTTTTTGTGTCTCCCCTCCCCATTTTTGCCCCCACCTGGACTCTGCAGGAAATAGCAGACACGACCAGTGGAGACAAATCTTCCCTGGAGACACGATTCATGATGATCCTCTGCACGCGGAGCTATCCGCACCTCCGGAGAGGTGAGGCCCAACTCCCTCCCCTCCCAAGGCAGCGGGAAGATCCCCAACCCTTGACAGGAGGAGCCAGCTCCCCACCCACCCACCCCTTTCCCCAGCAAGGGAGTTTGTTGGCTGACCGGGACTCAGGAACCCCAGGGTCTGGTCCTGGCTGTGATGCTAACAGCATCATTGAGCCTTGGGCCAACTCTCCTCACCTCCTTAGGGAAACACGGGTGATGTCTGGGATAAAGGATGGCAGGTGGCTTTTGCCTCCAAGGCCAACTCTACAGGGTTCATAGTGGCTGCCTAGAATGCTGTGTTGAGAAGGATTTGAAGGTTCTGTGTCACGGCTCTTTGGTGACATCTGCCAGGAGCAAGGCAGTGAAGGGTGGTGATGACAGAGACCACGTGCATGTCTTAGAGACACACTCAGGCTGCCACATGCACCGCTGTTTGCGGCGACCCTGACATTAGGTGGTTGTGAGGTGCCCTTGCTATTAAGACAGTGACATTTTAACGTGCACGTGACTGGTACTTGCCAATGAAATACTTAAGGGGCTTTAGCACAGTGACTAAAAGAATAGACTTGGGAGCTGGACTGGCTTGATTCGAATCTCCCACATATCATCATGTGACCCTGGGCAAGTTACTGAATATCTCTGCCTTCCTTCCCTTCCCTATAAATATGGGATTTTAATTCTACCTCACATGACTGTTGTGAGGATGCAAAAAATAATAATACACCAAAGTGCTTGATACCTGATAACTTCCTTAGTGTTATCATTGTGATTACTTGCATTAATCTCTATCCCAACTTGACTCGGGAGGAAAGGGGGGCCCAGAAAGGGGGAGGGGTTCACCCAAGGTCCTTTGATGAGCTTGGGGGACAGCTGTGAATAGCATGTATGCTCCTTCTACTACCCCAATCTGAGTTCCTGAAACTTGCCTGAAGCTCTGGGGCAGTGTCTGACTTGATACAGGCTTGGCTCAGAGCTCAAGGCAGCCTTGAGGTCAGAATGTTTCTTCCACAGCAGCCCTGCCCAGTGGATTTAGGTCTGGGCTGCAGCCACCCCAGCTGCTGCTGGGTGGTGGGGGAAAGGATAATGTCCCCCTAAACCCCGCATCAGAGCTCACCTCCCACCTCCGGGGCTTCTCTTGGGGCCAGTCTTCCAGGAGTTCGTCAAGATGACCAACTATGACGTGGAGCACACCATCAAGAAGGAGATGTCCGGGGATGTCCGAGACGTGTTTGTGGCCATTGGTAACTGGCGGGGACCAAGGGCAAGGGCTGGGGAGGGACAGGAAGCATGTCCAGAGTCCCTGGATGAGTGTGGCCTTTGCAACTTCTTTAACTACTAGTTCTGGAAAATAAGCACTGCCACTTCTTGGGGTCTGCCGGTGTGTGATTGGCGGGGTAACATGAGGACTCGTTCTAGGCGGCAGGGCAGGATAAGGAAAGAGCTCTCTCTGGGGAGGTAGCTGGGAGGGTGATGGCTGGGCTGGGGTTCAGTGTCCTGCAGGTCTAGGGTGTGTATGCGCACACACACCTTTTCCTCCTGCCAGCACCTGGATCCCTTTGGCTACTCTCTTATTGCATAATATTAGTTCTTGCCTTTGAAAAGTCTTTCCGCTTTTGGATCTCAATTCTCCATGTATACAAATGACTGAGTAGATACAAGCAAAGGTCAGATTTGTTTTTATTAGCATTAGTGATTAGCAGTATCTTATTTTATGACTACAATACAATGCGTTGTATTGATGCACTTTTTTTTTTAATCTTACCTTGAGGTATCAGTGGAAGGTTTTCACATAATTGCCATCAATTACAGGATGCCTCTTGATTTTAGGGACTTCAAAAGCCAGGAAAACTTATTTTAGAACATAGGAAGCAGAGGTGTTATTGTTTAATTTATAGTGGATCTTTACCAGCTGGGAACAACACTTAGGAGACAGAATAGCATAGTAAATCCAGGTAGAGTCCCATCTGTGCCACTTATTAGCTGTGCAGTTATATCCTTTAGCAGGTCATGAAAACCCTGTGCCTCAGTTGTCCTCTGAAAAGTGGATGTGATAATAGTACCAGATTTAAAGGAGTTAATTATACGACACAAAAAACACAGCCTCCTGGCACATAAAAGGCACTGGATAAATATTAACTTCTATTGTTATTTCCTGTCAGGCCCTGCGTGAAGTTAGTTGCACACAGCTTTGTTTGAATCCTCACAAAGTGCTTTTATCTGCTTATTTTACAAAGTGGGATGCTGGGGTTCAGCAAGGTTATATATCAGTAGTGGAAGCAGGACTGGAACCAGAGGCTATCTGAGCCCAAAGCACCGGCTCGTATTAATCCCAGAGTAATTGGTCTGTGGAGACACATCTAGACCTTGCTCTCCTCCTGTTGCTCCCGCTTTCCTCTTTTCCCACCTAGAACACGTGTATGTACATGTGTGTGCGTAGACGTTCCGCTCCACTTCACTCCATCCCATGGCAGGCCCCGGGGTCCTTTGAAGCAGGTGGGTGGGCTTCAGGTTCCAGGGAAGGCTTTCCGGGTTGGTTGCAGAAGATGGAAGTTTCTGCCCAGTCTCCTTAACCACACTGACTGAGCCCACGCTTGCAGTCAGGGCAGGCTCCTTGGAGAAGGTGACAGGACTGGGGATGTGGATTTGGGGAGGTAGAGTAGTGGAGGGCAGACAGGAAACTTCTCCTTACCTGGGGGAAACAGGAGATGAGAGAACAAAGGGAGACAGGAGCTTTGATTTTCAGGTCGAGGAGCTTGGGTTTTGTTTAGGATGTGGTAGGGAACTACATATGGACCCAGGAAGGTCAGTATATGATGTGGTCTTTCCCACAGGGTCCCGAGCCTGCCTGCAGGGGTGGGTACATGCATGAGTGTGCCCTTGGGATGCACAGCTCCAGCCTCTTGGCCCCTGCCCTCCTCATAGAGATACTTTTACATCCAGAGTCATTCTAACGTTCTGGCTCTGGCGTCTGAAACCTCCTCCTTAAGCTACCTGAGACACCCCTTCTGATTCCTATGAGCTCTGGGGCCTTGGAATCCAACAGCTGCTGAGGGCTAGAGACCCACCCGCCACCCCCAGCCTTGGAGGGTGGGAGGTTGTTACATCAGGCAAGCAGTATTTGGGGTGGCGCTAGGTAGATTGATGCAAACATGTGCAGACTCTGGGGCAATCCTCAGCCCCGGGGATTGGCAGTGCCCTAAATTACACTGACAGTCTTTCTTTGGCGTAGTGTTTCTCTCCATCAGGAGTCCTCAAACATTAGGCTGTACCACAGTGAGGTGTGCAACCAGCCAGGTTTGTGCTAACACCAGGAATGCCCCAGGCAAAGTGGGGTGAGCTGGTCACCCACCTTCCAAGGTCCAGATTCAGCACATCCCGGGGGTGGGACACAAGAATGTACATTTCTACCAGGTTCTCAGATGATGCAGACAACTTCCAGGAACTAAACTTTGAGAACTTCTGCTTGAAATATTTCTTGAATCTGAGTCTCTAGGGTGGAGCCTAAAACCTGAGTTTTACTCAAGTTCTTCTTTGATTCTGTTGCACTTAGAAGTCTGAGGCCCTGTACCGTGGCTTCGCGAGTGGTTTCTTCCCTTTGAGTCCTCTGCGAGCCTTGGTTAACTACAAGCACCTCAGCAGGAAACGAGAGACAGCTGAGTGAGAGCCAGGTCCATGGATGAGACAGAGGAGGTGTCAGGAGGGGGAGTGAAGGTGTCAGGCCTGGGGGTGACCCTGGCTTGGCCACGACCCTGGGCACGGGTTGCAGGGAGAGGATATGCTCCTTCAGTAGCAGCATCAGCAGCCCGTGGTCGGGCCACACCTCCTCTGACCAAGTGCCCTGCATCTCTTTCTTCTTCCTACCAGTTCAAAGTGTCAAGAACAAGCCTCTCTTCTTTGCCGACAAACTTTACAAATCCATGAAGGTAAGAAAACTTACTCGTGTGTTCCTTTCCCCTTGAGCACCTCCACCCCTATCAGCACAGGTGGGCACCACCTGCCGGGCCTGGAGTTGGGGTGGCTTCCGCCTGATTGATGTTTCTCAGCCTCTGTCCCAGGCCTGGTTCTAGGTGAGCAGTTCTCCACCAGGGGTCACGTTGCCCCCTGGGGAACCCCTGGGCAACGTTCAGATGCATCTGGGTGTCACAGCTGGGGGAGTGTTGCTTTTGGCCTCCAGTGGGTAGAGAGCAGGAATGCTGCTAAACAGCCTCCAATGCACACACACAACCCCACAGCAGAGAATGGTCTGGTCCCAGATGCTGAGGTTGACAAGCGTATTCTGGGAACTTGAAAAGGACAGTCTCTGCCCCCCTGGCACTCCCATTCTAGCAGGTGAAACAGTGTCTCCTGTGACAAATGATCACAAAAGGAAGCGAGTGCTCAGCTCTGGGACTAGCTCTGGCTTTCTGAAAACCCAGGCCACTCTGGCCAGCCTCCCAACCCAACAGTGGAGTCCCAGCTGCTGACAGAGCCTGGACATTCTGTTTACTGGGAGTGAGCCTGGGACCCCTCTTAGTCTTCTGTCCCCAAACATGACAACCATCTCTTGAGCCCTGGCCATGTGCAGCCCTGACTCCTCAGCTGGTGTTCTGAGCTCCCTGGGGGGCAGAGGTGGGCCTTGGCTGCCCATATATTCCGTGTTCTGTGTCTGCTCCTTGGATGCCCTGTATTAGTTTCCCAGGACTGCTGTCACAAATTGAGTGACAACAGTGTATTCTTTCACAATTCTGGAGGCCAGAAGCCCAAAATGAAGGTGTTGGCAGGATGGGTTCCTCCTGGAGGCCCTAAGGGAGAAAAGCTCTCCCATGCCTCTCCCCCAGCTTCCGATGGTTGCCTGGAACCCTCGTGTTTCCCGGCTTGTGGCTGAGTCCCTCCAGTCTCTGCCTTTATCTGTGTGTATGTCCACATGTCCTTCACGTAAGGACATCAGTCACTGGATCTTGGGCTCACCCCAATGCAGTATGTCCTCTACTAATTTCATGTGCAAAGACGCTATTTCCAAAGTAGGTCACCTTGTAAAGCTCCAGGTGGACATGAATTTGGGGAGCATGCTATTCAGCTCATATAGGCAATTATTGCCTCTGTCTGGCCAGTCCTAGGCACAGGGGAGTTGGAGTCAGGGCTGTTTATGGAAGACAGAGGCAGGATGTCCCACCCCGGGTTGCAGGGGAAATGGACAGGAGCAGATGGACACCCACGAGCTCCTGCCTGACCTAGCCCCCTTCCTCCTGCTCTGTGTCTCCCTGGCACCTGACTCCACCAGGGTGCTGGCACGGATGAGAAGACCCTCACCAGGATCATGGTCTCACGGAGTGAGATCGACCTGCTCAACATCCGGCGGGAGTTCATCGAGAAATACGACAAGTCTCTCCACCAAGCCATTGAGGTGAGGGGCAGGTGGGATGAGAGGTCAGGGGGTAGGGGGGAGTGTCAGATGCTCCAACATGGAAGTTCTTATTGTTCCCAGAGTGTCACCTCTTAGAACAACCAAGACGTTGCTAAATGAGAGGAGATCTGCCTTACTGTCCATACCAAAATAAATTCCAGATGGACCAAAGGCTTGTAATTTAGGATTTCCCGAATAAAACAAGAGCCCCTTTTCTTGCTTTTTAAAAGCAATTTTATTGAATCATAATTTACAGACCACAAAATTCACCTGTTTTAAGGGCATGAGTCAGTAATGTCTCCTCCACAGTTCAGTGTTTTCATCACCCCACTGTCGTCCCTTGTACCTGCTTCCACTGCCCGCTCTAGGCAACTTTCAAGTGACTTTCCATCTCTAAAAACTTGCCTTTTCTGACTATCTCATGTCAATGGAATCAGGTATAATATGTCTAGCTTTTTCGTTTATGAAGCCTGTTTCTTGAACGTTGAGATTGACCGAAATCTTAAAGCTTGATGCTATACTTGGTTGACAAGACCGTGGCGAAGCTCACAGGCAGTCTCAGACAGACTTGGTGGAGATGTGAATTGGTAGAACATGTTTATTATTTTTTCTTCCAGTTTTACTGAGATGTAATTGACATATGATATAATTGACATATAACACTATATAAGTTTAAGGGTACAATATAAAGATTTGACTTGTATATATCATGAAATGCTTATCACAGTAACTTTAGTGAACATCCATCATGTTATATAGAAACAAAATTAAAGAAGTAGAAAAATGTTTTTTGTGTGTAATGAGAACTTTTAGGATTTACTCCCAACTTTTGTATATTATTATATAATTTTTATATATTATATATTACAGCAGTGTTAATTATATGTTTCATGTTGTACATTGCATCCCTAGTGCTTATAACTGGAAGTTTGTACTTCTTGACTACATCATCCAGTTCCTCTTCCTGCCACCTACAAATCTGAACTGATTCCTATGAGTTTATTTGTTTTTGAGTTATAATTGATCTATAACCCTCGGTTATTTCCTATTATACAATGTAGTGATTTTTTTTCTATACATTTCAAAATGATCACCACAGTAAGTCTACTTAAAATGTGTCACCGTACAAAAGTATTAGTTATTGACTGTATTTACCACACTATACATTTCATACCCGTGACTTTCATTTTAATTGGCAACTAGAAGTTTGTACCTCCAATCTCCCTCACCTTTTTCTTTCCTCCCTCTCTCCCCTCTCCTCTGCCAATTGCTATTTGCTCTCTGTATCTATAGCTCTTTCTTTTTTGTTAGATTCTGAGTATAAATGAAACTATACAGTATTTTTCTGACTTATTTCACGTAGCACAATAATCTCTAGGGCCATCTATGTTCTTAGAAATGGCGAGCTTTCGTCTTTATGGCTGAGTGATATTCCATTGCATGTATATACTACATCTTTTTCATCTATTCACCAGTTGATGGGCACTTGGGCTGCCTCCACACCTTAGCTATTGTAAATAATGCTGCTGTGAACATAGGGGTGCATATATCTTTTCTAAGTAATGTTTGTTTTCTTTGGATAAACACCCAGGAGTGAAATTGCTGAAACATATGGTCATTCTATTTTTAATTTTTTGAGGAATCTCCATACTTTTTCCATAGTAGCCTATTTGGCTGAAAGTTTTACTTTCATTTTAGGTCTGAAGGACTCATTAACAAAAGAAACCACTCATTACACACACAATAAACAATTTTAATATTTAATAGAGGATTATTTGACTTAATTTCATGTACAGTCATTTAAAGAAAAGAAATAGAAACGATCGAGAAAGGTAATAGCATATACATCACCACACTGAGCCGAAACCCACATTCAGACTTGAATAGTGCTGGGAAGTTCCAAGTAAAAGCAATCTGGTGTCTCAATGGGAAAAAGGTCTCTGGTGGTGCATCCACCCCACAGGTGAGCTCTGGGGGCTTCCGATTATAATCCCAGGCTACAGACTTGTATCATCATCAGTTTGTACACAAAAATGCAGCTCTGGTTTTCCTATAACATTTATAATGCTGTTTGTTTCACTTTGTGAATCCTAAGACTTCTTCAATACTAGGGGGCTGGCCAGGCCTCCAGGGCCTCAGGAACCTCCGAGACCTACCCCCTTTCTTACGCAAAGTGCTGCTTATGTGCTTGCAGGCAGGCACGTAGTCTAGGCAAGGTCAGAGACAGTCAGAGGCCTGCTTCTGAAGCCTAAATAAGGCTACCTCCATTTCTATTTCCCTAACATAAACCTAATGATGTTCACATAAATTTCTGCAAGGGCTAGTACCCAGCAAGTGCTCAATAATGTTTGCTCAAATAAGGGATCCCATAACACATGTATTAATGATCTTGGGGGGAGAGTATTAGCAGAGTATAAGGGAAGAGGCCAGAATAGAGGGCTTCACAGCAGAGGGGGCACCTGATGGCAGACAGGGTTTGGGGGCAGTGCAGAGGGCATGCTGGATGCAGGAGTGGTAGGCGTTTAGGTAGTAAGATGCTCAAGATGCTTCCAGAAGGAAAGGAGGGAGGTGAAGCCACAGAGCTTCATGAGGGTCAGGCCACACAAGGCCTTGAGGCCAGGCTGAGAGCTTGGACATCTTCCCTGAGGCTAACGGGGAGCCACAGAAGGGACATGGGGGCATTTATGTGTGGGGGGTGACATCCAGGCTGAGAGCAGCTGGGAGGAGGGGGCCTTGAGGTCATCGATACTGTTCCACTCACTCTGCTCTCCCTCTGACCCTGCCAGGGTGACACCTCCGGGCACTTCCTGAAGGCCTTGCTGGCCATCTGTGGAGGCGAGGACTGAGGCCGCTGGTGTTCGCGGGCACCTCTGCTGAGAGATGGTCAGCAGCACCGCCTGCCACGACCCAGCCCGCTGCTCCAGCTTCAGAGACTAAAGAAGGGACAGGGTGGGGGGAGGGGTCAGGGTGGGCGCTTGTCTTCGCTGGGGTTTAGGGAAAACTCCCACTCCCGTGAGCCACTGAGGGCCCCGCACAGTCACCCCTGCTCCCGTCTGAGTGGCCGAAGAACCGGAGCCACCGATCCCGTCCACCTCCACTCCCCATCCTCCTCCTCCTCACGCCTTCCCAGCTTCCATCCCTTGTCACAGCCCCTGCCCTGGTCTGGGCTTTATCGAAGCCAAAAACATACTGAGCCTCTGTCTGTGAAGTGAGTGATGTGTGTGTGCTTTTATGGTGGGGTGTGGTGGCAGGTGCCAGTTCTAGGGGAGGGGAGGGAGGAGGAAATGTGTCGAGCCAGCTGACAGTCCTCCGTTTCACTGCTACCTCATCCCGATTGTTGTGCTAGAGCACTGAACCAGGGGCACAGAGATCTGGGTTTAAGTTTGCACCCGCCTCACACCTGCTTTGTGACCTTACGCCAGTCTCTTTCCCTCCCCAAGTCTCTATTTTCTTATCCACAAAATATAGGTTCGACAAAAAGATCTTGGCTTATTCTTCTACATTGACATTCTAGGATGTGCCTCCAAATCGTTCCCTTTCCATTTCTTCTCTCTTTAAATAGAGATATGCAGGTACATAAATGCATTTCCAAGGGGGATCTGTGATTTTGATGTAGAACCTGCAGCCTGAGTTATCGCCATTGGAGCCAAGGTGTTAAGCTGCCCGGGAGGGGCTTCTGTCTTTCCACCCTTTCCTGGGAATCCCAAACAAGGGTCAGAGCTTGGGTCCAGACTGAGAAGGCTGGCCCTGCTGGCTCTAGGTTTCAGGTCTCTTCTTTCTCCTCTGCTGCCTGGATGTTGCTCTGTGAGCTCTTCGTCTGTTAACCTCTGAGCCCAGACTTCCTCTTTTGAACTCTTCAGGGGTACCAGATGTGATCGTGATCTGGGGAGGCCTGTGGAAAGCTTCCACTTTGTGAAGATCAGTGATCAACAGGTCAGCTGCACTTTCTCCATCTCCCTGACCTCAGCTCTGGTTCTGCTCTGGGACTCAGATCTCACATTGCCCAGCACCGTGGCATGTGGGTGCCTGGGGGCTGGAGGGCTCTGCTCCCTGTCCCGGCTGACCTGCCCCCTCCTCCTGCAGTTCAGTGTGTGTTTATTCGCTGATCAGGGAACAGGGTGAGGGGTGTTGGGAAACATGCTGGTCTGGTCTTTTTCCCTAGCTGCGCTGTGTGTGGCGTGGGGGAATCTTAGTTCAGTGATAAGGGATTGAACCTGTACCCCCAGCAGCAGAAGCTCAGAGTCTTAACCCCTGGACCACCAGGGAAGCCCCACGTCTGGTCGTGTGTGACCTTGGACCAGCCCCTGCCCTCTCTGGGTCTCTGTCTTCATGTGTGCCGTGAGGGGTTGGCCCTGACAGTTTTGAAGAACCCTCTCTCCATCTGAACGTAATGAGTCTGAAAGTCAGGCAGTTACCGTGTGTCTTCCCCACTTCCTTCCCTCCACCAGGCTGTGAGCCCAAACTCTGTGAGGGTCAGCTGAGACTTGTTTGGGTATTTGCCCAATTTGATTGTTACCATAGGTAAATTAACATGGCGATTCAGAGCTGTGGAGTCAGACCTTTGCCACTGACTGACTGTGAGCATGTTATCTCTCTGAGCCTCAGTTTCCTCGTCTCTAAGACAGGGCCCAGTCCCACCTCTGGCACAGCCTTTGTGGAGTAAATGAGATAGTTTGTGGAAGTTCAGGGCTGCCTGGCCCAGAGTGAGGGGCTGGGACCACCCACCCTGAGCCAGGCGCCACTGCCGGACCTGAGAGGTGGCATCCAAGATGTTTTCTTGAGCTTTGCTTTCAGGAAGTTGTCAGCAGTGGATCACAGAGGCATCCCAGAACGAATACGACAGTGTCCTAAAAATACGCACTGAGGGAAGAATAGGTTGAGGGTGGGAGTGGTGGAATCTGAGGGAATAGATGTCGGAAGGCCTCATAGGCCCGGGGGGGACACAGAAGCGGAGAAACCAGGAATTTCTAGAATTCCTAGAAACCAGGAAGAAGGAGAGCTCACACAGAGTCCTGCCTGTGTACACCACTCTAAACCCTCTACAGGCAGTTTTCTCAGTTAAGGGATGTTGCCTTCTGAGATTGGTCGGCAGTAGGAGGGAGACCCTCATCTGCTTTTGTTTTATTTATTTGGCAGCATGTGGGAGCTAGTTCCCTGATCAGGAATAAAACCCGGGCCCCCTGCATTGGGATTTTGGAGTCGTAGCCACTGGACCATCAGTAAAGTCCCCGCTCAGTGTTTTGAGTTTTGAGGGGAGGTAGGCAAGATTAGAAATGGGAATTGGCATCTAATTAGAGGAGCTTGTAAGTCAGGATTGTATCATAACCCAGGGGTGGCCTTTGGAGGTTCTTTGGAAAACCTATGGGAGACCTCTCTGGCAGTCCAGTGGTTAAGACTCTGTGCTTCCACTGTCGGGGGCAGGGGTTCGATCCCTGCTCGGGAAACTAAGATCCCAGGTGCCATGCAGCATGCCAAAAAAAATTTTTTTTTTTTTTTTTTTTTTTTTAAAAAAAGAGAGGCTATGAAGAAAGAGAGACCAGTTGGAAGGCTATTAAAATAGTCCCACTAAGTCCCAGGTTCCTGCAGAAGAAACCATGCCTTTTCCTTGAAGCTGTGACGGAGGAAGGAGTCACCACTGTTCTGAATCCAAGACACCTCGTCCATCCAGTCATCCACTCATGCAGCTTGTCCTTACTGAATGCCTCCTATGTGCCATGCCACGTGCAAGATGCTAAAGATATAAAAAAAGTTGGACCTTCGTGGTCCTCATCCTTAAGAGATTCTGTTCAAGTATCCCTCCCACCCACCTCTCTCCAAAACATAGTATCATACAACACGGGAGCTTGTTTCTGTGGCCAAAGTTCAACAGAGAGAAGTGGTGGGGTCTAAATTAAAAACGAAAGGAAAGAGAAAGCGGAACCCAGACCGCCGCTGTCTCAAAGTGGGAGCACGGGAGGATGGTCGTGACATCCTAAGTGTGAGAGGGGCCCTCAGAAATTCTCACCTCCCTTTCAGCCAGACAGACAGCTGACACCTCACAGGCCCAGGGTCACAGAGCCTTTCAGTGGCAGACACAACCGGAACCATGCGGTTCTGACCCCAGTCCAGCACTTATCAACACCCCCGCAGGTCCTTCCACTTCCTTCAGTCTTCCCTAGAGGGCTTCAGCCTTCCTCCAGCTCCCAACTGGTCCCCTCCAGCCCTGAGCCCTGCCTTTTCCCTCAAGAAAAACACTTCCCAGCAGCTCTGGTCTGTGGTGCACTTGGGTCTTTACGGCCACGAGGAAGTGTGTGAAGGAAGTGGCTGGTTGGTAGGAGATTGCCCTTTCGACCTGAGCCGAGAGTGACGACTTGGGGATTGCCACCGTCCTATTTCCTGCTTTGGAGAGCTCCGTGGGAAGTGTGGGCTATTTACAAGACCCCGATATTTGCTGTGGCCGGCTTTGCTGAGAGCCAAGTCACCGCCAGAGTGATCCCACTGGAGAAGTCCCTCCTCGGTCATCCTCCTCTGCTGTTATGACAACTAACCAGGAGTCGAAGTGCTGAGGCAGCACGTCATGGATGGACTGAACAGGAAATGATCTGAGAGATCATCCGAACCAACCCTCCTCTATTTCCCAAGTTGGGAAGTGGAGGCCCCAGAGCTGGACTGTGGCCCTGGTGTGACCCCTGTGACCAGCGCCCACTTGTCCTGATTCCGGCTCTTCTCTCTGCTGACAGCAGAGCTGAGAACAAGAGGGAGAAATGTCAAGTTGACTGGCCCACAGTTCAGAACCCAGAGCGGTAAATCACCACTCCAGCGGGCCTCTCCGCACCCTTCAGACCTCAGGTTTCCCAGGGCAGACTTCCCCTACTTCACAGCAGCACCCAGACGAGTGGGAAATGCTGGTTCTGCACCGAGTCCACCGCTCAGTAGTCAGATCTATGGAGGGAGGCAGGCAGATGGGCCTGGATCTGAATGCCAGCCAACCACTGGGAAGTAGATAGGTCACTTGGCCTCTCTATTCCTTGACGTCCTCATCTGTAAAATGGGAACGACCAAGATTTCTATCTCACAGTGTTGTTGTGAAGATGAAATAAGGCAATGCATGTCTATCTCTGAGCACACTGTCTGGGACACAGCAAGGACTCAATAAATACCAGCTCTTTGTTATTAATCAATAGGCTGGATTCCATTTCAGAGCAGAGAAAGACAGAGAAGGAGTCTCTTTCAAGAGCCTCTGATGATTCACTGAGTCCCTGCAACTGTGCTCCTTACTCTCAGAGAAGGCTAACTGGGAAAACATTATAAGAAGAATTCAACCAGGCACACGGTAGCAACGGACCACAGATGAACCACAGACAGGCCAGAAAAAGACTCCCTGGAAAGTGGATATGTGAGAAGCACCTCAAAAGATGGGTAGAGAGGGAATTTCCTGGCTGTTCAGTGAATCAGATGGTGAGCTTTCACGGCAAGGGGTGCAGCTTTGATCCCTGATCAGGGAACTAACATCCCGAAAGCCAAGTAGCATGGCTGGGGGTAGAGGGGTGGGGGTGGGGAGAGATGGGTAGAAAAGATATTGAAGGAGGGAGAGAGTCCTTTGAGGTAAGATATGGAGGTGGGAAGTGGAGGCAGTGGGGTGTGCTCCTGAGGGCCCTGGGCCCCACATCCAGCACGAGGACACCATTCAGGAGGGTCATGGAGATTCCAGGTTGGAGTCTGGCCTTTACCCTCTGGGCCCTGGCCAGCCCCTGAAGGCGCTGGGGATGGGAGTAGTAAGATCAGAGACGTCCTGAGAAAACTTTCTGGGGATCAGCATGGAGGAGGAGACCAGCCCGGCAGCTGGGAGACCATTGGACAGGCTTGCAATTATTCCCCAGATGTGGAGGGATGAGGATGCGAGCCAGGGTAGGGGAAGCAGAGATGGAGAAAAAAGAAGAAGGATGCACGGGGGAGCAAGAAACCAAGGAAATTGCCCAAACTGCTATGGGGAGCAAGAGAGGGAGGCCAAGATGAAGCCAGGCATCACCGCCTGGGAGCCAGAGGCAGCAGAAAGTGTTTAAAAGGCAAGAAGAAACCAAGGCCTCTGGTGCAGGTCATCCCTTCACCCTCTGCTCAGATAGGTGAGGCCCAAGGAGGCCCTCGAACAGAGCCATCTGGGAACGGGATCTTCCTCCCATCTGTGGGATAGTCCCACTCCTTCCTCCAGCGACCACCTGCCCTAATGCTGCCCGCTGTAACCAGAACCCCTGAGGGGCTACTCCACTGAGATGGCCATGGACCTTGAGCTGGAGATAGCCATGGGCGAGGAGGGGAGGGCCTGATAGGAGAGCAAGGAGGATGGGGGCTGACACAGAAATCTCAAGCCAGTGCTGGGCCAACCATCTCCATTTCCACTTGCCCTTACATCTGGCATCTACTCAAAGCTCATTAAGTACTATTAACCACCCCCCACACAATTCCAAACCACAGCCACGCACAGCCACATGATATACACACTCTGTATACCCAGACTCAGAAATACATATTCTTGACCACAGAGAGAAAAATGATTAGGTCTCAAATACACAGAGGGTCACAAACAGAAAGACAGACATCGCTGCCCATAGATGCACTGGTGGCCACATGGGAAGGGCCTCACACACATAGGCACACTTGCTTTTCACACACACTTGCTAGGGCAAAGGTGAGTTCACACTTTTCTTGGCACCCAGCCTGGCTGTGGAGCACCAGGAACCTGTGACCTGCTCATTCCTGTGTATGTTCTTTGTTCTGTTCCTCCATAGGAGGAAAAACAGCCAGGCTGTCTGGGGGACAGACTTTGGGCCTAACCGTGCCCTGCCTTGCCCTCTGGGGAGGCAAGATGAGCTCCCTGGAGGAGGGGGATCAGCCTTGCAATGGAGGAGAATCCCCAGGGAAGGTTTCCCAGAGGAAGTGAGGCTCAAGGTGAGTGAAATATAAAGTTGCAGGAGGAAGAGAGAGAGATTTTCCTTTAAAAGTCTCCATCCTGTTCTTCACTTTTCTCAGTCTGCTCTAGAAGAAGCTGGTAGTGAAAGGGTTAACAGCACCACCTGCCCCACGCCCCTTCCCCAACCTCCTCTTGGGCCTGGGAAAACCTGAGCACTGGGATTTGCCCTGATGCCTTTTCGCTGTTCCCAGGATAAAACTCCCCAGGTGAGTGAGATGGAAACCTAAAATGAAACCTTGCCAGACTTCCCGGCCTGGGGCCCCATTACTGTCACCCTTGTCAGCAGCTGCAGTACCAGATCCATTATGATCCTGCCCTCTGCCTGAAGCCTGCTCTCCTCCTGGGGCTGGAATGTGCGCTTGTGACTTCCCCTCCTGGGTCTCAGGCTCCTGACCTTCCTACTCAGGAGGATGTTTCAGGAACTAAATGAGATTAAGCACACGCAGACCCTAGCACAATGCCTAGGTACCCAGGACGGTCAGGTCCTATTACCTGCCTTCCCAATTCCCTGCCTCTCCCAGGGCCCCTTCTCTCCCCCTGGTCTTCTCCCATCCTGGGGTCCAGGTTAATGGGAGTGCAACATTTGCATAGACATGAGACCTCACACCGGGGAAATTCCCCTGGTGACCAGGCTTCCTTTCTGAGGTCAGGCCGCATCATCAGACCCCGCTCCTTCCTCTCTGGCTCTCCCCAGCCTCCTGCTGGCTTTGGTCCCTTCCATCTGGCTGCTGTAGATCCAGGCTCACAGATTTAGTCCCATCCTTTCATCCTGGGTGGTGTCCAAGAAGGTGTGAGGGTAGAGGGTGGGCTGGGAATCTGGAATGTAAACACGTTACAAGGGATACAGGAAAAGGCAAAAGGCAGGAGGTATTCTGGAAACCTGGACTGTAATGCTAATGTGACTTTGGGCATAAGGCTTCCCCTACCTGGGCCTTAGTTTGTCCTTCTCTCCGGCCAGGGTGTTGGTCTGAATAATCTCAAAGCTTTGTTCCAGAGCTGATAGGCTAAGAAGCCACTTCCTTTAGCAGCACAGTCTTGCAACATTTGTCCTTGGATCTTCCTCCTTTGACCTGAATCTTGCAACACTCTGCCCTGTATCTGTTTCCTTGGGAAACACAATTTTGCAAAACACACCCCTAAATTCCATTTTTCAGACGTTTACAGAATTCTATGCACCTCCTTCCCTCGACTTGGCTTGAGTTTTAATGTTTCCTTTCACATTCACCATGTATGATGTCCTGTGACCCACAAAAGTGGAATAGATCTTCCAGATCCGTCCTCCTTGTGGTCTCTGCCCCTGGCACTGAAAAGACACCTTCCTTGATACATGAAAGGGGAACAGTGAGGTCCTGTGAGCACCTGCATGAGAACCAACCGTTAGAAAAGAACTTTGAGGGACTTCCCTCAGGGTCCAGTGGCTAAGACTCCATGCTCCCAATGCAAGGGGCCTGGTTTTGATCCCTGGTCAAGGGAATTAGATCTCACATGCTGCAACAAAGATCAAAGATCCTGCCTGCTGCAACTAAGACCTGGTGCAGCCAAATAAATGAATATTAGAGAAAAAAAAAAGGCAACGCCAAATAAGTATTTTTAAAAAAGACCCTTGAAAGCAGTGGGCAAACTTGTGACTTTGATTAACCTGGGGAGCTTTTAAAATACCAATTCCAGGCCATACCCCGCCCCCTGAAATTCTATTATTATTACTATGAAGTGGGGCCTGGACATCTGTATTTCCACAAAGCTCCTAAGGTGATTCTGATGTACTGCCTGGATTGAGAGTCACTGATCTGAGGCCCCCCACCCAACACCAAATGGATCAAATAATTCTGACGGACACTAAAGTTGATGCACCCCTGACCTATAATATTCTTTATGAAATTCTCCTAATGGACACCCCTTCTATACACATAGCTCTTCTCAGGGTTACAGGTGGACAAAGAGAATTGATTCCTTTTCACAAATGAGGAAGGTGAGAGACAGAGAGAGGAAATGTCTGCTGAGGTCACACAGTGAGTCAGCAACAGCAATGGGCCTAGCACCTAGTGGATGCCGAGCACCCCTGGCATCCTAGGCCCATGCCTAGCACCCCTGGACTCAAAGCATTTCTGCAGAAGTCATGGATTTGACATCTGGGTGACCCAGAGAAGTGCTCACACACTCGGTACCTCCCACTAGTTTGTGGCAGTGAGTTCTCCTTGGCTGCCTGTATCTGAGCAGGCAATTCTCATTTCAGAGTTAGAAGACCCAGTTTAGGGAACTTGGGCTTCTCAAACTCCACTAAGTTCCAAGATCACCCCTGAAATGTTATTTAAAGTGCCATCTCTAGGTCCCTAGCCCCCAGAGAGGCTGATATCTTAGGTCCATGGTGGGATCTAGAAATCTGCTCCAAGTCCTGGACTAGGTTCCAATGGCACTGGGGTAGCTTTCAACAGAATTGGTGAATCAGGAAACCCACAGAGTCAAATCCATTCATTCGCTAAATAAATATTGATTGACTAGTATGAGGCTGACTCAATGCTATTCCTACAACATTAGCAACAAGACCAGAGACGTCAAGATGGAAGAGGAAATTAAGGAGGGAGGCACGGGATAATTAAGTATCGAAGTCATTCGTCCTATTCTGTGAGAGCTTCCCCCTGTATATCCACATTTCACTCATCTTTTGAGGTTCAGCAAAGGTCTCATTTCCCTCAGGTGAGCTCTGGAGACGTTCATTACCTGAGTTTGAACTCCAGCTATGCCACGTAGTAGCTGTTGGCTTAGACCACTGTAAGCCTCAGTTTCCTCATTTGTAAAACAGCAGTGCCAATCTCACAGGGTTCTGATGAGGAATGCATTTAAGAATACTTAGTTCCATGCCTGTACACATTAATCTGAAGTATTAGCAATTAGTGTTATTATTTCCTGACCATCTTGGCCTGCTCTGATTTCTCCTTCCTCTGAACTTTTAGCTTTCCTTACAGTATCAGAATGGAAGATCCCTTAGTGATCATCTATCTGATTCCCTCCTGTTATGAAAGGGGAAGCTGAGGACCAGAGAGGTGATGGAATTTGCCCAAGGCCACACAGCAGAGCCCCGACTCAAACTCAAGTCTTTCTGATGCCCAGTCCCAGGGCTTCTTCTTCCTTAATATCTATACCTTGACCCAAATAGAGAAGGCAATTTCAGGACATCTACGGCTGGAAGAAGGAAGATGGGGAAGAGAAGGTGAGAGGAGCTGATTGCTTTCAGCATTTCGGCAGGGAAAGCCGAGAGCTAATCTTCCTACAGGGTGTGCAAACCAAATGTTCAAATTGGAGATTCCAGCTCAGGTGGGTCTAGCTCCTTGAGCCTTGATAGCTCTTTAAGTTCCCTCCAACCAGTCCTGGGTGGGCGAATTCATAGAGGATCTATGATTTTTGTGGCCTTGGGAGAGGACATCCCATGTATCGGGGGAGTTTCAGAATCCAGGAATCAGGGCTGGATTACACAATCTCCTGATGAGGAATCTGAAATTCCATTTCCTTGATGAAGGGACATTTTTTAAGTTCCCAGAAGGCTCTGGCTGACTCAGGGGGCTTATGCGGGGCTGCTAGCAGGCTTCATAAAGGGGGCCAGGAGGGAGATCTCTCACCCTGATGCTGAGTCCTGCCATCATCCCAAAAGCCTGTTCCTGAGCTGTTGGGGACATAAGGGAGGCCTTGCCATCTGGTATCAAAGGGAAAAGATGGAGCATCTGATAGCGAGGGTGTGAGAAGATATATTTTTATTCCCCAAAGAGAAAAGAGTTCATGTTCAAAGAAGCGTATTATCCTTTGTGCCTGGCCTAGCTCAAGGACTGGTGTCATTCATTCTGCAGAACTTTCTGTGAGGTTTGTCAGTGTAGCTGCTTGCCACCTGTGGCTACTGAAATATTTAAAACGTGTCTTGTGCAAGTGGGGGCCTGAGTGTGGTGTGGGAAAGAGCCCTGGGCTAGGAGTCAGGAAGTCCCTCGATTTACTCACATGGAAATTCACTTCCCCCTGTCTGTTCTTTACTTCCACATCTGTAAAGTGAGGCTGTTGGGCAGGAGTTCTCTCTGGCATTCCCTGGGCAGTCCCAATCTGAAGGGCACAGAGCAGTAGAGGATCAGAGTCAGTGGACTCTCCACTCCATCACACCCTGTCCCCCCATCTCCCAGTGCCCTGCCCCTTGATATCCAGCCGTGTGTGTTTCTCCAGACCCACCTCTGTGACATCCCACTTGCATGCTTCAGACTCCATGGTTTCAACAGTGGTTCACTCCACTGACAGTGAACAATTTTCAGTTCCCTGAATGTACTCTCTTCTCTTTGCATATTCTGTTCCCTTTGCTGAGAACACCCTTCCTTATACTCTTGCTTGGCTACTTCTAAGTCTCAGCCAAGGTGTCCCTTCCTTTGAGAAGACCTCCCAGATCCCAAATCCTGACCAGATGCTCCCTTGTCCAAGCTCCTATAGCTCCCTGTATTTCTCTTGTCAACATACATCTCTACCACACTTGACTGTAATTACCTATTACTTTGCCTACAGCCCCCAGAGCAATGCTATCCAGTAGAACTTTGTATGATGATGGAAAAGTTCTATACGTGTGCAGTCTAAGGTGGGAGCCACATATGGCTACTGAGCACCTGCAATGTGGCTGGTGCTACATTGTAGGAACTGAATTATTAATTTTATTAATTTCAACTAATTTATATTTAAACAGCCATGCATGGTTAATGGCGATTGTACTGGACAGGGCAGCCCAGAGTCTGTGAGCTCTGAGTGGGCAGGAAGTAGGTCTGACTTGTCCATTCCTATGTCTTCAGTGGTCTAGAATGTTGTGTAAGAATGAAGAAATTCCAGAACTGGGAGAAAGGTCAGTTCATCCAGATGGTCCCCAAATATCCCCCCACTCAAGTGTCTTTTCAGTAGATAATGAGCTGAGACATTCTGTTTGTAAAGTTCAATTCAGTCACTCAGTTGTGTCCAATTCTTTGAGACCCCATGGACTACAGCACACCAGGCTTCCCTGTCCATCACCAACTCCTGGAGCTTACTCAAAATCATGTCCATCGAGTCAGTGATGCCATCCAACCATCTCATCCTCTGTCATCCCCTTCTCCTCCCGCCTTCAATCTTTCCCAGCATCAGGGTCTTTTCCAATGAGTCAGTTTTTCACATCAGTTGGCCAAGGTATTGGAGTTTCAGCTTCAGTATCAGTCCTTCCAATGAATATTCAGGACTGGTTTCCTTTAGGATTGACTGGCTGGATCTCCTTGTAGTCCAAGGGACTCTCAAGAGTCTTCTCCAAACCACAGTTCAAAAGCATCAATTCTTCGGTGCTCAGCTTTCTTTATAGTCCAACTCTCACATCCATACATGACTACTGGAAAAATCATAGCTTTGACTAGACAGAACTTTGTTGGCAAAGTAATGTCTCTGCTTTTTAATATGCTGTCTAGGTTGGTCATAGCTTTTCTTCCAAGGAGCAAGCATCTTTCAATTTCATGGCTGCAGTCACCATCTGCAGTGATTTTGGAGCCCCCCCCAACATAAAGTCTGTCACCGTTTCCATCGTTTCTCCATCTATTTGCCATGAAGTGATGGGACCAGATGCCATGATCTTAGTTTTCTGCATGTTGAGTTTTAAGCCAACTTTTTCACTCACCTCTTTCACTTTCATCAAGAGGCTCTTTAGTTCTTCTTCGCTTTCTGCCATAAGGGTGGTGTTTGTAAAGACATTACAAAGAATGTCTGTAAACTCTCATTTTAATTACCATCACAGGAGGCTGGCAAAGCAGGACTCATTATCCTGTTTTACAGCAGGGGAATCACTGAGGCTCAGGATGGGGAAGTGAGTCTCAAGATTGAGTGCAGAGCTGGGCTGCTCATTGGTGGGTAGATCTCTAAGGCCCCACTTAGCATCCCAGTGAGATCCGGCCCAGAGGGAAGGAGTGGGCTTTTCCCTTCCCTGTGGAGAAGCCATAGAATCTAAGTGGAAACAGATGGGATGATGGGAGGTCGGGGGTGGGTAGGAGGATGTGGGCTGGGTGTCTGGTGATTTCCTCAGGACCCTGGGCACTGGAATCCCCCGTTTTAGGCAAAGGAAGAGACCGAGGTCCTTGGGAGAACCCAAGGGTGGGGCAGGGTGGGCCGGCCAGGTGGCCTCTGCCCCCGTGTCTGTTCCTGGCCCAGCCACAGAATCACCAGCCTTCTGGCGCTCCCCCGGAGCCCCCTCCCCACCCTGGAATTCACAGCGAGTGACAGCCAGTCTGGGAAGTGACAGGTGGGGAATTGACAGAGGAGGGCCCTGCGCTCTGCCAGGGGGCGGGATGGGGCCTCGGCTGAGTTTGTGGGGCTGCCTGCGCCTCCATCTTGGGGAATTCCCCTCCTGCCTAAAAGTCAGCCCGGCCCAGCTCTTCTTCCTGCAGAAGCACAGTGAGCCGAGGCGCCTTCTCAGGCGGCATCCCCTGCTGCATAGACCCCGTCGTCTTCTCCTGCCCTTCCCCAGGTGAGTGAGCTGCCCAGGGTGGTAAGCCAGGACGGGCCAAGGCTCACCGCACAAGACGGTGGGGCCACAGACCCTCTGGCTCTGGGCCACAAGCCACCTGGCCCCCAATTTTCCTGCCAGCCAGTGTCTGTGGCTGCCCTGGCCCAGCTCCCTCGCCCACCCCCCAGGGCCTGGGCTCTGCACCTCTACCCCCAGTCTGCCCTCATTCTCTTCTTGCTGCTCTCCCTCCATTTCTTATTTCCTCTTCCTGCCCTCCTCTCCTTGCCTCCTCAGCCCATCGTTTTCTCTCTGGTCGCCAGCAGTTTTCCCAAAGGGAAGGAAAAGAAAGATCTGTTTTTGTCTTATCCTTTTCCCAAGAGAAGGGAGCAGGTTCGTAAGTGTGAAGGCAGGTGTCTGTGTGTGTGTGTGTGTGTGTGTGTGCGCAAGCATGCTCGAGCAGGGGTGAGGATGTGTATCTATGTTCATGAGCGCGTGTCAGATCTCCCCAAGATGCTTATGTGGATGACCGTGTGAGGCAGCGCGTGTGAGCATGTTTATGTATTAGTGTGAGTGTGTCTCTGAGTGTCTGGGTCATTATGTGATTGTGTGTCAGTGAGTTTTTGAGGGTATGTGGGCGTGTGTGAGGCACTTCAGTGATCTAAAGCTAGACAGGAAGAGACCAGGTGGGAGTCTGCGCTGCCTCCCTTGGGAACACGGTGGCAGGCTGCTGCCCTCCTTAACAGGGGGCAAAAGGGCCTGCAGAGGGCTCCCCACAGGCTCTCCTCCAGGGCAGCTGGCCCTTCGATGGTTGAGCTCCTAACAGAGAGAGCCCAAGGCGCTAGGAGTGGGTGACGGCTGGCAGACAGTGGTGACGCGGCCTCCTCTTTGATCACAGACAGTCCAGATTTTCCAGAGCCGATCAGAGGCCAGCCCAGGGAAGTCCCTGGCTAGGAGGGGCAAGGAGCGGAGGCCAAGTCACCGTCACAGTGGCTTCTGGGCTAGAGAAGCATGAAGGGAGAAGTGGGAGTGGCCCAGAAGAGGGTGCATAGCAGAGGCCTTGGGGTGAGGCTGAAGGAGAATTGTTCTCAGGGCCCTGTCAGGGCGTCCCAGGATTAGGAAATGCTCTGGGTCCCTCAAGTCTGCTTCCTTCAGGGGCTGGGAGGAGCCTGGCTGACCTTTTCCCACTTCCAGGAGGATGACAAGGGGCAAACCTGGCTCCAAACCCAGATCCACTTGACATTCTGAGCTGCAGATATGGGAGGCCAGAGGGAGAGGGGCTGGAGGAAGGGAGGCCTGGGGCTCCTAGGAACTGTAGGAGGGGCCTGGGTTGGCCACGTCTGCTACAGGCCATGGCTGGGAATTCCCCGTGTCACTTTGCCCTTGCCTCTCCTCCAGCAGTGCCCCAGAAAACCTAGAGTAAAAGGCAGGCCCAGGGATGCAGTGGAAACAGCTGGAATGAAAAATAAAAAAGAAAAATAGGAAAGACACTGGAGGAACAGTCAGGAGAAATGCCTTCTAAGGCCTGATGTTTCCGAGAAAATTTCGTGAGGTCTACGCAAGTTGCTCCACAGCTCTGGGCTCTGAGGTCCTCACTGGAAGGAGATGAACGATCCCTGCCCGCCCTGTGGACTGGGTCATGATTATCATTGTCACCTCTCCCTGATGTCAGGCTCCATGATGTTCCATTCTTTCTACTCTGTGCACTGTTCTAACCCTCCTGTTATTGATGAGGACCCTGGGGGAGAGTCCTCATGAGGTGTAAGTGCCAGGTCTGTCTGACTCCAGCACCCACCTTCTCACCCTTGCGTGACATGCCTCTTGAAAGTGGGGCAAACTGTGACTATGAAATGGGTTAACTCATCTTAAAGTGCTGAATGTATGTGAAAAGTTATGGCTTTCTTAGTACCGTCGTATCCATCCTCTTGTGTGGTTATTTGGGAAATAAATAGAATTAAAAACACCTTTTCAGGCTGAGGGTGGGAAGCAGGGACTATAGACTCTGCTCACTGATTTAGTCTTTACTCCCAAATATGATCACCTTGTACGACTACAGCTGACACCATGCGCTTGACATGCATTTCTCACTTATCACTGAAATCTCCCTCTCATACGCACACACCCAACACCAAAAAGCACCTAGAATCTATCACAGGGTTTTCCATTCCTGAGATTGCCCCCAGGCTATGGAGACGTGGGACTGGATCTAAGGAGGTACCCGGACCCAGGAATGATCTTTTCTTAGCTCATTGGTTGCTCATCACTCCTATCCAAGGCTCTGACTCACTAATTAACCTGCAGGAGTGAGGAAGGTGCTGTTTGCTTTAGAAGCTCTGTTGCCATCACTGAGGTGTGGAAATAGCATCACTCTGGCAGTAGGAGACTTAAGTACTATTCCAAACTTGCTGTAGGACTTCTGACAAGTCCCTGGTCCATGCTGGCCCTCAGTGGTTTCATCCCTATAGAAAAGGGCCCTTTCTCAGGACCCTTTAAGGACTGGCATGTTGAGTTCTGTGCCCTGCAAGCTGGCAAAACTCTACAGCCTAATGCTCAAGAGTGTTCAAGAGTTTAAGAGCCAGGATCTTCATGTTCTAGTGACTTGTGGCAGTGGAAGCCACCTAACACCTCAGAGCCCCAGTTTCATCTGTGAAGTGGGGGCTATAATGGTTCTGACCTCAGAGGCTGGTTGGGAGATACATTATGTGAAAGTGCAGACCTAGCACACAGCAAATATTCCATTGATGTTACCTCCTTATGTCTTTAATACGCAGACTTCACTCCTCTTTAGGCACTTGATTTCGAGCTTAACCACTTACAGGTTGAGAGTTTTTGGTATGTATTTTATTTCTCTCAAACATGGATTTAGGTGTGACTTTGGAGCAGCCTTGGTGGAGGTGGTAGAAGGGGGCTGGCAGTAGAAAGGAGACTGGGTAACTGCATGCCTTAAAACAAAACAAAATGAAACCACACACAGGTCTTTTGATTCTCCTCCCAGGTGGGGATTTGCATAGGTGCCTGTCCTCACTCTGGAAGAGCAAGAGGTTCCCAGTGGCCTGAGTCACTCAGTTCTCAGTGTCAGACTCAGCTTCCCAGTTTGGCAAGTTCCTTTCAGGTCTGGAAGGAGCAGAGGGTGCCAATCTAGGGGGCCTGTATCCCACCCTGCCGAGCCCCCAGAGTTGAGGGTCCCATAGAGTTTGTGGATAGTGGGATGGAACCTAGGGAGGCTGCATTCCTGGGTTTAACACTAAAGTTCTACTCAATGCATGTGATTCACATCTTTTATAGTGGTTTAGCCACTATCTTTTCTTGAATGCCTACTGTGTGCCAAGCTCTGGGCTTGACTTACATGATCTCATTTATCATGATCACCTAAGGGTAGGTAATCATATCTCCACTTTTTAGAGAGGAACAGAGGCTTAGAGAGGTGACCCAGGAAATCAGTGTTTGAGTGGTTAGAAGCCCACTAGTTAGGTCCATAGCCTGTGATCATCATGAATGTTGAGTTTCTGTAAGAAAGTAAGAAAAATTAGGACACATAATGCAGTGGAAAGAGTAAATATGACTTGGAGCCAAGGTCCTGGGTTCCAACCCTGGTTCTATTACTCAATGTGTGTGGCCTTAAGTAAATCCTTACTACATCAGTCCTCAACCTCTTTGGCACCAAGAACGGGATTCGTGGAAAACTGTTTTTCCATGGACTGGGGTGGAAGGGATGGTTTTGGGATGATTCAAGAGTGTTACATTTGTTTCTATTATTATTACATCAGCTCCACCTCAGATCATTAGGCATTAGATTCTGAAGGTTCGGGACCCCTGCTTTTATTACACTGAAGACTCAGTTTACTGATCTGCCAAATAGGGGATTGTGATCAATATTCCTATGGCCTTTAGCATGGTGGAATGTTTGAAAGTCAAACAGACTGGAAAGGGCGAAAGCAGTGAGTGGAGTCATCACTTGGAAGAGATGACTCTTCTCACACATTGTAAATGTTAATAAAAATAATCCGAAAGTAGGGAATCGGGCAAAAAGATGACTATGTGACCTTTTTATGCCATTCTAGACCACTGTCTAACAAGCCCACCTCTAGGAGTCATTCTGCACTTTGCGGAATGAAACAATTCACCTAGTTCTCTAAGGTCAGACATTTAGAAAAACAGCTGAAGTAGTTTGGAAACAAGACGCAAATAATTGGAGACTCTCATTTTTTAAAGTAAATTTCAGGGTTCACGAGAAGACTTGGGTTGGGCATTCTAGGAAAAGGCAAATTGGGAATTACAGACAAGAGCAGAACAAAAACTAGACTGGGGGACCCTAATGGGTGAGGGGATGCCTGAGAGCTGCAGTATGAATCAGTCCAAGATTGTAATCTCCTGGTACCCTTCTGAATTGGTTTCACTCAATGGTGCTTTGTTTGGGGTTCACATCCCTCTCCCCCTCCCTCTCTTCAATTTATTTTCGCAATTAAGATGAACTAGAATTAATATTAACCCCTTTGAAGTAACTAAAAGCATCATAGGATGTCATAAAGCCTGAAAATACTTGGGTAGGGGTGTATGTGTGTGTTTTCACATACAGTCACAGTTAATTTACAGAGCTTTCCTGTAAAATGAGGGCCTATATGGAATAGGTCCCCAGATCCTTTCTGAGGATGAGGGCCTGTCAATCACTAAATTTTCCATAGTTCCAGTGAAATGAATCTTTTAGAATAAGTTTTTCATAAAGCCATATTACCTCAATTTAAAGAGCTGTTCTGTATTCCTATTATAAAGCTGTTCTTTATACAAGCTATTCTTTATTACAAGGCCTTTCCACTTTTTTTTTTAAATTTAATTTTACTTAAAAAAAATTTTTTTTTTTTGGCCAATCGGTGTTTGAGATCTCAATTCCCCTACCAGGGATGGAATCTGTGCCCCCTGCAATGGAAGCTCTGAGTCTTAACCATTGGACTGCTAGGGAAGTCCAGGCCCTTCCACTTTATGAAATTAAAATTTACCCTCTTTTAAATAAAATGATGGGCTTAAAAAAACAAGTGTTCCCAACCTTCACCATGTTACTGCTCCTGCCAGGTCTGGGACTCCCACAGCCTGTTTGCATGATCTGACCCAGGTAAAGGTAGACGGTAGGAGATGGGCTCCGGATTTGCCCACTTGGGTTTGAATTTTGGTTCAGCCACTTACTGAGGTCTCCCTGTCCCTTGTATTTTAATTTATGGCTTAAAATAAAAGTGGGGGGGTGGGGATAGAAAACCATCTCACTAGGGTGGCTGAGCAAATTAAATGAAGCTTACCAAGTCTGAAGCAATAAGGGCACAAAAAACGTCAGCTGTGACAATAAGATTCTTTAAGGGTACTTTCAGCTCAGAATTTCCATGAGCTCTGTAAGAAGTCTTAGGACCGAACTCTGGGACCCTGAGCTCTAGCTTTGGCTCAGCTACAAATGCTTACTGCTTTTTGGCAAATTCCCTCCCCGAGCTCCAGTCCGCGTGCCCCTCGGCCCAAGGAAGGGGTGGGTGATCTCTGCGGCTCGTCTCTGCTCTGAAATTCCGGCTTTCGGGGTGGCCCCTTTCTGGCGCCCGGAGTTTCCGCAGCTGGGAGTGCCTCGGGGGTGGCCCGGAGGCTACCTAGGGGCCGGCCTGCGGGACGGGACTCTGGCGGCCAATCTGCAGACTCTCTCCGGCCCCCTGACCTCCGGCGGCTGCTGTTTACTTCGCTGGGTCCCACCCCGGCGGCTGCGGGCCAGCCCAGACGGCGCCGCGTGATTGGGCAAGCGGCCTGTCAATCGCTGGGGACTTTCCCAGGGGTGGGGCGGCCCGGCCCCCAGCACTTCCTAGTCCCTGGCCAGGTCCCCCAGCCCGGAGCTGGGATCCTGCTGAGTGCTGTGAGGCCAGAGCCTGGCGCGGGCCTCTACCCTGTCCCTGGACTCGGGACTGGACGCGGAGAACGGGGCGCTGTCTCCCAGGGCCCCCACCCTCAGGTAAGCCGGCTGGGCGGAGCGGGGATGGAACGGAAGGGAACCCGAGACTGGGCCGTTCAGAGTCTCGGCAGTGACCGGGCGTGGCGCGGGGAGGTCAGGCCCGGCCTGGTGGCCTGGCATTTTGGCTCAAGGGCTAGCCTCGAGGCACGCAGCGCCTCCGAGGGTGGCGAGGTCCGGCTGAGTGGGGAATCCCTGATCCGCGCGGAGGGTGGTGGGCGCGCGTGCGCACTGAGTGGGCGAGCGCGTCTGGGACCAGCGTGCAGGGGATGTGCAAGGCGTGCAGACCGGCGGGGTGGGTGTGTGTGTGTGCGGGCGTGGATCTGTTTACAGTATGGGAGACCAGTTTTGGAAGCAGTGTGCACACTGTAATGAAGAGGGAAATAGCTTATTGGGCGCTTTCCAAGTGCTGATCTTAACTCGTCACATGTATTAAACTCATTTGTCACGGTCACCCTCAAAACGAATGTGATTATTATTATCCGTATTTTACAGTTTAGGAAACTGAGGCATTTGGAGTCATATAGTTAGAGAGTTGCACAGTTAGGATTTGAACTCTAGCGTTTAATTCCAGACTTCGTTCTGTACTTACTGTTTCTGTTGAAAATATTTTGCCCTCTGTTGGAGGCAACATTTGGGTGCATTTGTAGTGAGTTTGGGGGAGCGATTTTGGGTGTGGAGTTTCTACACGTGTGTGTTTTCCACTGTAGAATATTTATCTGCAGGAGAGTGCAAGGTTGTGTGTACATGAAAGTGACTGTATTGTACATTCATTAATTGTATGGGAATTTTGTGGGTGGGAATTTTGTGCGATGGGTGAGACTGTTTTGGTTGGGGGGGGACTTTTGTGTGTGATGCAGAAGAATCAGCAATGTTTATCCCCACCCCCTTGCAGAATGACAGTGCAGAGAAATCTGTGGATTCCTAATGCATCATTTTTATTTCACAGTATGTCAAAATGTAATTTAATCAGCTCTTACTCATTTTCCAAACAATGTGGTATGGTAGAGGGGAATTCAGCACCTGATGAGAGATCCGGAAAGAGGACTGTCTTTTTTTTTTTCTTTCCTGACAATGGATACTGCATTAGGAGGCTGGAATATTTATTAGCTCAGGCTCATAGCAATCCTATGATGTATTAACATCCTTGTTTTACAGCAGAGAGAACTGAAGTAGTGAAAAACCAATAAGGGTAATGGTAACAGCTTACATTTGTCAGCACTTACTGTGTGCCGGTCACAGTGCTTTATGTTTAGTATCTCTTTTAAACTTTCAACAACCCTAGGAGAGAGTCACGATTAGTAGCCTCAATTTTCAGGTGAGGAAACGGAGTCCCCAGAAGGTTAAGACTTGCCCAAGACTAGTAAGCCTTGAACCCTGAGCACTATTTCCTTTCCACTATCCTGGCTGTGTCCTGGAAAAATAATGTGATCAGAGCCTGGCACTTCATGGAAGCACCTGATCATGTCCCTCTGGAGGCAGCAGGCCTGAGTGTCCTGTGTTCTACATACTTAGGTGAATCTGTTTTCCCCACCCATGGGCATCCGTGGGCATGGCATGGCACTCCTGCTGAGGGTTGCTGCCTGCCCCTATTCCCACACCAGGGCCTTTGGGGCCCCAGGAAGCCATGGGGTCTGACTCATACCCTTACCCCCCAGTCCTGCCTGTGACTTGGGCCCCGGATGTCCTGGGTTGGGTTGGCCGACCTGATTTGAACACCTCAGAATTGTAAGAGGTTGGCTATTGGCCTCCCTCTCTGGGTTCTCCTGAGTACTGTTTTACTCTCACACTCACTGTGATTTAACCACAGCAGCCTGCTTTTCCCCCTGTTCAACATGGCAAGTTTATTCTTGCTTGAGGCCTTTGTGGATATTGTTGCTTCTGCCTGGAACACCTTTCCCCAGCTCTTTCCACGCTGGTTCTTCCTTATCTATCAAGTCTCAGCTCAAATGTCACCTTCTCAGAGGGGCCTTCCCTGACCTTTCTATGCAAAGTAACTCATTTTTTCACTTTCTGTCATATTACTATTATATATATATTTAATACACTCATCATGCCTTGAAATGACTTATTGCATTGCTTATTTGCAAATGAGAACGCGTGTGTAGAGATACTGTATGTGTCTGGGAAACAGTAATTTTTAGTGTTTGCTTGTTTGTTGTCTTTCTCTTTTCCTGGAGTGGAAGGGTGGGAGCAACGACCTCTTTAGTCTTCACATGTGCATTCCTGTCACTAGATAAGAGTGTCTGGGATAAGACTGCTGGGTTTGTTCAAAGGATGAGTAGAGTAGAAGAAACAAGAATAATGGTGCATTTCACAGATAAGAAAATTGAGACCTAGAGATGGGAAGGCCCTTGTCCCAGAGAATTAGTGTCAGAGTTGGGGTGAGAGCCAGAAGTTGCTTCCCAAGACATTATTTTTTCCTCCAGATAGTCAGCAAACAAGTCCTGACAGTCCTCTGGCGTGGTGCTGTGTGGAGTGGCATGATGCTTGTGGTTCTCTGTCCTCCAGGAACATGTTGTGGACTGGGCAGAAATGTGCCCTGAGTGCTAGCTGGAAGGCATAGTGTCCCAGCAGTTGCCTGGCACTGAGTCTGAGTGGGGTGTGATGCAATTTGGGGGGTGCAAGGTGGTCAGGGGGCTTCTGTAGGGCAATGACCTCAAGGCCAGGCCCAACCAAGATGATGAGGTACAGAGCTCCTTCTGGAAGTTAGGAAACTGGGCAGAGGATTTGGGGTAAGGCTCTCCTGGGTTGGGGGAGCTGACCAGCTGGGCTAGGAAAAACCCTAAAGTCTTGACTCCCAGGCAGAGAAGTGTCAGTTTTTCCCCACTCCGTCGGCAGCACTGGGGAGTGATCAGAGCAGTTGGTTGGTAAACCTGAGCGTGCATCAGAATCCCCTGGGTGGCTTGTTAGACAGACTGCAGGGCCGCATCCCCAGAGCGGCTCAGCCAGCTGGTGGCAGCGATGCTGGGGCTGCCAGAGCAGCTGCTCTTTGAGAACCCGCGATGTGGCGTGCCTGATTTAGAGTTAGCACACCTGGACGGGCGCTGCGCCTGCTTCCTCATCTGTAAGATTCTGTGATGTAAGTGCTGCCTCCAGAGGGGTGCACGTGAATGAGACAGTGCCTGTCAAGCACTCAGCAGGGCTGGCATGGGGCTGGCACAGTGTAAGTGATCCGTCGCTGCCAGCTGCTGAACATCAGTCTTACTAACAATACCGATCTTGAGGATGTTGAAGGGATTTCAGGAGGAGGTGATGAGGAAGGTCAGATGTTCCAGGCTTCAGCATAACTTGCCCTTCATCCTCTGCCACCTCTGGACCATGCTGTGTCCTCTCTGGATGAATCGTCCTTTGTGGTATCTCAGACATCCTTCCATCCCTCTTTGGAACAGTGGAAGTATATACGTGGGAGGGCTGCAGAGGACATCTGGCCCAAATTTCCTCAACAGCACCCAGCACCCCACAGGTGATGAGCCAGCCTCCCCTGGTCCCCACCACAGCGTCAGGGAGTGCTCTGTGGGCGGCCCCTTCCAGTGCTGTTACAGGTGGCTCGCTGCGGTGGGCCTACCTCCTCTCTTGCCCCCTTTTTTCCCCTCTGCTCATGGCTCACTTGACCCCTTGGAGGGAGGGAGGAAGGAAGGAGAGGGAGGACAATAGGAGGTATGGTAAAAAGAGTGGACAGCTGGCCAACAGAGGATCCAGGTTTCCTCGCCTCTCTGTCTCCACTGTCCCCTGCAGCCTTGGGCGAGTCTCCCTCCCTTGGCCGGCTCTGGTGTCCCAGCTGGAGAATGAGGGAATTGCACTGACAGATGTCTCAAGGCCGTCTCTTCCAGAAAACTGTAGCCCAGCGACTGGGGTGCCTTCTCTGGCCCCGGCGGTTTCTGAGTTCTGCTGGGCCAGGCCTTTCTCTGCCCCCACCTCCTGGCTTCTTGCTGCTGCCCCTCTGCCTGCCCCTCCTTTATCCTACTCCTCTTTGGAGAGTGTCAGCAGCTCCATGAAGCGTTGCCAGAAGGAAGGTACAGCCACCACGGCCTGGCCGCTGGCAGGAAGTTTTTATCTGCACCCGCCCTGTGACCAGCTCAGGACAGTCAGCCACTCTTCTGATAGGAACGGATGACTGGGCTGAGGAGCGGTGGCTCTTTGTCCAGGGGCCATCCCCAGGCAGCGCTGAGCTCTTGTCTCCCCAGGGACCTCACCCTGGGGCTGTTCCTTCTGTCCTTGAGCACCTGCTGGTGGACAGGCCGGTGGCCCAGGCAGGGGTGTGTGTGGGCGGTGGGGGCAGTCGGGGAGGGCTGGGGATGCTACGGGAGTCATGTCACCAAGGCGTCCTACTCAGCAGTCAGAGCTGGTATTTTTAGGGCGGGCGTGGGGGTGTCCCATGAGTCAGGGGCCCTTGGTTTGGTCTCCACCCACAGTGGAGGAGGCTTACACCACTCTCAGCTGGCTGGCAGACCATGATACTGGTCAGCTTCATCTCTGTGGTCTGAGGAACCCTGGTCTTGCCACAGCCCCACTTCTGCCTCTGGGATGCAGCACCCCCCGCACCCCGATCCCAATCTCTGGGAAGAGGAACAGGAGTCTAAGGATGGCAGCTTTGACTTTTAGACAATGCAAAGGAATCTTTAGACACAGAGGGTAACATGCAGACACTTGGGAGAGCCACCATTCAGCTTAAGAAATAACCTATTTTCTGTTCAGTTGAAATTTCTCCCTGATCATCTCCTTCCCCACTCTTCCAGAAGTAACAAGGGTTCTAAATTTAGAGTTTATTCTCTTGTATTTCTCTACAGTTTTATGGATATTATATATATCCCTAAACAATATGTAATATTGTTTTATATGTTTTAAGATGTTACTTAAATGTTTCGAACTGTGTTCTTCTGTAGCCTGCTTGTTTTGCTTGTTATGTTTGAGAATTTCATCCCTGTTTGGATCTCTGGTTCTGGCCTATTTGTTTTTCACAGCTGTATAGTATTAATAGAGGCTTCCCTAGTGGCTCAGTGGTAAAGAATCTGCCTGTCAAACAGGAGATGTGGGTTTGATCCCTGGGTCGGGAAGATACCCAGGAGAAGGAAATGGCAACCCACTCCAGCATTCTTGCCTGAAAAGTCTCATGGACAGAGGAGCCTGGAAGACTAGAGTCCATGGGGTCACAAAGAGTCAGACATGACTTAGTGACTAAACAGCATAGTATTAACATTTGCTGGTGTGGAACGGCCCCGATGTCTTTATTCATTTTCTTCTTCATTAGCTTATTTCCAGTCTTCACTGTTAAAACAGGACGTCTATGGCTTTTATCTGGTTGGTAGTCCCTGGAAGCTGTTCTCTTCCTAGCCATTATGGCTCCTGTTGGGTTAGCGCTTCAAGGTCTACAGGGAGTTCTGTGGTTTCTAGTTGGTCCTCATAGCATTTCCTTGGGGAGAGGAAACCAGGAAAGTGAGGTCTGCTCAGGGTCACTTGGTGAGGGAGCAGAACCACGATCTGAACCCTGGTTTCACAGAAACCCTCTTTTCACCATATTTGGTATGAGGGGAATTCTCAAAAGTTGTCATCTTCCCCCATGGAGAAGGGCTGGAGAAAGCCTTTGTTGGTCGCAGCTTTGGGCATTTTAGGCACAAGTACACAGGGGGACAGTTGAGTCTCCCTTCCCTTTAGGCCCAGGGTTGGCCTAGTGTTCTTTGGCCCTATAGCTGGTAGGCGAGGGGCTCCTCCTGGGTTAGCTGTGCCAGCTACTGGGTTGGGGGGTGGGTGGGTGGGGAAGCCAGGCTTCTAGGCACGGAGTAGGTGCACCAGTGGATCCCAGGAGCTGTGAGGAGGCAAAGGCTAGCAGGCTGGAGTTGCTGGGCTGCCTTCTCAGCCCTTCTTAGGGGGCTGTTGGCAGTGGTGAGTCCAGGCTGGGGACTGATGATCAAGTGGGGGGCATTCTGCTTGGTCCTTGGGAACTGGACCAGCTCTGCACCTGTCTGGACTCAGCTTCCTCTCCAGCAAAGCAGGTGTAGTAAGGCCCCATGTGAGGGCCCACGGGCAGTGGACAGAAAGCCTCACCTTTGCTCCCACACCAGAGTCTTGCTTTTCTTCCCACCTTTGTCGCTTCAGACTCAGCCTTGACCTTCCTGAAGCTAGATCCTTTCTGGAAGGTTCCACGTTGAAACAATCTACAGTTGCCAACTCTCCATCTGCCAAATTCCTTGACTAGAAAACTCAACCCTGGACTTTACCTCTTGATTTTTTTTTAAACATTCTATTAGCTGCTTTATTAAGTCTTTATATGATAACTAGTCATCTACATTTTTTTTCTCTATTAATTTCACTTTGGTCAAATATTTACCAGAATGAAATTAGAGGACAGGAATTTCCTGCATATATGTAAATTATTTATCATGAAACAATGTACATCACAGACTGTTAGAACTGAGAAAGACCATAGAAATATTGATTTTACTAATGAGTAAGTTCTTTGGTTCAGGTGATGAAGTCCCTCCTGAGTTGTGAACTAGTCCCTATAGCCTGTCTGTACATAGGAAGGAGATTCATAATAAGGAGGCTCTCATCCCTGCCCTCGGCCGACCAGCCTCATTTGGTGCTGGAACAATAGCCCTTCCTTATTGTTCTGACTTTGTCAAGCAACTTAAAAACAAAGTCAACTCTCCCTTTAAATGAGTTACAAAATAACATGTGCTCATTGGAGGAAAAAAACTCCAAAAACTCAAGGGAAGCTAAAGGTATAAAGTAGAAAATGAAAGTTGTCTTTTTTTCTCTTTCTTCTCTTCTGCCTGTTTTTTAAAATCAATTTTAAAAACAGAACAGGCTAGATTACCCTTGTAAAGAGTTAAAAAAATCTAAGCTTTAAAATAAAAGTTTCCTTTGATTCCAATCCCCTAGCCCAAGTCCTTCTCTAGAGCTGACTACTAGCAGCGGTTTGGTGTGTATCTTTCCAGACCTTTTCTTGTGCATATGTAAGATTTTATAGTATATGTATATGTTTATGCACACATACAGGGCTTCCCTTGGTGGCTCAAATGGTGAAACTCTCTGGCTGCAATGCAGGAGACCTGATTTTGATCCCTGGGTGGGGAAGATCCCCCAGAGTAGCTACCCACTCCATTATTCTTGCCTGGGAAATCCCATAGACAGAGGAGCCTGGCGGGCTATAGTCCATGGGTTTGCAAAGAGTCGGACATGACTGAGCAACTAACACTAACACACATACACACACACATACACACTCACACATATAGTTGTGTGTGTATAAATGCATGTAACAGGATAAATAATATTATACATCAATACTTTGCTTTTTGCCTTAACAGTATTTTATGGGCATCTTTTTGTCATTGCAAAGCAGTCTGCCCATTCTTTTTGATGTCTATGTACTATTCCATTGAATGAATGCACCACAGTTTATTAAACTAGTCCCCTCTTGACGAACATTCAGGACATTTTTGCTATTACAAACCTTTTGTCAGCGTACATCTTTGTCCAGTCTCTGTGTACAGTGATACAGAGATTTCTAGCTTCTTAAATAGGTGGTCACTGAATGAGTTACCTCTGGCTCTTTAAATAATTGAAACTTCCTCAAGCATACTTTTTTACAAGATAACTTTCATCTCAGCCATACGAACTTGATTTCTTTTAAATTAATTTTTATTGAAGTATAGTTGCTTTACCAAGCCTGATTGTTGACATAATTGTGAACGGACATTCTTTACTGTGGGTGACCCAGGTATAAGAAAAGCAAATGTCTACACAGCTACATCAGTAGAAACATAATACCTAAAAGAGTGGAGATGAAAGTTCCTCTGTTTGGTCAGGCAAGCCACATCTGGAGTGTTGTGCATTTTCAAGGTCAGCTACAGATAGGGTGGGAGTGGAGGGAGCTGGGTGGGGAGGGGTCCGGAAGCCTGGCCCTGCGAAGAACAGTGCAGGGAACAAGGGCTGGTCTGCTTCTAATGTGCTGCAGGTTCCAAATCTGCTCAGGGCTGAGATGGAGAAGAGGGGCATCTTGTTCCTTATTCTCAGGGACCCCAGAGGGCACAGCAGGGGCAGTGGAAAGCAGAACTGGGAGCAGCTTCACTGCAGTTAGTGCTGGCTGCCCGGGGGTGCTCCTTGGGGGGAAAGTTGGTCTGGGTCACTAAAGATGGTCAACCAGAGACCCCTGGCTCTCCTGGGGACTGGATGAGCGTGGGTCTGAATCTCCCCTGAGCTTCCTTTCAACCTGAGACTCTAAGCCCTGGTGACTGCTGGCAGTCAATTGCAGACACCTGATCTCACGCAGAGTTAGTGACACGTAGAGGCAGCGGCCGGGAGCCGGGGCATGTTCCGGGTCGTGGGGCAGCAGGACTGGTGCCTCCCCCTGAGCTTCAGCCTGTGCCTCTCCATCAGTGCCGGCCAGTGGAAAGGGCACTGGTGTTGGAGTCTGATAGAATGAGGCTGGATTCTTTGTTCTGCCACTAACCAGCTGTGTTTCCTCAGGCAGATGACTTAACTTGTCTGAGTCTGCCTCCTCATCTGAAAAATAGAGATGATGCCATCCAGTCAAGAGGATTGGTTTCCTTGCTGGAAAATAGGAATAAGAATTTTCATCTCTGTGTGGTAAGAAGAAAATGAGGGAATACTGTGCATAATGATGCAGCGCAGTGCCTGGCATATGGGAGCACAGAGCTGTCAGGGCCTATCCCAGCTTTAGTTAGATGCTCCTTGGTCCTCTTAGGCAGAATTTTCAGCCAGCTAATGGCCCGGTCCTCCCCACTGTGCCTAGGCTGGTAGTGTAGACCTTGGATCTTGGAGGCTAAGTAGGGGCAGTGGGGCTGTCTCTGTGGGTGAGTCAGTGGATGGGAGGGGGGAGGAAGGACATGGGAGATGCCAGCTGTGCTTGAGAGACATGGCACTCAGGCTGGCCTGGAGCCTGGATGCAGACCAGGGGGGAGGGCAGGACCCGGGGAAGGGCTGCAGATATCATCCGGGGGTTTCCAACTGCTCCTGGGAAGGCGACACACCCCTGAGAGCACTGCAGGAGGGTCTGTGAAGCAGGACATCCACTTGGGCGTTGGGAGGGATGGGAGCTAGGGGGCATGTGTGTGCGTGCTCAGTCATGCCCTACTCTTTGCAACCCCATGGGCTGTAACCCATCAGGCTCCTCTGTCCATGGGATTTTCCAGGCAAGAATACTGAAATGGGTTGCCGTTTCCTACTCCAGGGATCGTCCTGACCCAGGGATTCGAATCCCTGTCTCCTGCATCTCCTGCATTGACAGGTGGATTCTTTACCACAGAACTTCCTGGGAAGCTTCTGAGCTGGGGAGAGTAGCCTTTTCAAGATCAGAAGATTTTAGAAACGGATGGCAATATATTACAAGTTCTGAAATGTTAGAACTAGAAGAGGTCTTAAAAATTGTCTAGTCTGCCGCCTTATATTGTATTATTGCTATTGTCAACGACTGCTCCTTTTAGAAAACTGAGGCCAGGTGATGGAAGATGTTTGCCATGGTGTATCTAGACTAGAGGGTTTCCCTGGTGGGTCAGTGGTAAAGAATCTGCCTGCCAATGCAGGAGACGTGGGTTTGATCCCTGGGTCGGGAAGATCCCTTGGAAGAGGAAATGACAACCCACTCCAGTATTCTTGCCTGGGAAATCCCATGGACAGAGTAGCCTGGCGGGCTATAGTCCATGGGTTCACAAAGAGTCAGACATGACTTAGCAACTACAACAACAACCTCCACTAGATCCCATGATTCCTGAGCCCCGCCCATTCCTCATATTACACTCCGTGCCTGCAGCCTCTTTCTTACTGAATTGTTTGGAAAGACTGATTAAATCCTTGGCTTCTCACTAGTGAGATGCCGGGGTGGGCTTCTTGGGTACACACCATCTAAAGTAGGTGCCGTGTCTCTGCTGACAGTCATCAAGAGGACTCAGCCCGCTCTTTGACGGATGGACCTGGAGCCACAGTTTCCCTGATTGTGAAATGGGTGGAGTGGTCTGGAGGTCATCATGAAGTGTGGAAGTGGGAAGATTTTTGTTTTAGTTTGCAAGATGTTTCATAATGCCTCACTTCCCGTCAGCCCTGGGGACTTGCAGGATATTCCCATTTACCATTGAGGAAATTGAGGCTCAGATGATTCCTGATCTTTTGTGAACGTGGCCTTGGTCCAAGGGCTTCTCTTAGCTTCAGTTTCACCAGCTGTGGTATTGTCCCAGTGTTCCTGCTTACAGTTATTTGCAATTCACAAGAACTAAGTAGATGCCACAACCCATCAGCTGGGCAGTTAGGGGCTGCCTCAGCCTTTTAGTAAGAACCTACTAAGTGCCAGGTACTTTATGAGTTATTATAATTATTATCATTTAGGAAATCTTATTATAAAATGAATACATTTCTTTATTAAATAAGTCAAATAATCAGGAAATAGGTAAGAACTCCCTTCCAATTGTACACATATTGTTTCATTTAGTTTCTTTAATCTGACGTCCGTGGATTCTGTTACTTTTTCTGTTTTGCAGATGAGTCTCAGAAAAGGTGAGGGGCTGGTCAGTGTCACCCAGCCTGTAGGGGTGGGCAAAGCGGGGACCAGGGCAAGGCCCTGGGGCAGCATGTGAGAAGGGTTCTGGCTAAGGGTCTCATCGTGCACTTGGGCTCCCCGTTCTTTGTTGCACCCCGCGTGCCCCATCTGCTTTCGTCTCTGATCCTGCCCTGTTGGGACCCTTTTTTCCTGATCTGGGGCTGTACTATCTGGTGCGTGTGTGCTGGGTCCCCTCCTCTTTCTTGCCTTGTGGCTGACTCCCAGAGTTTGGGTCTCCATGGATCCTTAGGCCAGCATGAAGATATCACTCAGTTTCTGTCTAGTCCAGGCTCCTCCCTCTGTGCCTATGAGGGAGTTGAGGTGCACAGAATGGACAGCTTGCCTGTGGCCGTCAGAGTGTGCAGTAGAGTAGATGCCAGGACTTCTGACTTTCTGTCCTTGCCTTCTTTCTGGAGACCCTTCCCTTCGCCACACTGTCACCCCCACCCACCAGCATCCCTGCAGCCCCTGCCGTTCCCTGGGGAGGTCGCTGCTGGCTGCTGTGTCCTCCCAGTTCCCAGTGCCAGAGATCTACTCAGGCTGTCCTCCCTGGGCTAGCAAGAACTTCACTTCCTCCAGAGCCGCAGGGTCTGGCTGGCCTCAGGATGCAGCCAGTGCCCGGTGGCATTAGATCAGGCTAAGCTGCCAAGTGGGCCTTAGTTTCCTCACCTGTGGGACAGATGTCAGTGCTGCCTCCTTCCCATGGCTCTCTTGACAATCTAGTGGAAAAACATGCTTGAGAAATCATAGTGATTTTGCAAATGTTACTAAACAAATTCATATCATTTGGGGACCCTGGGAGCCCCTACTCCTGGCACCAGCACACAGCTAATTGAAAGACAGCCTCTGATGGACTGAAGTGTCTCAGCGCAGAAGCTGGAATGAAAACTTCATTTGGGCCCGTGCCCCACCACCTCTCCTCCCCAACCCCCACCCCGACTCCTTCCCATCTTCCCCATCCCCACCCTCCGACCCCCACTCACCCCTCCCTCCTCACCCCACCTCCATCCCCTCAGCTGCTGTCTCCTTCTCCTCTTCTGACTCCTTCAGTTTCAATAGCATCATCTCCATCTCTACACTCTGTGGTCACTGCTTGACCAGCCATCTGTCTGGGCCCTTTTCTGCCCCCAAACCAGGCCATTCTGGTTCCAGTGGGCACCCCCAGGTTTTTCGGGGTGGGCTGTGGGGACCCCACCCCCCAGCCTTGAACCAGGATCTTGTTTTGGAAGAAGGTCTGAGCTGCCTATGTCTTTACCCCCAGCTGTTTTTGTTTTTGCACGGTGGGTTGGTGTCTCCTGCTGGTGGGTCACCTGATCTGTAGCTGCTAGACCCAGGCCCAGGCGGACACAGAGTCCATGCTGACTTGGCAAGAACCGGGAGAGGGAGATCTGCAGTGCAGTGAGTGAGTGCAGGAGCAGAAATGGAGATGGGGCAGAGGCAGACTGGAGAGAGAGCAGGGCCCTTCCAGCTCCATCCTGACGTTGTGTGTGACCTTGGTCTTCATGCTCCGGAGCCTGACTGCTGCCCTCACACTCTGAGTGAGGGTCAGATGAGCTCATGTCCCGGGATGCCTAGGCGCTGAGCTCCAGTACTGCCCCAAGCGAGGCATGGGGGGTGGGGTCAGCACCTCCTTTCCCCTGTCTACACCCATCCCTCTGTCTGTGATGGAGGGAAATGTCCCGTCAGCGTGGGAGACAGGATGATGACGCAGGCCCTCATTCCAGGAGCCTTGGGGCGCCTGGTAATGGACTTGGCCTCGTTGTCCTTGGAAATTCCTATCCAGCTCTGTCATCCTGGGACTAAGTCCCCTCTCTAGGAAAGATCTCAGAACCACACAGACCAGGAGGAGAATTCCCATCTGCCCGGAAGTCATCCTGAAACTGCTGCTGACCATCTGGGCATGAGGTCAGTGGGATGTGGAAATTCCCTGTTCCCCTCTTTGTGTTTCTTGCCTCCAGAAGTCCAAGCTGTCCTTTGGGTAGCTCTTCTGGTCTCCAGAGAAGACTTTCTCACAGTAGGCTATTTGCTCTGGGCTCCCTCTTCCTGCAGCTTGTACTCTCCCCCTGCCCCCAGCTCTGCCCACCCAGGCTGGAGTCGAGAGAATAGCCTGCCTGCCCCTCAGCTGCTTCCCCTGAGCCCCCTTCCCTGGAGGCTTCCCAGTGCTGAGGGAGAGCATGCATGGTTTGGAGAATGTGAAGGTGGGATTTCAATTCCTGGGTCCTGCCTCCTGCTCTGTTGCTTGGTGTTACATCTGGGCATCTCTGAGGGAGCTTGGCTGTGCCAGGGCTTGATCCAAAAGTGTATGGCTGTCCCGGTGTCTCTGGTCAGTGATCACAGTTAGGCTCTCAGGATGTTTGCACATGGCTTCTCAGGAGGCAAGTGTGGGATCAAGGGCTCCTCTGGTCCTTTCCGTCTCTCTGCTCTGATTAGAGATTTACTGGGGCTCTGTTCTGGACCACGCTGACGATACCTTGGTAGACCAGATGGACTTGGTGGCTGCTCTCCTGAAGCTTTGAATCTATTGGGCAAGCCAAGTGTGGAGCAAAAATATTCCCAAATTATCACATATTGTCAACTGTGAGTTCCATGTAGGGTGAGTGTGGAGTGGTGAGCAGGAACCCAGACACCTGCTGTCACTTATCACCAGAGGTGCTTAGGGTTCCTTGCAGGTCGCGAGCTCCCCATCTGTGAACTCCATTCAGCTGTCAGTCACCTCTCACTTTCCAAGTGCCAGGCCTGCCCTGGCACCACAGATGAGGAGAGCATGCTCCTGCCTCCAGGAGATTTTCAGTCAGATACATAAAGACTTACCCCAGTCATACGTATTCCATTCTGGGCGTAAGGGCTTGCTGGAGAGGCTCACAGGAGAAAGGGGAGCACAGAGGTAGGAACCCCCCCGCAACATCTACCAACATTTGGAGCTTCTTGCTACATGCCAGTCACTGTGCCAGGAGCCTCACCCACACTGTCTTCTAATTAATTCAGTGAGCACTTCAGAGCTTTCTTTGCTCTGCTGTGTAATGTTGATCTTTTGAGTTAAAAATAAGTCCCCCGTGAGCTGGTGACTTCTGTGTTGGGTGTGTGGTCAGCTGTCCTGTGCCTCTGGGGCTCCGTGGGGTGTCGGTGGCTCACAAGTGTGAGTTTCTCTTGTCTGTCAGTCTTTGGGGGACGGGGGTCCCACTCACCAGAACTTTGTTTTTCTTTCTGGCTCATGGCATCCCAGGGTAATGGGGACCCTGTGGCCTAAATCCTTGTTATCTCTTGTGCTATAGTATAGGGCAAGGGAAACAGCCCAGAGTGGCTGGATAGGTAGCTCCATGTTATCTTGCAAACAGGCTTGAACTTGCCTGTTGCCCCTCTGGCCTGAGTCTTGGAGGGAGCTGTGTGAGAATAGCAGGTGGTCAACTCAGCTTTCTTAGGTGGACCTGGATCTGCATCTTGCCTCACTTGCTGGCTGTGTAATCCTGGCTGAGTTTTCTAACCTTACTGAGCCTCCATTATAAAGTGAGGATAATACTATATATTTTGGGGCCATTGTACAGTTTAGCTGAGATAATGCAGCTGAAGGATTTAATGCAGTGCCTGGCAAGTAGGTTAATGAATGAGCTGTTATTATTAGTCTTTTTTTTTTGTACTCTTTTCTTTTAGTAAAGCACTTGTGGGTGCTCAAAGGATCTTTTGAGGATCATTTTGGCCTTTGGGGTGGTGATCTTGGGAGGGGGGTATTGGGGCTCCAGGTCCTTCTGGAGCCCCTGGTGGTGGAAACCTTTGGAGCTCTTCTGTGGTTGGTAAGCTCTTTGTAAGGCTGGAGGCTGAATCAGTTTTTCAGCCTCAGGGCCTTTGCACTTACCATTCTCTCTGCCTGAAATAATATTCCCCCAGATATCTGCATGGCTAGTTCCCTCACCTCCTTCAGGTGAGCCCTGAAGGCGAGCACTCATTCCCTGTGAGCCCTTTCCTGACACCTTCATTTAAAATTAAGGCCCTACCTCATACTTCCTGCTTAATTTCTGTCTGTAGATATTTCCATTACCCCCAATACTGTGCTCATCTCTCTCATTGTCTGTCTTCTTCCACCACTACCATGTAAGCTCCAAAAGGATTTTTTTTTTTGTCTATTTTGTTTGCTGATAATTACCTAGCACCTAGACTAGCATCCAGCACAGAACAGATGCTCAATCAATAATTGTTGAGTGAATGAATGCAAGAAAGAAGCTTCTCTACTGTCACAGAAGTCGGATTCCTGAAATCACTTTGCAGAGAGGTTTCAGATGAAATAAAGCCAGTGAAATCGAACAGAGTAGGGCAGAGCACTTGCTGCACAAGCAGATGGTACTCTGATGGAAAATCCATCTGTTCATTAGAACTGGAAGGAGGAGGGTGACAGTGTCAATTTGTATATTAAATATTAGTCAGGGGGGTTTCTTTTTTTTCTTCTTTCTTTTAGAAAAGCTAGTGTACATATAAATGGAACTTCGGATTGGATGACTTGCTTATCCCTTTGGGCACAACATTTCACTTTAAAGATCACTGATTTAGTGTAAGACTTTCATTTCCCCTCCACAGAGAGGGGAAGGGACTGCCCACGATCCCACAGTGAGTTAATAGCTAGACTGTTTATTCATTCGATAAGTGTTTACTGGACATTCCCATCAGAGCTGATACCCTGCTGGGCGCTGGGGATGCAGTGATTCAGGGTCCCGCTTCTTCTGGACCCCATCAGTAGGACTTGAAGCTCACGTGTTTTGACTCCCAGGCCAATGCTTTTTCTTATCCTCCACATTGCACCTCACAGTTGACTGCTGTTCCCAAGTGAACTGGGGGTGCAGTGAGGCTGCCAAAAGACGCTGGTGGTGTTCTTAGGTCACCTGAATAGAGACAGAGTACCCAGATCAAAGGAAGCGACTATCCTGCCCTGCTGTGCCATGGGCAGACCAGCCTGTGGTGCTGTGTCCTCGTCTGGGTTCTGGGGACTGCCTTCCAGGGCATTGATTGTCTAGGATGCTTCAGTGGCTCGGCCAGCCCCCTGACATACTGCTGTTGTCCTTCCAGCCAGGCGGGTACCACGGCAGGGGCTGAGCCAGCCTCATGGAAGGGAGAGGACCATACCGGATCTACGACCCTGGGGGCGGCGTGCCTCTGGGAGAGGCGTCCGCAGCTTTTGAGCGCCTAGTGGAGGAGAATTCCCGACTGAAGGAAAAAATGCAAGGGATAAAGATGTTAGGTAAAGCAGACCCTGCCCTCTCCCTCCAGAGCTCCGCCCTCAGCCTGCAGTGCTGACTGGCACACACTTCTGCCCAGGTCCCCTCTCTCCCTCCTGGCCCAGCGTCGGCTCCTGCCTCACAGCTGCGTCTCTGTGCACTCCTCTAGCAAGGTGGCAGTCTTCCCAGCCCTGCGTCCCCAGCACCCTGGAACCCTGGTGACCAGACTCAGAACACCATGAGGGACTGAGAAGGAGGTGTGGGGTGGTGGAGAGGGAGCCGGCAGGCCCGGTTGGCAGACCTGGGGAGTAGCCATGAATAGGCCATCTACCAGAAGCACCAAAAATGGGGAGAACTGGCATCACCAGGGCAACCAGGGTCCAGCCCCCAAGTGTTAGAGCAGGGAGTCCAGCTTGGCCTGAAGCAGGGCAGGAGGAGACCCCTTGATTCCTGGCTCTCACCCAAGCTGTCGCCACTGCCCAGGACCAGCCCGCTTCCCTCCACATGGCTGACTGGTCCCCGTCTGTCAGCACCCAGCTCAGATGCTGACTCTTCCTCCACGCGAGGTGTTCACTGATCTCCCCATGCGGAGGGGACCCTTTCCTCCAGATTCCTAAAGCTCTTCCTTCACCTCGCTGCCTCATTGTCTGGCCTTGGGCTTTGGGAGTTGAGTATAGCTCTCAATTTCCCAAATGCTTTCTCCCTGCTTGGCAGATCTCTCCTTGGAATGGCAGATTGGCGAAGAAAGGATGGTGTTTCCCTGTCTCTACTTATACAAGAAGGCAAACAAGGCCCAGAGGGGTGGTGGGTGATTGATGTTATGGAAGGTCTCCTCTCTTCAGGGAGCCCCTGACTACAGGCTGTAGGCTGTGGGTAGCCCCCCCTTGGGACCATGATGGTGGGCCTGAAAGAGCCCCTGGTTTTGTGGAATCCTCAGTCAGGTGTGGCAGGAATGGGGCAGGAAGAAGGTGCTGGAGGCCAGAAGTTTGTTCCCGATTCCCCTCTGCTCCTTTCCGTCTGGTTTCAAGGCCTCTTCCTTATCAGGCTGTTTCTGGCCGTGGGCTGGAATGATTTGTGTCCCATGGAGCCCCCGAGGTGATGCAGGGAGCGAAGTCCAGGACCTGGAGCACCAAACCCAGGCAGAATAGGCATAGGGGTCAGGGTGGAGAGCCAGCATGCTTAACTGAGTAATTTTGCTCCTCCTTCCCCCGTTGTCTCCCCAGGGGAACTTTTGGAAGAGTCCCAAATGGAAGCATCCAGGCTGCGACAGAAGGCAGAGGAGCTGGTCAAGGACAGTGAGCCACTCCCACCGCCATCTCCCTCTCTGGCCTCCTTCAGTGACCTGGCCGAGCTTGCAGGTATAAGGGGAGCCCGGACGGTCCTCTGCCCATACCCTCACTCTCTAGGCCCTTAACCAAGGAGTCCCTTCTGAGTCAGAAACCCACCTCTCCTTTGTCTATCCTTAGGCTGCAGACTGTCCTCCCAATCATGTTCTGGCTACAGCATCCCCCAGAAGGTCAGATTTGGAAAGGACCTCAAAATAATCTTGTCCAGAAATGGCTGGTGACTCAGCAGTCCTGAGACCCTGACAGACATTAGAAATGGATTGCGACAATCCACTCCTTCCAGGATGTGGGCTCAGGATCTTTATCAATATAACTTACTCAATACATATTTGATGAGCAGTTGCTATGTGCCAGGCATTGCGCTCCAGGCAACACCTTTGGGTTGCTAGAGTTGGCATCTGAGTCAGAAGCTCTCTGGTCTACCCTGCCCCACTTCCACTTTACAGGTGGGGAGGCTGAGGCCCATGGCAGAACTGGGCTTGCCTCTCGGCCTGCAGCAGCGCCTTTCAGATGTCAGGTCCATATACTGCCTATTAAGGGAAAGTGCCGAATGTGACTTAGGGTTAAAGTCCTGTGTGTGATCATATGCATTCCTCTGGCATGTCTCCACATCCAGGGCAAGGTCTGAAACTAGGGAAGAAAAGGACTCAGATGGTTCCTGCAGGTTAGGTAACCTGCAGCCTCAGCCCAGGCCAGTGTGCCAAGCTTCCATTAGGCTTCTGGTGACATTTACTGAATGGACGCGTGGAGGAGAGTGATGATCTCAGAGTCTGCTGTGCTGCAGGCAGTGGGCATTGCCAGCTTCCACTTGTCCATTCAATAGTATTTTCTTTTTTTTTTTTAATTATGAAAGTATGATAACACATTTACAGACTAGGAAAATACAAAACAAGGTTACATATAATTCTACTATCTTCAATAGTATTTTCTGAGTCCTGAATGGATGCCGGGCTCACCTCAGGAAGGAACCGTGCAGCTACCCTCAGGGGGCTCCCTGGGACAATAGCCCCAGGAATTCATGGAGGGAGAGCTCAGTTCTGCAGTTGCCAGCCGGGTCAGTGGGTGACCTTTCTGTGGTTGTTTTCTTATCTTTAAAATGGGGATACAAAGCTGTCTTGAGAATTGGCCAAGATAGTAAATATAAAAACACTTTGTTAATTGTAAATTGTCATCCGTGTCATTATTGAGGTAGGTCCAAAGTAGCAAGGAGCAATGATCACCTTGGGATTTTCCCAGTGAGAGCAGGGAAGATGGTCTCTGCCCAGTTTCTGCCCTGTTGTTCCAGAGCCGTCATCCTGGGACCACCTCACATCTCCCCAGACTCGTGGAAGGAACTCTTGAGAATTCTCCGGGCCAAGGCCATTCTTAAGAGGGTGGCATCTGGGCTTTTCCTCTTTCTCTGCTTCTCACACACGTTTTGTCAATTCTCCAGGAAAGGACACAGCTGTCCCAGCAACCCCTGCTGACCCGGCACACCCAAGCAACAAGCCAGAGCCAGTCCCCAAACCTCCATCCAGTGTAAGTTGCATTTGGAGTCATGACAAAAAGTTGCCTAGATCTCAAGGTCCCGTTGGCAGAATAGGAAGAGAAATGTTTGGGGTCAGGAAACCTGGTTTCTGACTTGCCGGGTGATATTGGCAAGTTAATCTCAGTCTCTCTGGGGCCTCGGTTTCCTCATTTTCATATGAAGGTCAGAGTTCATTCTCACCAGGAAAACCCTGATATGCACAAGGAGTTCCTCCCATCTGCCTGGTTGTGTAATGTTAAGCACGTATCGACTGCACAGTGCTCGGAAAGTAGGAGGACATGACAGGCAGCTCACCTTCTCAGCAGGGGCTTCAAAACTGTCTTCTGCAGATTTGCCTTGAGAAGGTCGACTTGGTATCCTAGGACTGGAAGGGACTCAGGGTAGTCGTATCATTTAGAGTCTCCATCCCACAGATGAGATTCAGAGAGAGAAGAATGTTTTTCGAGGTCATGTAGGACAGCTGAGGAGGAGTAGAGGGGAGAGGGAAACTTTCTGGGGCAGTGCCAAGGCCTAGAAAGTTGGAGGCTGGGGGGCTCAGCAGAAGCTGAGCACAAGAGATCCCTCGATCCCTGCTCTTTCCTGGGACAAGGGAAGGCTGAATTAACCTTTGTTCAACAAGGTTTAGCAGCAGTCCCAGAGCCAGTTGTTGGTCCAGCGGGGCCAGCGACCCGTCTGTTGGTTGTACAACCAGTATCTGCTACTTGGAGTGGCTGGGAGACATGGCAAAGTCTGGAGTCCTGGTTCACCCTAGATTTGTGTGTGTCCTAAAAAAGTCTCTCTAAGTTTGCCAGTTTCTCATTGAGACTTACCCCAGATCAGTCCACTCCCCTGGGATCTCTGGGACTGGGTTGGCAAGGTGGGCACAGGACCGCCATGGCCGTGGCCACACTCACTGCTGCCTGTTTTTCCCAGATAACCAGTCGGAGACTCCTAGGTCTGGGACATGGCTCAGGTGCCATCACAGGGATGTTGGATTTGTGGTCCTTGAAATGCAGTCCTACTTTTGCATTTATTAGTGAGAGGCCCTCAGTTTCCTCCTCTGTCCAGTGGGGATGTAACCTTCTGACTACTCCCGCGGGTTGCTTGAAGAAAAAATGGAGTTCATGAAAACATTTTATTTTTATTCTTTTTTTGGCTCTGCTGCACAGCATGTGGGATATTAGTTCCCCAAGAACCTGTGCACCCTGCATAGAGTCCTGACCACTGGACCACCAGGGAAGTCCTCATGAAAGTACTTTATAAGTGCAAGGCCATTAAAAAAAGATAAGATCCTAAAATGCTAAGTACTTTGAAGGTTAGCTAGCCCAGTATCCATGATTTACAGATGTGGAAACTGGCCACGGAGAATGTGACCTCGAGTCACACAGTGGGCTGCCGGCAGACTTGCTGGGATTTATTCCTGCTTCATGGTTTGTGAGCTCAGCCTGGGCTGGCACCTCCCACACGGAGGGGCCGCCCAGAGGACTTGGATGTGAGAAGGGATTTTTGGTCCCTCCCTTCTGTGCCCCCTCCACACTCTCAGCTATAGGGTCCATAGAGGAGGGGCGAGGGGTTTTCTCCCAGGTGTTCCCTGACTCCTTTTTTCTGCACAGAACACCTCCTCTGAATTTGAACTGGTCCCCGCCGAGGGGCCTTCTTCACCGGAGAGCAGCGGCCACACCAGAAATACGATGGTGAGTGGACGGCAGGTCCCTGGGCACACCCCCCATCTCCTCTCTGTTTCAGTCACCTGGCCCCGGGTGAGAGGCACAGGACGCGCTCACATCCCCTGGGCGCCTCGGAGTCACTTGGGATAGGTTCGAGGGGCCAGCGCCGGGGGGCGGGGGGCGGTGTTTCTCGCTCACATATGCAAATCCGTGACTGGTGACTTCCCCGTGGGCCACACGAGCACCGACCATTGTGAAAGTCCAGGCACGTTGCCAGCCCCGCTGCCTCCGCCAAGCACCCAGCACCTCTGCACACTATGACTCAGCCTTTGGGGCTGTGGGCTCGTAGCCCGGGTAGAGTAGAAAGGGTCAGAAGAACCCAGAGCAGCTTGAGGCAGATGATTGGCATTCTGTGCAGGCTCTTGGGTTCTCCCAGACTCCCCTTTGGGGCATGTATGTAGGAAGTTAAACCTTGCGCTCACACACAGAAAAACATACACAGTCCACCAGCTCTGAGGTGTCCACCTGGTCCCCACTTTACCTTACTTTGCTGCTTTTATGCCAACTATGTCACCCTGCTCTCTCTTAAAATGGCAGACTTACTGGAGAACCATTGAGGAAGGCATGGAACATTCTTCAGAAATCTTCCACATCCTACCCTCTCCTCCTTTTCTTTCCCTCATCCCTTGGAGATTTTTTTTATTGTTATACAGACAGTAGGTCATCTAACCCTTCACTGATGCCTCGGTTTCCACTGCCTTATTTGGGGCACGAATGTTGTTCTTTAAAGTGAAAGGCTTTGGGAAGTGGGAACTGGGGAGAGGAGGGAAGTGAGGCAGAAACTACTGGTTCCCATTGCAAACCTTGGAGAACAATTTGACTCTTTAAGCTATGAGCAGTTGATTAAAAGGTTAAAATTTCAAGTTAAAAGCCGAAAAATACATTAACATATAAAAATTAAAAATATTGAATTAGCAAGGCAGGATACAAAAAGGTTGCTCTTTAGTTCACTGATTGTCTCTTGTGTGAGTCAGTCCCCAGGGTGAGGTCTCCATCAGGCTGCCACGCAGCTTACACTGGAGAGGCTTTGGGGACACGGGGCAGCTCTGGGTATTGGGAAGGTTCTGTGTTTCCTCCCCTGGGAATGTCTACCCTTGGTCCTGTTGTGTCCCTGAGGGTTCTGAGAAGCTGGCCAAGGAGGCACGATTCCCCACCCCCTGCTGCCTGCTCTGAAAGCATTTCACTCTATGACCCTGAACTTCATCTCATCAGATGATCATCCTTCGCCCCACCATGAGCTTATTCTGTGCCGAGCAAAGACAAGACAGCCTCCCTGTCCTCTGGGAGCTTGCAGGCCAGTCAGAGAGGTCAGAGAGATGACACAGGTCCCCAGCTTTAAAAAGAGCACCATTGGCTGCCTCAGACCCTGTGTGGAAAGAGGCACCTGTTAGAATAAGGTGCTGACAGTGTTACGGAGCCATTCACTGGACACTGTGCTATGGCCCTCAGGGCATTTCCACTGCTGCGGAGTTCAGACGAGGGAAGTCGCCACAGATGGAGCATCGGGAAGCCCAGGGTCTGGCCTTGGCTCTGCCACTGACTCATGGGGCAACTTTGGGCAGCCTTCTTCTCCCCACACTTTGGTTTCTAGACCCGAACCTTGAGGCTTCATGTAGCTCTGACATCCTGTGACTTGCATCAGTGTGATGGAGGGCCTGCTAGAGCCTCTCACAGGAGGGCAGACCCAGGAAGGATGAACAGAGGGGACACCAGGGGAATGAAGGCTGAGGAGACATGGGGCCTGGGGGCTCAGGCAGGGGAAGGTGGGCACTCAGGTACCTGGCTGAGGAGCTAGGGGCTTAAGGTGGTCAGCTGTGAGGCACCCCTGTGGATCCTTGGACGTGGTGTTTGGCATAGCTAAGGCACTGTCTGTGTTCTAGACAGAGGAGAGAGAGAGACAGGTTCCGAGACTGGACTATCTTGCCCATGGTTTGCTTCCTATCTTAATTCTCTACTAGACTGGGTATCTTTGAGCTATATGGAGCTATGATTCTTTCTTTTTTAGATTAATGAATTATTTTTGGCTGTGCTGGGTCTTCATTGCTGCACACGGGCTTTCTCTAGTTGTGGTTAGCAGGAACTAAGCGCTTGTTGTGGTACACAGACTTCCTTATTGCTGTAGCTTCTCGTTGCAGAGCATGGGCTCTTAACATGCAGTCTTCCATAGATGTGGCTCGTGGGTTCTAGAGCACGGGCTCAGTAGTTGTGGAACATGGATTTAGTTGCCCTGCAACATGTGGGATCTTCCCGGACCAGGGACCAAACCTGAGTCCTCTGTAGGCAGACGGACTCCTGACCCCTGGACCACCAGGGAAGTTCTAGAGCTATGCGTCTTAGTGTGTTTTGAGTCTTGGGTCCTTTGAGAAGTTGGTGAATGCTTGGACCATCCCCCAGAAGACACGGGAGCAGACATGATAGATAGTTTCGATGTCTGCGGGCCGAGCCTTGCTGAGTGGAAGAAGCAGCGCTGTAGATAGACTGATTTTTTTTCCTGGGCTTGCCGCTTTCATGTGTCAGTTCACCTGCAGGGGAACCCTGTGGGGTAGAAGGGAAGAAAGGGGGTGTGTGCGTGCAGTAGATGAGGATTCTGAGGCCCCATAAACATGTGACTGACCTAGAGGCCCTCGGCGAGGCCTGGAGTGTGGGAGGAAGGCGGCTCCACCATTGGTGAGACAGCCAGTGGCCCGGGAGTCCTGGGGCCTGCACTGTGAGTCAGCCCCAGACAGGGAACCTGGGTAACTGGAGAATTTCCCCAGGCTGAGCTGGGATCAGAGGGGGAAACTGAGTCATGAGGAATGGGGAAGCAGAGGGAGAAAGGCTGGAGAGACCTGCTCAGGCTGTGCTGAAGAGCGGTCCGCCCCCACCCTCCACCCCCAGGAGCTGGGCCCCCTGCCCCAGGAGGACAGCAACCTGATGCTGCACCTGCAGCGCCTGGAGACCACCCTGAGCGTGTGCGCCGAGGAGCCCGACCACAGCCAGCTCTTCACGCACCTGGGCCGCATGGCCCTCGAGTTCAACCGGCTGGCCTCCAAGGTGCACAAGAACGAGCAGCGTACCTCCATCCTACAGGTGAGGCCGGGCCCGGGGCGGGTGGCCCAGGATTGGCCGTGTGGTTTCCCCCTCCGCTTCCTCCAGCTCTTCCGAGGAGTCCAGGGGACCACAGGCATTTCCAAGGGCGTGGTTGGGGACCCGTCTCAGGCTTCTTGTTCAAGGTGGTGAGCGGGGTAAGGAACTTGTGGGAAGGGACGAGGAAGGAAATTGGGAAATGGTGGGGTGGGTGATGCAAATTTCATGGTTGGGGTGACTCTGGAGGCAGTGGATGCAGCAGGTTGGCAGCATCCTTGTCTTTGTTCTTCGCATACAGGTGTGGACAGGGAGGGGACAGGGGCTGGCCCCTTGCATGTTACTGCCCTGCCCCCTGAGGCAGGAGCATCATTATCCCCATTTCACAGCGGGGGCCACAGCCCTCGAGAGGTGATTTTTTTTTTTTTGGCCTAAGGTCCCCAGTTAGTAGATGGTGCAGCTAGAATTTGAATCTCTAAGTCTTATTCCACAGTCCATGCTCTTAACTACCATCCCAGCCTGCCTCCCCAGTGGAGGAGGCTTCCCCTTCATAACCCTCCCTGTGCTGTGAGAATGAAGTTAGATTTCCTTCCTAGGCAAGGCATACAGCAGAGTGATTGTCACACACACACACACATATATTCTTTTTCAGATTTTTTTTTTGGCCGCACTGTGCGGCATGCAGGATCTTAGTTCCCCGACCAGTTATCGAACCCATGCCCCCTGCATTGGAAGCACAGAGTCTTACTCACTGGGCCTCCAGGAAGTCCCACCCCTTATTTTCCGATCAGGTTCCTATTTGTTTCCTTCTTGGCTCTTACCATAGTTTGTAATAATTTTATTAAGCGGTTTCTTTGTATTTGTTTTTTTCCTTATGCTCCCTGCTAGAATGTAGGCCTCACAAAAGGGGCAGGTGCCTTGTCTGACATGTCCACCACTGCCAGTGTCTGGCACTTCATAGGTGCGGAATGCGCATTTGGTAAATGAATGAATGAATGAACAAATGGTCTCACACATGAGCTCTCTTAGCCACTTTGATGGAAGATAGTGACCTTTGTGATGACCTCTCTCATCTGCTTTGTGCCAAGGGTATTTGCCTCTTGCCCAAAAGGATAGCACACGAGGCCTTGTCCTGGCCTTCTCTTAGTGTCCAAAGCAGGACGTTCTGTTCTCTGGAGGCCCCACCCAGGGCCGTGGCATCCTATGTATTTTCCCAGCCTGTGGGTGGAGGTAGATTAATCCAGTCCCTTGTCATTCTTTCATTGATTTGTTTCTTGGTTCCCTCAGCATTTCTAAGGCCAGGCATGGCATGAGGCCTCTGCTGGACATTGCAATCAGTCATAATGGTTTTCTGTTCCTTCATGTCTGATCACCCTTGAGTTCCAGGGTGTCAGAGAGGGCTGGATTTTGCTGTGGAAACAAGCAGCTCTGAAATCTCCCTGCATACTGTAAACATTTCCCCTCCTGTTCTGTGTGGCAGGGGCTTGTTTCTGCTTTGTGGCAGAAATGAGGCCCCCATTGTTTTGTGCTCTTTGGAATATGAGGCAGCCACAGGGAAAAAGAGACTAGAGAATTGTGCATGAGCCAGCCCAGAGGTGACACTTGTCACTTGCACTCAGCTTTCATTGGCCACAACTGGTCATATGATCACGACAAGCCTGGGAAACAGGAGGGAGTGGGTGAAAGGTCCGGTGAATATCACTCACTGTTTCTGTCTCCAGCCCGACTCACAGAGTGCCACCTCCCTTCTCTGCTCTTTCATCACAGGAGAAAGAGGCACCATTTAGGGTCTGCCAGATGGTGTTTAATCCCAGCAGTGATTCTTAAGAACTATGCAATCTTATGCACATTTTTTTATCTGTACTAGCCTACGTTTTGGTGAAAGAAATGGCAGCCCACTCTAGTGTTCTTGCCTGGAGAATCCCATGCACAGAAGAGCCTGTCAGGCTACAGTCCATGGGGTCGCAAGAGTCGGACACAACTTAGGGACTAAAGAGAGACAGAGAGAGCGCCTACGCTTGGCTGTACCCCTCAGCTTGCAGGGTTTTAATTCCCCAACCAGGGATTGAACCTTGGGCCATGGCAGTGGAAGCGCCGAGTCCTAACCACTGGGCCACCAGGGAATTCCCTGGCCAGCATTAAAAAGTGAGCTGAACTGTGTAGCTTTGGGAAAGCCGTGAGGCTCCACTGAGGCAGTGAGTGGAAGAGCACCCCAATGTGTATGGGTCACAGGTTAGTTGCTCACTAGATATTTGTTGAAAGATTGAGTCGTTTAGTCCTGACCTGGTACATCTCCGTTACTAGTTAGCCACTCCCTTCCTTCCATCTGTGAGGCCCTGAATCTGGCTGCCCATCTTCCACGTCCCCCACCTCACAGCACTTCAGACATGCATCCTCAAAGCTTATCAAAGGCCTGGCAGCTGATGAGGCCCTTGTGTTCTCCCGGCCTTGTAGGTCCTCATAGCAGCCCTGTAAGGGAGGCAGGAGAGGAGTAGTTGCCCTGCTTTGTAAGGGAGGGAATTGTGCCTCAGAAGTGAGGAAATCCTGAGCTACACTGGGAATTGGTGACATCTTGACCAGATACCCTGTCTTCCCACTTGCCAGCTGACAACCTCATGACCACCCCCGCTTCGATGCCTCATTCATTCTCCAAATCGCCTAAGCTCTAGGCCTGTTAGGACTCAGGTCTTCATGGTCCTTCATTCATTTGGCACTTCAGTCATTCGGTTGTACATTCCTTCAGTGAAATTAAGTGTTGAGCTGTGCTGGATGCTGGGCTAGGTGGGGGTCCTGCAGGGGACAAGAGAGTGGTGAGGGGATCCCAGCCTTCTGGAAGCTTGTGGACTAGTAGGGGGTGGGGTGGGTGGACACAAAGAAAGTAATGACATTGATGATTCTGGAGCTGTAATTGTCACAGGTACCAGGAGGGTGAGAGCAGGGACCTGTGGGCAAGGATAATGGAGGTGACCTGGCTTACCTGAGATGTGGGAGTCAGGGAGGACTTCTCGGAGGAGGTTTGACATTTAGGCTAAGACTGGAAGCAGGAGTAGAAGTCAGCCAGGGGACAGCTGGTGTGGAAGAGCATTTTAGGCTGTGGGAACAGAGGAGGAGGGATGACCTTGGAGGACCAGAAGGCCTTGTGACTGACTCTTGGTCAGGCCTCCTCATGGCTGGCTCCTGCGGGAGCTGATGCAGAGAGGAGCCTGAGTGGGACTTTGGCTTGACTCCTGCTGTCCCAAGAGGAATTGGGTGAGGCCATGCAATGGGGATATCGTGCTGGGACGTGGTGTGGTTATAGCGCCTCCCCCATCCTCCAGCATCATTCTGCATTTGGGGTGCACTCCTTCCCTTATTTTGCCCCCATCTCCCTCTCTCTGTCTTGCAGACGCTCTGTGAGCAGCTTCGGAAAGAGAATGAGGCCCTGAAGTCCAAGCTGGATAAGGGCCTGGAACAGCGGGATCAGGCTGCTGAGAGGCTGCGGTAAGTCCAGGCTCCGCAGAGAAGGCGTGAGGAGCCGGGTGGGCAAGCGGAGGGCTGTGGTGTGTGGCACTGATTTCTGGGTTGAGAGCGCTGGGCCCTGTGCCCAGCTCTGCTTTGGATGTCAGGTCTCTTGGTCTTTCTCCTCGAGTATTTCCTCTCTGGTTCATTTAATACCGTGGAGTGTTTGTGTATAAAGTGCCTTCAGAGCTTCAGAAGTTCTGGACGGAAGTGCACTCCTTCCTTGGGAACCTGCCTGTTAGCAACAGCTCGCTGGCTGCTGGAGATGGAGTTCTGGACTTTGCTGCCCTCTGCTGGTCACCATCCTGTCCTGCAGAACCGTCAGGGAATGCTCTTCTGGGCTGGCTCCTGGTCTCAGACTTAGTTGTCTGTCAGAATCACCAAGGGTCAGGAAAGGCATTGCAAGTTTGCACTCTCCACCCTCTCTCCTGTGCTGAGATTCTGATTCAGTGGGCCTGGGGCGAGACCTAGGTGTCTGCATTTTCCAGTGGGCCCATAAACACGTTTTCTGTGGTTACAGTGTAAGCGTGTCCAGGATCACCCCAGAGAAACACTGGTCTTGACCATCAGAGCTCAGCCCTTTGAGATCACGTGTGCCAAACCCCTCACCCTGCAGAGGGAAACTGAGGCTATTTTCATAATGAACCCAGTTGGCAAACAGAATATGAAGAAATATTTTCCACATTTCAGTCATACATGAATCCATATCACCATTTATCTTGTATCTTTTTTATCACCTACTTTATTATTTACTTAAGAATTTAATTTGCATCATGTTTTTACTGAAGATTATTATAAAGAAAACTTGCACTAGATAACTGGAAAACAGCATTACTTGGAATAAATAGAAGATGCCTCCAGCAATAAATACAACAAAAATGGAAAGATGATTAATTCTGGTGAATTGCCCACTGAAGGCTCTGAGCCTTGAAGGCTGCTCTTTCACAGTCAACACGGGACACTTGGAAGCGCTAGAGAGGCACCCAGGACCTATGAGCACCAAACAGACTTACCCGTGCAGGTTGTCTGAGGATAATTGGAAAGGGTGGAACTTTCTCAGAGAGTGTGAACCAGGGTTATTTCTTTATTTGGCTGCACCATGCAGCATGCAGGATCGTAAGTTCCTTGACCAGGGATCAAGCCCACACCCCCCAGTGGAAGCCTGGAATCTTAACCACTGGACCACCAGGGACGTCCCAATCCATGGTTATTTAATGCAGTGTGGATGTATCCTGAAGATCTCACATATACAGACATCCCATAGTTGGGGATGGATTGTTGGTGAAGATCAGAGAATTCCAGAGAGGTCGTGCAGAGTGGTGTGGGGATGTCATTTGTGGTTCCACCTGAGGGCAGGTCTCAGGGACTCTCCTTACTCCCCAGGACTCAGCTGCAATTCAGACGAGTAAGATGTCTGAGACCCTCTGTCTCCTCTACCCGGGGCTGGCAGTATGACCTTTCTGTTTGCCTCCAACTCAGGGAGGAAAACCTGGAACTTAGGAAGTTGTTGATGAGCAGCAGTAAAGACGGTGCCTCTGGGCGGCCAGGCTCACCAAAGATGGAAGGCGCAGGCAAGAAGGGGGCGGCGACACTGCAGCAGGTATGTGGTCAGAAACTCCTTCCCCAGATCCGGATGGCCAGTGCCCAGCCTCCGGGGCAGGGAGCCAGTCCCACTGCTGGAAGGTTCCAGTTGTTAGACAGCATTTCCTTGGCTTTTTCTGACAGTCCACCTCCCTGGAGCTTCCACTTCTCAGCCCATATTCTGCTGCCAGCTACAGGGAGCGTCCCATTCCCTAGAACACACACTTAGCCTGTGGGCTATGACCATGGCTCTATGGGGTCCCCACACCTTCTCCAGGCTGAATAGCTGCAGCTCCTTCGATCATTGCTCATAAAGGCGATGGCGAGTCATTTGTGCTGTCTGGGCATCTCCCCTAACTCGTTCCAGTTTGTCAGTCTCTCTTACAGGGTGGCTCCCAGAATCAGTTTAATGTCTCAAATACTGCTAGTGGAATTAGGATGTTAGCTTGAGAGAGCCCCTGAGGGGACTGTGTTCAGCTCCTGTGGTCATGCTCCGGGAGCCTCTGACATGCAGAGAAGAGGGTGTGGACTCAGCAAGGCCTGCAAATGCCCTGGGCCCACTTGCCTCCTCCTCACTGCTGCTCCCAGTGCTGGCTTGCATCCAGTTCCTGCATGGGAGCTGGCTGGCCCCTCGCCTGGTCTATGTCTTCCTGTAGAGCTGAGTCCCAGCTTTTTACTGACATATTTTTCCTCTTTAATGAGGTTTAATGACTGTACAGCCATTAGTGTCTTTAACAAGCCCCACACTTGTGTAATAGCAATAATTATCTTAATAACTTAATTCCTTATTACTATGTGACAAGGTAGAGTTTACCCAGGATTTGCAAATTCATTATTTGGTTTGGCTTCCTCTCTACATGTCAGGGAGGCATGGCGGGGACTCTTACTCCATGAGACTGCCATGGCTGTTTATGGCAGTAGGTTTGGAGAGGCCGTGTGACATCACATTGTCCAGATTCCTGTATCCACCTGCTGTTGTCAGGCAGACCTGGGGTGACAGGACGACATGCTCATGATCTGCCTTCTGATTCGCAGCTCATGGAGCCATTCTATTCTTCTGTTTACATCTCGCATCAGGGCCTGCCTTGTCTGCCCTCTTGTGGAAGTGCCTTATGGATTTTCCTGATCTCCTGTGGATTCACGGCGGTATATGGGCAGCCCTCTTCACTTTTCCAAAGCCCTTGACATCACTGGTGTCTGGAAAGGCCAGATGCTCTTACTGCCTTGCCCGGGAGGAAGGTCCCATAAGAGGCTTGCATTGCAGGTGATGGTGAAGCCTGTGCCTTGCAGTTACAAGTGGGTTAAATGCAGGCTCAACCCACCTCTTGTCAGCGCTGCCACCTTGGACAGGTTACATGAACTTTCTGACCTCAGTTTCCTCCTCTGTGAGATGGAGATAATAACTCCTACCTCAGAGGGTGATTGGACAGTTCAGTGATGTGATGCCTGCGAAGTAGGTTTAGCACTTGGCAAGTGGTAAACTGAACATTGATTGTCACTTTTAATGACAGACTTGGTTTCTCTTCTCTGTGGACAGGGGCTTCCCTGGTGACTCAGCTAGTAAAGAATCCACCTGCAATGCCGGGGACCTGGGTTTGATCCCTGGGTTGGGAAGATCCCCTGGAGAAGGGGACCCACACAGTATTCTGGCCTGGAGTCCAGTCCATGGGGTCTCAAAGAGTCAGACATGACTGAGCGACTTTTATTCACAGTCACTCACTCTTCTCTGTGGAGCTTAAGGGTGCACCTCCAGGAGCACCCCCTCTTCCTCCTTCCCCAGTAATGTTAAGCACAGCTCCCCTGCAGGAGGCATCAGGCTTCTAGGGGCAGGCCCATCTCTCACTTTTCTTAAAGGAGTTGGCATCCCTGGCGGACTCCTCTAGCCTTCTCCCCTTACTTCTGGGTTCTGTGGTATACTTACAGACCTTAGCTTGCAGGGGCGCTTGAGCCTCACAAGTTCATTCAGCCCGACCTGGCCAAGTCACAGGGGAGTGTGTGTATGTGTGGTGTGGGGGAGTGGGAAGGCAAGGAATGGAAAGAATGTGGGCAGTGACTCCAGGACAAATGCTGTCAGGCCTGCATGATGTCAGGTTGGGGCCTGTCCTGTTTAGTCTTGTACTGAGGGTGTGGACCTTGGCCTGCATCATTCAGGTCCTTAGAGGTAGAACTGGTGATCAGTTTCTTTCCTTTCCTTTTTTTGGTGTTCAATTTCTGAATTGATGACATCCTTCTGCTGTTTCACCACAAAGCTTCATATTTTAAAAAAATTTTTAAACTTTTTGTTTTAGTATAACTGTGGATGTGTAGAAGAGTAGCAGAATAGTGCAGAGAGTGCCTATCTCCTGATTGCCTTGACATCTTACGTAACCATGGTTCAATGATCAACACCAGGAAATGACCATAGCCACGATACTATTAAGTAAACTACAGACTTGGTTCAGATTTCACCTGTTTCTCATTCATGCCCTTTTTCTGTACCAGGATTAAATTCAGGATCCCACATTGCATCTAGTTGTACCGTCTCTTTAGTCTCTGCCTGTGACAGCTCCAGTGGTTCTTGTCTTTCATGAGCTTAAGGCTTTCAGCTGTTTTGTAGAATGTCCCTCAATTTGGGTTCCTCTGGTGTTTTCTTATAATTAGACTGATGTTGTGGATTTAGACAAGAAGACCACAGGAGTGACATCTTGTAACACGTCAAGGGTACGTGATGTCAGTATGTCCATTTACACCCAATCTTGATCATTTGGCTAAGGGTCTGTCTGTCAGGTTTCTTCATAATAAAGGGACTAATTTTTCTTTTGTAATTAATAAGTGTTTATTTTCGAGGATGTGCTTGAGACTGCAGATGCGCTGTTTCTCTTTATACTTATTTTAGTAAACACTGGCAGATCTTGACTGCCGTGATTATCACTACAGCCTTCTAATGGTGATTTTGGATTTCCCTCATTCTTTCTCTGTTTACTAATTGGAATTCTTCTTGTCCCTTCTCCCCCATTTATTTTTTTATTCATCTGTTTCTATTAATATGGACTCAAGGATATTTTATCCTTTGGCTTATAACCCAACACCATCGTGATTTATTTTCTTGTTCAAATTCTTCCTGCTTTGGTCATAGGAAGTTCTTTCAAGTTGTCTCCTATGCCCATTTGACATGCCTTTCTTATGATGATGATTGAACACTTCCTTACTTTCTATAGCATCACAAGTTGCTCCATACTCACCTTATATTTTCCCTGCCCCAGACATGAAATTAACCACTTCTCCAAGGAGCCCTGTTTCTTTTTGTTGGAGAATGCTATTTAGAGACCAAGATCTGTGCTTATTGTTACCTGAGTGACACTGCTTTAGGCCCTCTCAGAGGCCAGGGCAAGGAAATACATGTACTGATCACACGTGCACACATGTCTTTATTTGTATATCTTTTAATAAAACATTTTAAAAATAAACACTTTATAAAATATTTTTAAAAGTAGGTAACTCTTGTCTTCAGAGGACTTTTGGCTGATGTGTGGAGGAGGGGAGGGCAGTCGGCAGTGCCATAGAGATAGAGCCTGAACAGGGAAAGAAGTGTCTGTGGGGAGCGGGCAGGGGTAAGAAGGGCCTCGGAGCCACTGAGGATCAGGGAAGGGGAATAACGGCCTGTGTGGATGCCCTAAGGGGCTCAGTTATGGCTGGGACTGGTGGGTGAGAGGGCAGAGAGGCAGGAGACCGGGGGCTGGGTCTCGGGGGTGAGTGGCCTTGGAGGAGCACTGAGTGGGTGAGAGAGTGCTGCCTGAGGCCCTGCTGAAGGCCCCTCTGTGTTCCTCCTCAGGCTGGTGTGACGACAGGTAAAACCCCAGAGGTGGGAGCCCTGGGTGTGGCTGAGAAGAAGGTGAGGCTGCTGGAACAGCAGCGCGCAGAGGTAGGTGGCTGGAGGCGGTGGGGGTGCCGGGGAAGATCCTCTCCCGCTTCCGGGACCAGCAGGGCAAAGGCCCTTCCTGGCCCCGGGCTCTGACTGGTCTCTGTGATGAGTTGTCATGGTGACCACTGAACCACCTGCCCAAGGATAAGACATGCTGCCTTGCCCTGGGCTCTTGTCTCCTGATCAGTCCCCCTGCCCATAGGAGTCACTCTGAGGACATGGCATTCGGGGCATGGCCTATAATTGTTGAGGGGGGGAGTTTAGAAAGTCTCCCGTGGCGAACCCTGAATGGTGGTGAAAGGTTGTGATAGGAGGCAAATGCAGCATCGGGAAAGGGGAGCCTGGGGTTCAGCTGTCACCATGAAGCTGGTTCAGGAAGGGTCTGTCACAGAAGGAGAGACCCCATACGTGCTTGTAGCACTGCTCCAATTAGCCGAGAGTCTCCAGAAATTGAGGCTCTTCCCTTGTGTCTCATGCATATTCCTCCCCTGATGTTTCTGGACCAGAGGTGGGAACCTAATCTTCTCCATTGACCAAGCCCCTCCTCTCCTCACAGCTCAGGCCTTTGTCTCAATCCCTGAGCTCTCTGCCCTCCCTGGTCCTCCAGCACATTTGAAAGTTAGGCTCCATTGGTCTTTTGTTTAGGTGCATATTCATGTAGGTTTTCTTTCTGTATTGCTATAAGATTTTTTTTTATTACAAAGATACTACAAAAAATATTCATTATAAAAAGATGTAGCATCTCACCTCCTGGAAATGACCACAGTTGATAACAGTTCTTTGCATATTCCTGAATTTTGTCTGTGTACTTACTAATGTATGACATTTGTAAAAATGATATCAAAATACCACATTGCAGATCGCTTTTTTCCTTTCTTAAAATTAGCTGTATATTTGAGGGTATTTATTATATTTGTATATAAAAGCATACTCTGTGATTCTTTAATTCTGAGTACTTTTTATCATATTTTAATGTTGTTGGAATTGGAAAGGATGCCCTTTCCATTGTTTTATTAATTTAACGATGTTGGATTGTTTTCCTTCACTGAAGAATTGTCGATACATCAAAATTATGGCAAGTAATTAGTGTCATCTCAGAGCAGAGGCAATGTATCAGGCGCCCAACTTTCTGAGTAGCTGTGCAGTGCTCCGTTTTCTGTTTAATTCTGTCATTTTCTTAACCTATTTCCAGTGCTCAAGTTTGCCTCGGTCTTTTTGCAGTATAAACATTGTTGAGATGATCACTATTCCACATATTTTTTACACACTTGTGCAAGTGCTTCTTTTGGTTACCATCTTTCAGAGTGGAATTATTTGGTTAAAGAGAACTTGAAGTTAATACATAGTCCTGAATTGCCCTTCTGCATGGGTGTGGGTCCCATAATTCTTTACCAGAATTATGTACTGTTTCTGTGTCTTGGTGTTAGTCTTGCTTTCCTGGTGAGGGTAAAATGTGGCGGTTGATAAACGTGACTCACTGGAGGAAAGGTTGTGAGAAGCACGGGATCAAGGCAGCGTGTGGACCCACCACCCACACGTGCTGCACGATGTGCCTGCAAAGCTGGTGGTGGTGGCGTTGGCTGTCTTTGGTCCTCCTCTGCTTATCTCCTGCTAACCCCAGTCTCTCCCCTGCAGCTGCTGGAAGTGAACAAGCAATGGGACCAGCATTTCCGGTCCATGAAGCAGCAGTACGAGCAGAAGGTATTGTGAGGGTGATGGGAACTCCAGGCCTCACCCCTGCTTCTCTGCGGGGCTCTCAGGGCATCCTCAGCGCTGTGCATGCTGCTTCCCTCGCCGCAGCCTTGAACTGTGGGTGTCCGCCCCAGCCCTCAGTCGATCCCTCTCTCTGCCTCTGAACCCAGATCACGGAGCTGCGACAGAAGCTGGCGGACCTGCAGAAGCAGGTGACTGACCTGGAGGCTGAGCGGGAGCAGAAGCAGCGCGACTTTGACCGCAAGCTGCTCCTGGCCAAGTCCAAGATAGAAATGGAGGAGGCAAGTGTGACTTTGGGTCTCGCAGACTCAGCTCTGGAGGCCTGCTCTCTCCTCCCCATCAGCTGGGAGCTGGGGGTGGGGGTCGGGAGACCCGGTTCCCTCTCTGACTCCGGGACTCAAGGCCTGTGTGGCCTGAGGCAAAAGCGCTTTCCTGCCTTCTGCCTCAGTTTCCCACCTGAAAATCGAGGTTGGATTAGGCATGTTTTTCATTTTTTTCTTTTTTCACATGGAGAGCTTTTTGTTAATTGAAAGTCTCATGGTCTAGGGAGCTGTACAGGGAAGCACAAAATGTGAAAAGATTCCCCAGGCCAGCTCTAGTACACTTGACGGGGGCGGGTGCTGTGGAACCTGCACAGTGGTGATGGCTGTTGTCAGGGAGGGGCTCCAGCATTAGACAGAGCTTCCTTTAGTCCTTCGTCCGGTCACTGTTCAACAGTGATGCACTAGGCACAGCGCTGGGTACACGGGGTCAGCAGTGAACGGCCACCCCGGCCCCTGGGGGAAGAGACATAGAACATCTAATGACAGAAGTAAATGAGCAGATGTGTGTTAAGTACAACACAGGAGGTTACAGGGAGAGAACATGAAGGGAGGTCAGATTCATTCGGGGGGTGTGGCGGGGGAGCAGGAACAGGTCCCTGAAGAAGGAGCTTCTGACCTGTCGTGTGTGTGACTGACACCAGCCAAGGCCCTGATCCTGGGGCAGCGTCAAGAGGAAAGGCCATTTGACCCCCAGGCTCTCTGGAGATTTTGTGTCACCATGTGTTCACCTTCGTGAGAACTAGGCAGAGGCTGCTTTTGCCTGACTTAGAAATGGCCATTTCCAACATGGTTTGCATTTCAGAGTTCGCTCCCGTCAGCAGGGGCCTTCTCCGAGCAGTCAGCCTGCCCTGGTGACCGCCCCGTCCCTGGGGATGTGTATTACGGGGGACACTGCCTGTCTTTTCTTGTGAGAGCACAGTCACAGCTGGGGCAGTCAGCCTGGCCCTGGCTCCCGTCAGTGGGTGGGCTAAATTCCTGATGCTCTTTCCGGTCAGCTGGGGGAAAGGTGGAATTTCAGAACAAAGCGTGGCCCCGTGGATAGGAACACGGAGCCATAGAGGCCGTGCAGACCAGGGCCTCTTACGTGGGAGCCTGTAACAACTCCCACAAGATCCAGCCAAGGCTGCTGTCTGTCATCTCCAGCTGAAAGCATCTCACCAGCTAGTTTGTAGAATATTGACATGTTCACACAACAGTTACAGTCGGGAGTTTCCCCAGACCATCTCTCCTTACCACCCCATCCCCCAGTTCCAGGCCCTCCCCAGTGGTCATCACTGTTTCCATTTGGGTGTATCTCTCCAGGCCTCTTAGCACACATAAACACACAGAAATAGTTTCGTGTGGGTATGCCTGGCCCTTGTACCATACTGCCCTCTTCTATTTTAAACCCTCCCTTTGGCTTGCAAGGGGACAGAGGACACGAGAATTAGGAGACCTGGATTCTTGTCTAGCTCTAGCTCACTGTGTGGTCTTGGATAAGTCACCTCTGGATAGTCCTGTAAAGGGGCTAGGACTTGATGCTCTCTGAGGGCCTTTCCAGCTGTGACTATTAGCAGTAAAGAACCTGGATTGTTCCATAGTACGTATGGAAGTGGGGCTTCCACCTTGAAGCTTTCCCCAGTTTCTTTTCGGCAGGAGTGTTCTTACTTTAACCTCATAGGACTTTGTTTCTCTGTGGAGGACTCCTTTCCGCCTCATGCTGTGTTTATCTCTTTGAGGGTCTTTTCTCCACTGTACCTAGAGACTGTAAGAGCTGAGAGGTCCTTTGGAGACTTTCAGTGACATCACTTTCTGTGTGTTGTAAAAGACCCCTGTGTGAGATTGGTAGAAATTGTGACTTTTCTCTCTATAAATTGCAGTCAAAATTTTGCACTCGGTGTGGGGGCTCACAGATCTCCTGAAGCCCATCTGTGACTCCTGTTAGGAACCCCTTATCCATGGCAGATAGATGAGCTTAGACCAGAGAAGGCTGTGACAATGCCCGAGGGCTCACCTAGCTGTTGGAGGAGGTGGTGATGGAACCTGGGGCCTTCCACTTAGTTGAGCCGCCCCGTCCTTGAGGACAGGACCGTGTGGACATTACTACTCTCACACGGGTGCCTTGGACGGGGCCTTGTGCATGAGCATCGTGCGGCTGCGGAGTGAGAGCTAGCAGGGGAGGTGCGGTCACCCGGGGACGAGGCAGGCGGTCAGGGGGTCCGGGCCTCCTGCAGAGGCTCCCTGCTCACCAGCCCCGTGGCCCCTGCAGACCGACAGGGAGCACCTGACCGCAGAGGCCAAGGAGCTGCGCCAGAAGGTCAAGTACCTGCAGGACCAGCTGAGCCCCCTCACCCGGCAGCGGGAGTACCAGGAAAAGGAAATCCAGCGGCTCAACAAGGTGGGTGTGGCCAAGGTCTGGGGAGGGGCAGGGCTTCCCTGAGCCCTGCTGCAGAGCCTGCCCCATGGCCAGTACCCCCAACCCTCAGCTCAGGAGGGGTGACTCCTGGGTCAGGGTAGGGGTGCTGAGGCCTGGGTGCGGCCCCGGGGTTTCTACTGCCTCTGCCCCGCTCCCCCCACGCTGAGTGCCCGGCTTAGCTCTAACACCGCTTCCCAGGAAGGCCTTCCCGAGTCTCCTTTGAGTTACCCTGTTCTATGGCTAAAGCAACAGCAGCTTCTTTCAAACCCTTCTGGCATTTTCTTGTGATTACTTACTGACAGTCGGTCCTCCCATCCAGTGTTGGGAGGTATGTGTCTTCACCAGGGCACATACCCCCAGCGCCTGGCACCAAGCATGTGTTCGGGAAAAACTCACTGAAGGGAGTGGATGAGCTCTGGCCTGAGTTCCTGCCCTTGAGAAGGGGGATCCAGGGAGATGCGGCCCGGGGCGGGGATGGGGCTGGGGCTAGGGGCGCCCAGGTAAAGGGACCCCTCTGCTCTGAGCTAAGGTGAGGGGCAGTGGGTTGGGCTGGGGGATGGTTCTAGTCCCAGTTATAGCCCCTGTAACCTATCCGGGTCTCAGTTTTGCCATCTGAACCCTGGCTGGAATCATGCTAGCCCTGCCCACCTTCTAGTGCAGGGGTTAAAGGAGTGAGCTGATGGAGAGGCTTTGAAAGGAAACTTTCTCGAAGGCTCAGGTTTTCCTCCTGTTCTGTCTGCCTGCTCTTTCGGCTCACAGCAGACTCTGTTGTGAGTTTGTATTCCTTGGGCCCCAGCCCTACTTGAGTGACTCTTTCTGCTTGGTTTTGGTGTTGGGTAAGCATTGATGATGCCAAGTGTGGGGACTTGGGATTTGTTCTCAGGGAAAAGAATGATCTATCCCAAGCTGGGGGACTTGGGGCTCTAAATCCAGGCAGAATGTTATATGTGGTGCTGGTTGTAGAGATGACCCAGGCAGGATCACTGCTGTCCGAGTTTCTGTGGTGTAGCTGGGGACAGAAACTTGTAAGGATGACTAACACAAGGCTCTCCCTGTCCCTCGACCTCAGTCTGCTCATCAGAAAAATGGGACAGATGGAGTGGGAGGTGCAGTCATAGCCTTCCCTCGAGCAGTCTGAATTTATGCTTTAAATATATGTACATAAGTTTTCTTTGTCTGCACCACGGCCTAGTTGCAGCATGTGGGATCTTTAGTTGTGGCGTAAGAACTCTGAGTTGCAGCATAGGGGATCTAGTTTCCTGACTAGGGATCAAACCCAGGCGCCCTGCATTGGGAGCTTGGAGTCTTAGCTGCTGGACCAGGAAAGTCCCTTGAATTTACTCTTGGCTCTGCAGTTTCCTCTTGTTGCTGGGGGGAGTCAAGGAGACAAAGAGGGGCCTGAGTCCAAGTTGGCCAAGGTTTCCCCAGGGTCCAGGGAGGCACTGTGGGCAGTGCTGTCACATGGCCAGCAGAGGCCCTGCTGTCCAGGGCACTAAAGTCCAGGTTGTGATGAGGATGGCCAGTCTTGAGAGGTGTTCCAAAGTTCTCAAGCAACATGTTAACAGCGTGGAAGGAGAAAACCAGTTAATGAATAACTTTCAAGAGAATGTGAGCACACTATTTATGCAAGGAAAAGTATTCTGTGAAGGTAGTAAAACAGGGCTTTTACAAAAAAAACTCAATGTTATTTGGTGATGTTCCAGTCCATTTTCAGGGTTGGAAAGGTAAAATATTAATTACATAAAAATTAAAATCCAGGCTAATCTAACTACAGAAGACCTGGGGATGGAGGGGTTAGCTTGGTGGGAATAGGTTACGGAAGCTGGAGAATCTCTGGGCAGGTCCAGGAGATTGAGCTTCTTCCTCCAAAGGACTTCGTGTTCTTTCTACATCTGGGTGCTAAGAATTGAGCCACTTATCCTCAGGGAAAGGGAGATTTCTCCCTTCTACATAAAGACCACAGTTTAGGCTGCTGGTTAAGAGCACATACTGGCTTTGAATACCTGCTTTGACACTTACTAGCTGTCTGACTTTGGACAAATCCCTTCAGGTGTCTGAACCTCAGTTTTCACATCCGTGAAATGAGGGTGAAGGTCACAATTTTTCTTCATAGGACTATGGACAGGATTCAGTAAAATGATGTGTGTATAGTGTTCATCTATAAGATGACATTTATTAAATAGTGGTGCTTATTATTATTATCCTTATCATGATCAGGGTCTTTCAGTGGTGCCTGACCCTTTCAATGGGACCTGACTTCCCGGGGCTTCTGCTGACGGGCCCATCTCCTCTCTTCCTGATTCCAGGCCCTGGAGGAAGCACTGAGCATTCAGGCCTCCCCGTCCTCTCCAACAGCGTTCGGGAGCCCAGAAGGAGCTGGAGGCCTGCTAAGGAAACAGGAGCTGCTCACGCAGAACGAATTGCTGAAACAGCAGGTGAGTTTGAGGGGAACAGGTTAGGTAGGTGGTGCCCAGTGGGAGTTGGAGCATCCCTGAGGGCCTAGGACGGACCTTGAGTCATGCAAGCTGTAATCTGCAGTCCACTGGCCATCGGCCAGGACTCCTGACTTGTATAGGTTTATCCTTGCCAGCAGTGTATCCCTATCTAGGTCATTCCTCTACCATTGTCATGATTTAAGCATTTCTATGCCCCAGCTCTGCTATTATTTCCCTAATATTTTCAAAGCAAAAAATTTTTTAATGTATATTTTAAAAATGAACTGTTATTGGAGTATATTTGATTTACTATGTTCTGTTAATTTCTGTTGTACAGAAAAGTGAATCAGTTATACGTATACATATATCCACTCTTTTTTAGGTCTTTTCCCATATGGGTCATTATGGAGTATTGGGCAGAGTTCCCTGTGCTGTACAATAGAACCTTATTAGTTATCTGTTTATGTATAGTCGCGTGTGTGTCATGAAAGCAAATGTTTTAATAAATTCAATAAATATATTTAAAAGGGAACTTTAGATTTCTCCTGCAAATGGGAAAGCCATTTATTATTTGTCATAATTAGAAAGTAACTATAAGCAACAAATACAGTAAAGGCAAAACTGTGTTGTTAAACTCTAGCTAGATACTTCTGCCTGATCACGGCTTTGTGCGGGAGTCCTCTGTCCCTTTATTTAAGGGAAATTAAATACTAGAAAGGTGCTTAAACACATAAAATGCAGACCTTCTCGTTGAGGGACACAGAGGAGTGAGGAAAGTTGAGAAGGCTTTGGTTCTCGCACGTGCTTCTGTGCTATTTGCTGCCATGCTTCGGGTCCTTCTAAATCGTCCCGAGCCTGGTCAGCTTCTCACTGATCTGCAGTGAGGATGTGAAACTGCAGAGACAGGGCCCCGCCTGCCCCTTCCCTGCCAGGGCACCGGTCCCCACCCCAGAGCCTCAGGAGGGTTCTGTAGGCCCCCTGCTCTTGGCACCAGGAGTCCTGAACTCCAGTCCTCCACTCAGATGTTTCTGTGGTCTCCACCTCTCTGTGGGTCTTGGCAGAATGGAAGGATGGGACTGTTTTGATGGCTGTTGACCAGTTTTGTGTTTTTTAGCCATGGATCCTTTTTTCAAATAGAGCCCTAGGTTGAAGCCCAAAATATAAGATCGAGGGACCCAGAACTACTCTGTCTGCAGTTGGGGTTGGGGCCAGAGGTACACCTATTCCTCTCCCCATAGGCATTTTCAAGACAGGGTAAAACCACCTCTGATGTCTGACTCCTATCAGAGGCCCAGGATTCTGGGTCTGAGTAGGTCTGAGCCCCCACTCAGAACTGTTCCTCCTCCCTCACCCCCTTCTCCCTTCCCCTCCACCTCCCCTCTAGGTGAAGATCTTTGAGGAGGACTTCCAGAGGGAGCGTAGTGACCGGGAGCGCATGAATGAGGAGAAGGAAGAGCTGAAGAAGCAGGTGGAGAAACTGCAAGCCCAGGTCACCCTGTCCCACGCCCAGGTGAGAAGAGCGGGACCCAGGAGGGGGCAGCTGGCTGTGCCCATGGGGAGGGGGCATGGGTTGGAGGGCTCTGGTGACACTGGTTGGCAGGAGGCTCACCAATTCTCCTTCCAGCTCTGCTGACACATTTCTATGGCCCTCAGAAAGTCCTTTCCCTTCTCCACTTGTAACCCTGATTTTCCACAATCAGTTTTGACGCCTTTAAAGAGCAAAAGCAGGAATTAGCTCTAAGCCATCTACTCTTTCCCACACTGAAGCTGAAAGGCGTGAATGCTGAAGCACAGCTGCAGTGAGGCTCACGCAGCCGTCCTGACCTGTGTTCAGACCACCCGTGGTGAGCAGGCCTCACCCGCAGTGCCCAGCCTGGGCCGTGCTCTGCCCCCCAGGGCCCTTTCCCGCTGCTGGGCCAGGCAGGGCCAGTCCACCCTGGGGGTGCTTAGGCCCGGATCCAGGCCTGGCCAGGAAGCGCCTCTGCTGACAGACTTCTCTCCCTCCCTCTTTCTCTCAGCTAAAAGCCTTCAAAGATGAGGAAAAGGCGAAAGATGCCCTGAGACAGCAGAAGAGGAAAGCAAAGGTGAGGAGGCTTGAGGGTGGAGGCAGTACTCACTGCATTTTACCTCCTTCGGGGAGCCGCAGTCTGACTGGGGAGGCGTTGGTTGCTCAGGTGTCCAGCTAACTAATGAGGCCCCAGATGGCACAGTGGGGAAGAATCTGTCTGCCAATGCAGGAGACACAAGAGACTCGGGTTCGATCCCTGGGTTGGGAAGATCCCCTGGGGAAAGAAATGGCAACCTGATCCAGTATTCTTGCCTGGAAAATTTCATGGACACAGGAGCCTGGAGAGCCACAGTCCACGGGGTCACAAAAAGTCGGACACAATTGAGTGACTGAGCACACACACACCCGGCAAGTGACAGAACGAATTATGAGCTCGACTACATGTCAGGTCCTCTGTCCCTTTATTTAAGCTGTGGTGCTAAGTGCTTTACAAGCAAAACAAAAAATGCAGCTAGAACATTAAGAACAGTACATGGTAAAGAACAAGTGCTCAGGACATACCAGCTGTCATCATAGTTGATATTCTGGGCCCATGTGCAACCTTCCCTGGCCACATGCCAGTCTTCAGAGAACCGAGACCCTAAGTGGAGAATGGGAGATGGGATGAATGTCACCGGGGTGGCCCATGCAGCCTGTCACAGACCAGAGCCAGATGCCACCTTTCTTGCAGACCTCGGCAGACCGCTACCACCTGGAGCCCCACCCAGAGCACCTCTGCGGGGCCTGCCCCTACGCCTACCCGCCCATGCCCCCCATTGGGCCGCACCCCGGCTTTGAGGACTGGTCCCAGATCCGCTACCCACCACCCCCCACGGCCATGGAGCACCCGCCCCCACTTCCCAACTCACGCCTCTTCCGTCTGGTGAGTCCGTGCCCCCTCCCTCACTCCAGGACGCACACACAGGCCGGCCAGACACAGGCCAAGGGCAAGGTCAAGTGCGAGGGTCAGAGGCTGCATCCTCGGCCCCTTGGGAACAGACTGCTGTGCAGCCTGCCATCCCCCGGGCAGGACTTCCAGCTCAGGGTGGCTCAAGGGCCCTGGTATGGGACAGAAAAGGCCGGGTAAGGGAGCAGGGCCGGCAGGAGGGCTCTCTCCTGCCAGCCAAGCCAGGAGTTTGACCTTTTTCATGACCTCCACGTGTTACCAGGTATAAGGTCTTCACCATGCATTCTCTCCCTTTGCTTTTTCTTCTCTTTTCCTTCTCAGTTTCTTTACCTTTTCTCTTTTCTTCCTTTTTTTAAAAAAAGTTTTTGCTTTTTTTCTTCTTATCATTCTGTCTCCAGAGTTTCTGACCCCTTTCTCATTCTCTTCAGTGCACCTGTCACAGCCCCTCAGGCATCCCCCTCTCAACCTGGTCAGTGCCAGCTGCCCCCCATCCCATCTGCTTCTCCCCCTTTTTCTCCCCCATGACCATTCCTTACATGCATCTTTAAACCCTGGAGTGTACTGTGGGACTGTGAGCCTTGGATTCAAATCAAAGCTTGACCACTTGCCAAGCTGGATGACCTTTGACAAGTTACTCCACCCCTCTGAGCCTCAGTTTGCCAACCTGTAAAATGGGGTTGGTAACCTGGGTTGTTGTAAGGATTCAGTTACAGTTGATTAATATGAACTTAGTACTGTTCTGGCACAGTAGCTGCTACTATGGTTATTGATTACTAAGCACCAATTTTGTTGCAGCCAGAATACACCTGGCGGCTGCCCTGTGGAGGGGTACGTAATCAGAGCTCCCAAGTGATGGACTTACCTACGGCCAGGCCTACGGAACCAGGTGAGTGTGGCCCCTGGTAATGGGCCTTGGTTTATAAAAAGATAACTTTTTAATCTGCCAGGATCATCCCAATTTGGGAGCAGTCTTGCTACCTTCTGATCTCAGTGGAGAAGAGGCCCAGGTTTCTCAAATAGTGTTGAGAAGAAAGGGGTGGTGACTGTACCATGAAGGAGTTGAAACCATTCCTTCCATTGATTATAGTTTAATGTTCTAAATGCTATGCTCTGTGTAAGATGCCAGGGAGGCCAAGACAAGTGCAAAGCCCTTGGTGGGAGGGAGTGAAGAACTGTGGCTGACTTGAGGATCATCAGAAGTCTGGCTTGGCTGGAGCCAGGAACAAGATGGAGAAGGGAGGCAGGCAAGGTGAGGTGAGGGAGGTTGGTAGGTCCCACCTCAAGGGCCTTGTAGGCCCCAGCAGGAGGGCTGGTCTTTATCCTAAGGATAGCCTGCAGGCCTTGGACATTTTAAAATGGCCTGTTTGCTGGTTGCGAAAGGACTCTGGGCCCTTAGTCTCTCACTCACTTTCTGCGAGGCTTTTATGGGGCCTTGCCTGTGGGGGCTTCTGGGAACAGAATCGCAACTAGTGGGAGCCATGGGGAAGCCAAGTCCATCTCAGCAGAAAGAGGAGTTTTCTAAAGGCCGCAGCTGTGCAGAAATGGAGCCTGCCATGCCCGGTGGTCGAGGGCCCCTCTGCAATAGCGTGGGCAGGGGCTGCAGGGCAACTCAGGGAGGGTGTGGTTTGGAGGCTCTCGTGGCTGGGAGGAGGAGGCATTGGGCTGGTCAGTCACTTCGCGTCTTTCCCCCTGGAGCCCTGGGGGTGCTGTGGAGCTGTAGGAGCCCGCTTTGATGAGGGCAGAGGGTGGTCAAATGGGCAGGACTGTCCCTTCGCCCAGAGCTACTCCATTTCTGGGATCTGGAACCAGACTGACTGGGTGCCAACACTTCCTAGACCTGGGACCTTGAACAAGTTTTTAAAAACTCCCCTGTGCCCCACTTCCTTCCCCCATAAAGGGGTAATAATCTGCCTGCTTCCTAGGTCTGGGCAAGGATTGAATGACGAATGTACCTAAGGTGCTTTGACCAGGGTCTGGCACTCATTAACACCCAACAACCCTGGTTTTTTCCCCCACTCTTACAGTATCTGTTTCCACAGGACTTTGAAACCTACTGTACTACCTCATCTTTAAGTCCTAAATTTGTTTATTTAGAGTCCACCAAAAATGACCGTGAAGGACCTCAGTGAAACCAGTCCCTTGGCTCCACCTTCGTCTCACAGAGCCAGCCGACTTCAGATTACTGGAAAGCTAGAGGCCACAGGCTCTGTGTGGCCAGAGCTGCAGCCACTCGGGAGGCTGAGATGGATGGCCGGCTTGAGCCCTGGCCCCAACCTGGACGGTCTGCAGACTAGAGAGGCTCCATCCAGAAGGTGTCCATCTGGGCCTCTCCTTTGGAGTGACTGGGAAAAGCCCACTACTGTGCCCCCGAGTGGAGAGAGGTGTCATCTGGCCTGGACCTGCCGTCTTCTGCGGACACTGCTGGCAGATGTCAATCTCCAGGTGGTGCAGTTGAGACCCCCGTCGGCCGAGGGGCTCCAGCCTGGAGCCGCCAGGCCCTCAGCTGGAGGCTCGTGGTGTGGAGGCCTGGACTGGGGTGGTTCTTGATCCCTGGACAGCTGTTTGCACGAATCTTGGACATAAATCCTAGTTGGAGATCAGCATTTTGTGACCGGATTTCTTTTATGCCCTGGCTAATGTGCTCCTCCTTGTCAACCAGAGTGCTGCTTTCCTGGCCCCCCTTCCCTCTGCCCTCTTCCTCCCGACGCACCCCCCCCCCCCACCCCCACAAGAGCACCACCGTTACTCTTGGCAGGTATCCCCTGGGATCCTGCTCAGAGCTTCTATGAGGGTGGAGCATCCAGGGGCTGGGGGTCAGGCTACCTGAGTTCACATTCCAGTCCTGCCCCTCACTTGTCAGGAGACATTGGGCAAGGCCTGGCCCTTCTGTGAGCCTTAGTTTCCTCATCTGTCAAATGGAACACCTCATCTCAGTGCTAGCTGCCTTAGAGAGAACTGTGGGGTGACAGCAGATGTGAGCTGGTTTTATAGACTTCAAATGCTGAGTGAGGAAGCAGAGTGGGCCTAGGTAGAAACCAAAAAGCAAGGACCCAAAGCCCTCCGTTCATTCCTTCCTCCCACCTCCAGCTTTCCTGCCCCCGTGCTGGGGCAGCCCCATGGAAGAAGCACAACAGTCGGCTCAGCTGCTGCAGAAAGGTCTTTACTAGGCAGACAGGGGTGAGTCTAATGCCAGCGGGTCAGGGTGAGGGGAGAGGACACACTCCCCGAGGGAGTGGGGTGGCATCCCTGGCCGGGGGCCTCAGCCTGAATGCACTAAAGGCTGGCCCCTCAGACAGGCTCAAGGGAGGTCCGCCCACAAGGGCTTCGGGCCCCTCCTTCATGGCGATGCCACCCCCTGACACAGAGAACGTGGCCCTCTGCTCTCACGGCTGCCTTGGCGACTCTCGGGACGCTGAGGGGGGTGGGGGGCGGGGGAGGGCCCTCAGGAAGGAGGGAGTCTGTGTGGTGGAGAAGGAGGGGGTCAGGCAGTGCGGAGGACCCAGAAACTTCTGGGCACTTCTGGGTGGTGTTTGGAGGCAGTGAGAGATGCCAGCCTGGTAGGGTGAGGTCCTGGTTAAAGCAGAACAATTGAATCTAGAGCTGGCTTTTCAGTTTGGACTCAGCTGAAAGTGAATGGTTATCACTGGAACAGAGAACTGGAAGGAAAGGGAAGTTCCTCTCTGGCATTCTGCATGGCACACAGCTGTTGCCACCTATACACTTGTGCAGGTTGACACATGTGGCCCTGTACTCGTGTGTACACACTCCTGTAGGCATGTGTGCAAACGCCCATGTGCAGAACAGTACAGACACAAACGTTCATCTCAGGCTGGGGCCTTGTGTAACAGTAAAGGGTCTAGCACGGGAGTATGGCGTAGTTGGAGAAATGGGTTCCTTCCTGAACAGAGTCCTCCCTAGCCCGTGTGGTGGACATGGGGGGTGGGGGGTGGGATGGGCCTCAGTTACTTCCCCTTGACCTCCATGACTGCCCGCCGCCGCATGTAGGTCAGGATATCCATCTTGACAGAGTTGACCGTGGTGCGGTGGTACCAGCGCATGATGGGGATGCCGTCTGGCCCCACCAGGAATTTCTCAAAGTTCCACCGGATGTCATGGACCTTCATGGGTTCCCAGAAAAGGCGGCCAGGTGAGCCTAGGAGCTCCGAAGTAGGAGGACAGGAGTTCTGGAGCAGAGACAAGAGAAGTGTCAACTCTGCCTGGGGCCCTTCCCACCCGCTTATCCCTCCTCCTTCCCAGGACTTCTCAGGGGAAGGAGAATAGCCTGGCATTGAGAAAAGAGCACCAGGTTGGGAGTTAGAAAACTGAATCCCAGCACCAGCTTTGGTTCTAGCAGATTGTGAGACCCTAACTTGTCCCTTCTGGGGCCTATCTGTAAAATGAGTTGATGAGCCCCTAGGGCCTACAAAGCCCTCTAGTTAGAATAATAATCAGATGCAGGAAACTCCCCAAGAGCCCAGGAACAAAGGAGGGTGGCACAGGCTCCTGGGGCCAGGAGCAGCTGCAGCCCCGTCCGTCCGGAGCCAGCATCACCCAGGGAGAGAGGCTCTGCGGAGCTTGACTGTGAACTCACCTTCAGGAATGTGGCTTGGCTGTGTACTCACCTTCAGGAACGTGTAGAACTTCTGCTCTTTCTCCCCGTTCACATCGCCTTTCTCAAACAATTGGAAATTGGGGATGAAGCCCCCACCTGGTCGAACATACCTAAGAGGAATGTTTTTGTGTGGGTCCCAGGGACATGGGCTCAGACATAAGAGGGGAAAGAACTGGGGAAGAGGGGTTGGGAATCTAGATTTTATGCTATAATGGGCAGTGGGAACCTGTGACTATTAAATGGGCACAGGTATAATGTGGGTCTACAGTCTTCCTCCAATTTGGTAACTTCTCATTAACCCCTGCCCTCAACCTGTCCTCCCCTTCCCCCAACGTGGCTGACAGCCATCATCCCTGACCCTGTCTTTCTCCTGGTACCCCTTCCGCTTGTTCCACTAAACAGAGTTCCTGGAAGGAGAGAGTAGTTCTTGGTGGATGATAAATACCCACCATGAGTAGAGGCCAGCATAAAAGATGCCTGGAGCCTGGGCTGGGGCACAGGGTGGGAGGGGCTTGCTAGAGGAGCTTTCTCAGGACACTGAATCAGCACTCACTTGAGGGTGGCTAGGATCTCCGAGTTCTCTCCTGGTTCTTGTTTTCCAAATTGGTTGCAGGGGAAGCCCAGAATGACCAGACCAAATGGTTCAAGCTCTTCCTGCAGTGCATTCAGTTCTGGAACAGGGAGAGAACAGAGACGGGGATAGCCTGGTGAGGAGTCCCACCTCCCATGTACCATCCACCTACCCATCCCATTGTATAGCTGAAATCACTGAGGCCTGACGGGAAGGGACTTGCCCAAGATAATCCATTGAGTGTGGCATTGCTGGCATTCAAGCCCTGTCCTATGGAGTCCAACCTGGATGGGTTGGAGGTTTGGGGGAGAAGAGAGCAATGTGCTTCCTCAAATTAGTAATCAGTCACCCACTGCCTAAACCCACCACCTGGGCCTGTAGGCTGTGGGCTCCTTCAGGACTCTCAGGACTGAGTTTCCTGGAGTGAGAATCATCCATCCCTGGGCAGAAGGCAGATGACTTCCCTGGGGTGAGATGGAGCCCTTACACCCCTCCTATACTTTGGGTATTTAGGGGCCCAGGGGAGATGCTGGCCCAGCTCTCACTCCTCTCAGTGCCTCCGGGCCTCTTGTGCAGCATCTACGCTCAGTCCACCTCTTGTCCAAACGCACTCTGCTCTATTCCAAGGGCTACGTCATGGAAACATTCAAGACAGAGCACTCACTACCCACTGGGCCGTCCAGTTCACTGTCATTCCACTTCCAGGAATTTGCCCATGACTGTCAGGCAGAACATTCTATGTTAGATTGCCCTTGCCTCCTTCCCACACCCCCAAAGCATTTTCTGGTGGGTGCTGTCAGATGCCTTTGGCTTGCCTGTCCCCTGGCTTTTGACTCTGACCCAGCTAAGGAGAAAGAAGTAGGGAATCCCGGGGATCATGAAACCTGGTTCTGTCACTAACACACAAACTCTGGGGACTCAGGCCAGGGGCCAAGAGAAGCACTGAGGCAGATGGGCTGAGGATAGGGGAGAATTTCTCAGCAAGAGGAAGCTACTGTTTCTTACTCCAATGAAAGGAAGTTCCAGGCACAAACCTAACCTCCTCCATCCTTTTTCTTTTAGGGCAATTGAGATACCCAGGGATGAAGGATAACTGAGAATCTTCTAGAACATGTTTGTAGGGGATCAGACCTCAGGTTATATAATTATTTTCACAGAACCACGGAACACAGTAGGATTCAGGTACAGGGTTTGAAATCTCATGATGACCATCACCCCCATTCTCCTTGCACCAGAAAAGCTCCCGTGATTGGAATGTGCCCAACTGGCAGAAACAGCCCCAAACACAGCAAGGGAAGAAGGAGTGGCTCTTACCAACGTACTGGCCTGTCAGGCCTCAGTAGCTGGCCACGTTGACGAAGAGGATGTATTTGCCAGCATACTGCTTAAAGGGGATGTATTCCTCCCCATCGATGGTGAGGGCCCCGTACTCATAGATGGTGCCACCCACACCAGCATGGCAGTCCGTCTGCAAGACAAGACCAGTACCAGGGAGCGGTTAGACCCTGAAGGGAACTCGGACACCACCATTTTCAAGATACCAGGGAGTGGCGGAACACATTTGCCCACGTGGTCTTGACTTGCCCAAGAATTCAAACTGGACTAGAACTGAAGTCTCCTAATTCATTGTATAAGATAATAATGTTAAAAGCATTTAATAAGCTGGAGAGTGCTATGGAAACTTGGAGAAATAACTATGGTCATTATTTCTGCATCACTTGTCAGTTTAGACAGCCACCAGGCAGGCTGTGAGGGAGACTACCCCCATGCCGGTGTTATTGGATGGGATGGTGGAGACTGGGAAGCTGTTAGAATAACGCAGGCAAGTAGTGATGAGAGCCAGAAGTAGACCGTCATGAAGGAAGAGCTGAACAGAAATGAGGAAACAACAGTGTGGAAAATGGTGATTCAGGCGTTTCCAATCTGGAGAACTGGAAAGCTGAGGCTGTTGTTCAAAAAATAGGGAAGTAGGAGGGGTCCAGGAATGGAGCCAGGCCTGCTGGGAGGATTAAATGGGATGGTCAGGATAAAGCCCAGTGCCTGGCATAGATCCAATGTTCCCTGCGTTGAGCAGTGTGACAGTGACCTTAAGGCCTTCCTCTTTGACCAGTTGCTGCTCCACAGTCCACCTCCAGAGTCAGTGTACAATGGGCTGTGAGTTGGGGAACCAGCTCTGCCTCTAACTCCCTGTGTGGTCTTGGACTTGCCCTTTCTCTTCTCTGGGCCTCAGTTTCCTCATTTATAAAGTGAGAACCTTGAACTGGACCAGCTGTTCTGAACCACGATGGCTTGACAGCATCTCTCTCGGTGGGAGAAGAGGGAATGGATTACTGCCAGCAAGTGGGATGCTGAATTTACACCCACCCCACCCCCCACTCTAGCCTCATCTCATCTCTACCATTTTTTGATGCAGACTACAAAAATCTGGGTTTACTCTTGAGAGAGCATCATTGCATCACTACCACAATTAGCAGATGGGCTGGCAGTCCTGGCCTGGACATCTGAGGAGAGGCAGGAAGACAATAAACAAACTGAATGCAAGCTAGCATTATAGACCAGAGGCAGGTGGTTGGAGTTAAGAGAAGCAAATTCACGCACTCTGTTCTGGCCAGTCCTGGAAGACTTGCTGTTAAGGTGAGGTGCACCTGGGCCCAACCGAGTGAAGACAGCCGTCTGGGCTGGTAGGGTGTAGCCCTGGGCAGGCGTAAGAAAGCCACTCTGTCTTGGAGACTCCGTAGGCCTGCTGAGCTGGCGGAGCTGGACTCCTTCCACATGGCCATTCCCTGACTGCTGCAAGCATTCTTCTTGGCTCGGGTATGAATTCCCTGCTTCACGTGAGTCTAATATTCCATGCCCCGTGACTTCTGGTGGGTGCCAGAGGCAGGCCTCAGACATTCCTCCAGCCCCTGGGCCTCTTGGGCCCCAGCTGGGGTCAGCTCTAGCTCCAAATACAAACAGCCAGGACACAACAAACACACCCTAACTGGTCACAGGGGTCTAGCAGCCAGAAGGGCAGGCCTCCTGCCTGCCTCTCCACTCCGCCCTGGCCCAAAAACAAACTGTGAAATAGGGAGGAAAAAAAAAAAAGCCAAGAGGGTGTCTAAATAAGGGAAGCTTGAAAACAGTGGGAGGTTCAGCTTCTAAGCTCATTTTCAGGGTGGGGTGGGGCAAGGGGACTCTCCTGTCATTAGATTTGAATCTTGCTGGCTGTGTGTCCCTGAGCAAGTCACTTTCAATCTGAGATTTCATCTGTTGACGGGCGAGGGAAAAACCACCTGTCTCCCAAAATGGCTGTGGGAATTTGCTAGTAGATTAAAACCATCTTGAAAGCCTCTTGGAAAGAAACCCAGCCCCCATTCTCCCATCAAGGGGTAGGGTAAAGGGCCCTGACGCTGCTGTGTTACTGTGAAGAAGACTTGGATGTTCCCCAGCCGGTATGAGGAAGCTGATGCACTGGGCAGAGTATGTCCAGGAAAAGGGACCTGTGACAAAGCCTCCTGTTTTCTACTGGGGCTGCAATGCTGATGCTGTGGGTGCAGACCGAGAGGGGTCAGAGAGTGACCATGGTAGGGGAAAGAGCCACAGCCTGCTCTCAGTACTGAGCATGCGCCCCACCTCCTTATAGGCCCCGCCCCTCCTCTAGTGGGTCCCTGGAGTCCCAGAACCCTGCACCTTAACCAGGAGGTCAGAGGAGATGGGGGTGGGGAGGTTACCTCAGTTCTCCCACAATTGCATAAGACAGGAGAGTTCAGATGGCTTGAGAGTGGGAGGCGAGTCCCTGCCAGGACCCCGGCTGGCTTGCACTGCTGGTCCTGTGTCTGTCTCCTCACTCCTCTTACCACTCCCAACAGTGTGAAGGTATGAGGGGAGAGCTGGACTGGGGGCAGGAGACCTGAGTTCTAGGCCTGGCCGGGCCTCCCATGCGACTACATGTGACTAGTCCTGTCCCTTCTCTGGGGCTCTGGCTCCTTGATTATGAGATGGGGTCAGATTCAGGGCTGTCTAGAGGGCTGTTCAGCTCTGACTGTCAGCCAGTGGTTCCTTCATTTTATCTGCCTGATTTAGTCACCTAGAAACCAGCAGTTACTAGGAGCCCATGCACGTCAGCAGCTGTTATTCTCTCTAGCCTCTGTGAAGTCCTTTTGTAAGGGAAGGACAGGGATCCTGGACAGCCTTAAGATGGACTGGAGAGGGGACAGCGAGGAAAGGCTTTGTTCCCCAGCCCCTCCCTTTGAATTGGGTGGAGGCAAATATCCCTCTGGGGCTGTCGCCCTTTGTCCATCCTTTTCTCCACTTGCCCCTGGCCTCCTGCCTTGGCCCTGGAGCTGGGGGTAAGATAAGTAGTGATTGAGTCCTAGAACCAGACGCTATGACATTTCAACCCTCTCAAGACCTAGGAGGAAAGATGGGGCAGGACCAGACTGTCATGGGCTAGCAAGTCCTAGCTGGTTGCATCTGATATGATCACACCCCACCCTAAGGCTTTTCTAGACCATACCCATCCTGTTTTCTCTGAATCCATCTATTCCTCCCCAGAGTTCTACAGAGAACACATGGCTATGATGAGCTATTCATGGGATCCATGTTCTTAGCTCCACCTTCTTGAAACAGGGCTCCATCTTCCCATCTCTGCTTCTCCCCAAACTGAGGTTATAGGACTGACTCCATGATACTGCCCTACCCATGGTTTGCCCTCACTTCAGTTCCACACCCTAATATCAAAACTCAGACCCATCCCTGCCCTGGAAAATACCTTCTGAATTGGAGATTATGAACAAGACTGGATACAAAGCCAGAGGCTAGGAGGAAGTGGCCCCATAACCATTCAGTCTCTAGGCTGACTCCCAGGAGAGGCAGACCGATTAGAATTTAGGCTGAGAACAGGACTGGGGATAGAAACAAGCAGAAGTAACCTTGCATTTTTAATGGGCTTCCTGAACAATAGATAGGATTAAGGAAATAGAATTGTGGAGTCATAAGATCTTAGAATGGAAGATTTGAGAAACACAGAAGCTCAAAGCTTCTTGATTTTATGCAGGTGAGGGGTGTGTGTGTGTGTGTGTGTTGGTGTGTGTATGTATTGGGAGGCTGGAAACAGAAATCTCTCTCTTTGGGTCTATGCCTGGCTCCTGACTCCCCACCCTGGGGAAGAGGAGAGGTCTAAACATGCTGGGTCACCCCTGCTCCTGACCTCAGCACCCCCACTCTAGCTAAGGACCACACGCTCTACTGAGGGTAGACCCAAGCTCAAGAGAATTCTGCCTCTCCTATGGAGCCAGCAGGCCAATAGGGGCTGTGGCTGGTGGGTACTGAGGCTGCCCCAAACAGGAAACCCTTCAGAGAACGGTGTGTGGATTTTTCAGCTTCTCCAAGCATCCCCTCTGAAGTCATCAGCCTCTTTGTGCCCTGTGCTCTCACCTCCAGTGGATGGAGAAACAGAGGTCCACAAAGGATGAGAGGTCTAGTCAGTGCCCTGGGCGTTCTTGCTGCGAGCCCAGAGCTCGTTCTGTCAGCCTCTTTTACCAGTATCCCAGAATCCTACCCGGGCTTGGGCTATTTGGGCACCACACGTTGCCTGCCGTTCTCCCTGGGAACTCTGCAGCCACCCAGACTCCGAGTCTCCAGGCCATTTTCTGGGCCCCCCCACCCTCTTCAGGGTCCACTGGAAGGGAAGGGTCTCAGAAACATACGGTGGTTTGGATGAAGCAAGGCGGCCCGGAGGTAGCGGTGGGGAAGAAAGTGTGAACTCTGGAGAGACAAACCTTCCTCCCTCATTCATTCCGCCCACCCGGGGCACCCTGATCTCCAGCAGATAAAACTGCGAAGAGTCTGACGACAGTCTGAGTACGCCAAAGAGGGAGGCAACGGGAGTTAAGGGCGTCTCTCGCACCTAGGTGTCACCCTTCTTGAGGGAAGCCCTCACCGAGAGATGGTGACACCTGCGGGCTGTGTTCTTTCCCCTGGCCCCCCACCCCGAGGCTCACTCACCTTCGACTTCTCCTGTCCCTGGCTCGGCGGAACGAAGCCGGCCAGGAGCAGGGAGAGAAGGCAGGATGCCCGGAAGAGCCGGGCCATGATGGGCTGGGGGCGCGTCTCGGCTCGCCGCAGACACTGTCTGATCCCGGGCCACGGTCCGTCTGAGGTGTCGTCTGCTCTCATCCACCTTTCAAGCCCTCAGCGATGACCAATCCGCGGCCGGGCCGGAGTCTTTGTAGCCAATCGCAAGGCGCCTGGCATTTCAGGGGCGGGCAAGACTTCCCCTCCGCTTCCCCCGCTGGGCGACAGTGACATAAGCAAGTCTGGGCTGAGAAATGGGAGCGAGGTGCTTGTGAACCTGTGAGGCAGCCCCCTCTTCTTTCAACTCCAAAGTGCTGGAAGAGGCAAGCACCGTATCCTCAGCCCAGCCAGAGGAGGGGCTTTAAAAAGCACCAAAGAATTGATGGAACTTCCCTCGGTGTTCCCTGTTTCCTCCTGCCTGCATTCTGGTAGATGGGATATCAAGGACTTAAAATGTCAGCAAGATCTGAAGTGAGACCTCCAGGAATATTTACTCTATGCAGGCTTAGTGCTTAAACAGCAACGAATCGACTGCTCTAGAATTTTTGAATTCAGCCCCTTTCCCTAGAAAAACATTGGGATTCCTCAGCTGGTTTGAGAGCAGAAAATACATTTACTCCCTGTGTAGTCTTGAACATATTGCTTTCCCTCTCTGGGTCTCAGTTTCCCCAACTGCATGATGGGATTGGTTGATGCTGTCTAAGGCCCTTCTGGTTCTGGCTAGATGACTTGCTCCTAAAAATAAGTGACAGACCTAGACCAGGAGTCCCTTAAGAGTAGGGACCATAATCAACAGCTGGCACAGGGCCTAGGACACATCAGGTGCTTAGTATTTGTGGCATTAATCAGTCAACAGATTTGGGGGTTTCCCTGATAGTTCAGTGGTTTAAGGCTTCCCTGGTGGCTCAGATGGTAAAGAATCTGCCTGCAATGCCGGAGACCCAGGTTCGATCCTGGGTTGGGAAGATACCCTGGCGAAGGAAATGGCAACCCACTCCAGTATCCTTGCCTGGAAAATCCCATTGACAGAGGAGCCTGGCGGGCCACAGTGCATGGAGTCGCAAAGAGTCAGACATGACTGACTGCAGTTTCTTTTTCAGTGGTTTAAACTCTGTATGTCCAGTGCAGGGGGCACAGTTTCAATCCCTGGTCAGGGAACTAAGATCCCACATGCCAAAAAAAAAAAAAAAATCAATGAATTTGTTTCTCTGCTTTGAGATGCTGATGACCAGGTCAGGCAGTTCGAGGTCCATGCATGATTCTATCCATAGACAACGGTATGTGTTGGAGTCAGTGCTTCCCAAATCAGACTAAATGAGTCATCTGAGAAGCTTTTCATACAGATACCTAGGTCCCCCTTCAGAATCACTGCATTACAATTTCTAGGGGCAAAGACTGAGACTCCACCTTCAGCCATGTTCTAGAGCTGACTCTGAGGCAGGTGATTCTGTGTCTTCTGATAGACAAGTGCCTTGAGATACCATGGCTTTATCATGATTTAAGATGGTATGGTCCCCATGGGAATTTGGAAAGGCTGTCTTGATCCCACATTCTCTGTGAAGCCTTCCTTACCTCAAACCACAGCCTGTTAAAGTGAAGGGAGTCTTGAAGGCCTTTAACTTTAAGTGAGTTAAAGCACAAAGGCTTTTGAACAGTGTCTGACACAGTGTATGTAGTCAACAAATATTATTTATTCAATGGCCTCATTTTGCTGAAGCCTAGAGATGGGGAGCAATTTACCCACAGCAAATTGGTGGCCGAGACGGGACCAGAATCCAGGCCTAGAGTACATTCTTGGGCCCTCTGGACTTTGTTCTGTTGTATCTTTAAGGTCATATTTACCCAAAGATACAAACATCTGTATACATAGTTTGTCAGAAATCCATTATTCATTTGCATCAGTAGGCATCTAGGATTCCTCGCAATATGTGTCTAGCACCTTGTCAACACCATGAAAGAGGGGACTTTCCTGGTGGTCCAGTGGTTAAGACTTCACCTTTTAATGCAGAAGGCATGGGTTCGACCCCTGGTCAGGGAGCTAAGATCCCACATGCCTCACAGCCAAAAAACCAGAACATAAACAACAGAAGTAGTACTGTAACAAGTTCAATGAAGACCTTAAAATTGGTCCACATCAAAACAAAAAATCTTAAAACAAACAAAAAAACCATGAAAGATGCCAGAGAGTTTTCTGGAAGTTACAATCCCTGCCTTCAAAGTGAGTCCAACAGAGCCAGGACTAGGGTGAGGCTAGTGCAGAGATGGCACCCGTGAGTGAGTGCCTGCTTAAATGGTGCACCCTGAGTGCCTGAATTGCGTTACTCTAATCCTAGCCCTTGTGTTCAATTTCTTTGGGGAAAACAAGGAGTCAGAGCCTTAGGCTTCCAGTGGGGCCACAGACAAGTGACTTTCCTTCTCTGGTCCATCTGTTAAACAGGGGTCCTTGGCAATCTCTCCATGGTGGGCTCTGCAGCTCCAAGGGTCTAAGGAAAACCTGGGCTAAACCAGACTCGGGAGTACTGATCTCATGAACAGTGGGTGGGAGGTTAGGGAGCATAGCCTGCCACTGGATTGGGCCTTCATGTTGTATACTACTTTCAAAGGAGTTTCGAACCTCAGTACAAAGATCATGAAGACAAGGATGAATATCATGCTTGCTAGCTTTTTTACCATCAGCCTTTTTAGCACATTTGGTTGATTTGTTCCCTGGAATCCTGTTTTGAAAGATGTTATTCTGCACCAGGCTGTTTCCCCTGGCCTTCAGGTTAAAGTCCAAATTCCTTAGCCCTTAGGACAATATCCTCCAAATCTGGCCACTTGCTTGTCTTTTGCCACACTCCTCCTGCTCTCTCTACCCAGCTGTACTGGACTGTTCTCCAGTTGTTCCAACATGCCATTCTCTCTCATCTCCAGCTATGTTGTTGCCTCTACCTGGAACTCTCTATGTTCTCTTTTACTGGTTCTCTCCTACCATTTTCAGGTCTCAGTGCAGATGTCATTTCTTAAGGAAAGAGTTTTGTTCGGGTCCCCTTGATTTATTATAATTCCTAGAGCATTTGACATTTTATACATTAACCTTTGTTTACCATTTACTTTACCATTATTTCTTATTTGTCCCCTTTTCACACTAAATCATAAGGTCCACGAAAGTCTCATTCTCACCACTTTGCAGAGGGCTTAATACACATTAGATGCTCAGTAAATATTAAATAAATGAATGCTAAATAAACATTATTTGGCAAATTGAATAAGTAGAATTTTAGTCTAGCTCTGAGCCCACAAAACTGGTCTGATTCCAGCTGCTGGGAAGATTTGAGACACCATGAATTATGCTGAGTGAGCTTGTCAGAGGAGAGTAGATGATTTGCATTTGGGTTTCAGGAAAGGAAGGGTGGAGACAGATGTTGCAGAGGAATCATAAGCCAGTTTTGCTTCCAGCCTGAGAAGCTGCTCTACTGCATCTCAGATAAGTGAGCACCAAGTCCCTCTTCACATTCTCTTTTTTAGGCACATTCACTACCTACCTGCTTGGTGGGTGAACAGGGACTGTAGATGATTAAAAGGAGGTTTTAAAAAAAGTGCTGATGCTCTGTGTCTTAGAAGGAGATAGAACATGAGTTAATAAACAAGAAGGGCAGTGAAAAGTGAAAACAATGGAAACCAACCCTATCAGTGCTGAGTAAGAGTTGGACTCAGTGATGAGGTCAGCCAGCCCAATCCAGATGGGGGGCAGGGGGTAGCAGAAGGGAGGCCCAGGCCCCACCACTTCATGCCAACTCCAATGGTGGCCCTTTTTTATAATCAAGAAGGGATGGCAGAATCCAGGTAGGGCCCCGAAGCTGCTGGATTCCTAAATAATTGGCAGATGCAATCTTAGAGCTAGCCAGGGGACAGGAAAAGAGGTGGCTGGAGCCTCTGCTTTTGAAATTGGTGCCTTCCAAACTCTGGGCCTCAGTTTCTTTATCTATGGAGTGAAGAATTGAGCAAATTAATCTCAAAGGCCAACCTTTTGGATGATAAGAGTAACAGTCAACATTCACCCAACATCCTATACATACTAGGCACTCAGTTCAGTTCAGTCGCTCAGTCGTGTCTGACTCTTTGCAATCCCATACTTATGGAATTCCTGTAACTTAATGAGGTAGCTAACATTATTATACCCATTTTAGAGATGAAGAAACTAATATATTAGTTAAATGACTTTGCTTAAGGCCATCCAGCTGGTGGGTGGCGAAACCAAGACTCTGACAAGATGCTGATCTCTAACTCTGTGCTATTTCACTTGTCAGCCACTAGCTGGGTGTGGCTAGTGAGCACTCGGAATGTGATTAGTCCAAACTGAGATGTGCTGTGAGTATAAAGTACACACTGGTTTTTGAAGACTTAGTTAGAAAAGAAAAAAATTAAAATATCTGAATAAATTTTTATATCATTACATGGTAACATTTAATATTTTTATATTTGGGTTAAAGAAGTTATATTGAAATTAATTTCACTTGTTTCTTTTTACTAAGTAAAATGTGACTGATAGAAAAATTTGAATTACACATGCAACTGATACTATATTTCTGTTGGATAGTGCTAGTTTAAGCTGTATATTCCTAAAAGATTGCTAGGATTATGGTTGTTTCTGTGAAATCTAGGCTTATGCCCTGTCTGAAGTTCCCAAGACCACCTACCAGTTCAATGATTTACTATCAGGACTCACAGAACTCAGCATATAATCATACCCACACTATGATTTATTACAGCAAAAGTTTACAGAATAAATCAGCAAAAGGAAAAAGTGCATGGGAAAAAGACTGAGGGAAACCAGGCACAAGCTTCCAAGAGGCCTCTCCCAGTTGAATCACACAGGATGTACTTAATTCTCTAGCCATAGACTGTGACAATACATGTAAAGTGTCCTCTGAGGAACCCCATTAGATTCAGTGATTGGTTTTTATTTATTTTTGGTGGCTCTGGGTCTTGGTTGCGGTGCACAGGCTTTCTCTAGTTGCAGTTAGCAGGGGCTACTCTCAAGTTGCAGTGCGTGGGCTTCTCATTGTGGTGGCTTTCTTGTTGCAGAGCATGGGCTCTAGGTGCAGAGCTTCAGTAGATGCAGCTCATGGGCTCTAGAGTGCTGGCTCAGTAGTTGGGGCATGTGGGCTCAGTTGCCCTTCATCATGAGCAATCCTCCTAGACTAGGGATCCAACCCGTGTTCTCTGCATTAGCAGGCAGATACCCAACCACTGGACCGCCAGGGAAGGCCAGTGCTCAGTTTTTGTTGAGGGCTGGCCTTGTAGGCATCCTCCACCTAGCATGTACCAAAGTGCCAGACTCCCAGAAGAAAAACAGGTGTTCAGCAGGAGCCACATTGTTTATCCAAATAGTCTAGGCTTAAGTGAGCCACTGTTATCAGTTCTGGGAATTGTGGGAATCCCTTGAAATCAAAGTTCCGGAATGTCAACCCAGGGCCAATTGTGCAAACAGATCTTTCTAAGGATAGCAGTCTCAGGCCTGCTGTGTTAACTCTATTCCTCAGATCTCCCAATTAAACTTCAACAGGATCTGGCCTGGCAAATACTAGGTTTATTGAGTTTATCTGAAATGGAGTTACTGACTCTCACTTCCTCTAAAACTCACTTCATTTGTGGGGAGAGTTATGGAAAAGAGTCCCTAAAAACCATCTCATTCAACCCTCTCATTTGAGAGGCGGAGGTTCTGAAAGGCCGAATGATTTGTCCAGGATCCCACAGTAAATAAAGAGTCACATCTGGGCTGGATACAGTCCGAAACTTTCAAAGTGTCGCTTCCCTTCTTTGGGAAGTTCTTGTGTGTCAGTGGAACCTAACACATATAGCCTTTCCCCCGATTCTTAGTAGCAGGGAGCCCTACCTATGCTATCTGCGGGCCTCATTCCTCCTGCCCTCCATCCGCTCTGTTTTTGTTTGGCTGGGAGACTATTTCTGAAGGAATAATGATCTTCATAAACAGTCACTAAACAGTGGACTACCCATATTCTACTTCCTCTGGTTAACCGACAACGCATAAAACCAATGAGAACTACTGGGGAATGAATAAACTCTAGAGTAGGACAACTGGATGGGGTGGGTAGCCTATCACCCCTCCTGCTTCTCTTTCCCCATGATGACCACAGCTAGCAAATGGCTAGATCAGGTCCACAGCATCATCACCCCTTTCCCAACACAGAGGGTCATGTCAAGGGGATACTTGAGAAAGTTTTGGACCAAGAGTCTGGACTCCTGATCCTACATTTATCCATGCCAGAGACTAATCACATCTCTCTGAGCCCTGACTCTCCCAACTATGAAATGAGGAAGTTAGACTTTTGAGGTTTTCTCCATCCTAGTCAGTCGATGAGTATACAGTATCTCATGAACTGACCCCAGGGAGGAGTCCCTAAGGACAAATGGAATGGTGGCCTGGAGAATCTGCCTAGTCGGAGTTGCGTTACAGAGTGAGGGTAGACTGTGGGTCAATCACGATGTCTTCTCCTTTGTGGCAACCGTCATTGCCACCCTGAAGCAGTTATTTTGAGTTTTAGATCAGCCAGGACACTTAGGTCAGAGTCAGCCTATGAGCACCTCCATCCACATTCCCTCCATGATGCAGAGATCGGGTATGATGTCTCTGGGGCCCCAACCTTATCTAGATACACTCTACCACCACCTGGCTGAGTAACTTCTGATGAAGTACATTCACTCTTCTTGGATGTGATCTTCCCTAGCTGTTAGGTAGGGTCAATAATTTCCATCCTGCCTGCTTGGTCAGCCTTTTAGGAGGCTCTAGTAAAGTGTTGGAGCTGAAAGATGCTGGAATATGAACTCCAGAAAGGACTGAGGAATGGTTATATTTTTCCCCAATTAATTATTTGTCTCCAAAGCCATGCTTCATCGATGCCTTTTCATCGTATTGCTGAGCTTTTAAACATTCTAAGGGCTTCCCTGGTGGCTCAGTGGTAAGGAATCCTGCCTGCCAATACAGAAGATCTGGGTTCAATCCCTGGGTCAGAAAGATCCCCTGGCAAAGGAAATGGCAATCCACTCCAGTATTCTTGCCTGGGAAATCCCATGGATAGAGGAGCCTGGTAGCTATAGTCCATGGGGTCACAAAAGAGTCAGACACGACTTAGCAACTAAACAACAATAACAAAATGTACTAAATGAAGTGTTAATTAATTCAACAGGTGTTTCTTAATCATCTGCTATGTTCTGTGCACTGTGCCAACTATTGAGGCCTCTATGATTCAGGGAGAGCAAAATATGATTCCTGCCTTCTAGGAGCTCACAGTCTGGTGTGGAGAAAACAGCAAACTGGCTGCAGAGGACGATGGATGCTCTTGAAGGAGAAAGTGCAGCACAGAGAAAGGCACTGCATCTGGATTCGTGGGAGCAGGACCGGCTTCCAGCTGGAAGTAGCTAGTAAGCCGAGAAGGAGCAGGAGTTAGCTGGGTGAGAGACATGAGAGAGGTAGTGAAAAGAGACAGTGTTTGAAGCTAAAAGAACCACCAGGTCAAGGGGCTATTGGCCCCTTCCAACTTTGATACGCAGGTTCTTCATTGCTAAAACAGAGAGCTCAAGATGAAAAGAGACAAGAGATAAAAGGCTAGAGAGGTAAATAGGGGCAGATGGAGTGGAATTTCCAGCTTTGGACTTTATTTTGAGGACAGTAGACAGAAGAAAGCTCCCCGCTGCATCATGTTTTGCTATTCTTTTATTCCTTTTCACAATTTTAAATGCTCTCACTGGTTTATTTACCTACTTATGGTCTAGCCCATTCTTTTTCCACCTAGAATGTAAACAGCATGATGTCAGAGACTATGTCTTATTCTCTACTATAACTTCAGCCCTAGAAAAGTACCAGGTACACACAGAGGGTATTTAATTAATAATTGTTTAAGAGTGAATGAATGAACTAATGAGAAAAAGGAAAGGAGAGACATAGATTTGGGAGTGTCCCGTGTACTTTGCCTTTATTGAGGGGAAAACCTCCCCTCCCCACCCTCCATAGGGGAGAGGTGCAGCTCAACAAGTTTTGTCTTTTCAGGAAGTGAAGTGCAGATGAGGGTGAGAAAAGGGCTAGGGAGAAGGATCAGGGTGAGCTGACCCAGAAACTGAAAGCCTAACTGAGGTCTGGACACCAAGTTCCTTTTCCTTAAGGCTCTGTGATCCATGGGAAATAACCTGGCCTTCACAATGAACTCCAAAAGATTTTAGGGCATCTGGGTCAGAATCAGGTCTTGTCATACATTCATGGGAAATAACCTGGCCTTCACAATGAACTCCAAAAGATTTTAGGGCATCTGGGTCAGAATCAGGTCTTGTCCTACTTCCCAGGCTTTGATCTCTCAACCTCATGAGACTATCAGCCCAGAAGGTCCTTAGGGATCACCTAGTTCCTTGGACTCCCAGTGTCTTAGGTCCTTAGACTCTACTAACAGACATTCCCACTACCACCTACCCTGCTCTTGTGCTTCTTAATGTTAAACTGACAAATTCATGTCAGCTACTGTATAGACTTTATGTTTTTGAGAGGTAAAGTTCTTTTTCAGGCTACCCCCTGCCTGCTTCTTCTCCCACTTTCCGTCTGTTTGTAATCCTGCCCTGGGTGAAGTCTGAGCAAGTCAGGTCCTGATGCTTCACTCCATGTTCTAAGCCCTATTTCCTCACCTCTTCCAAAAACCTGCTTCTGCTTCTCCCCCAAGTCTAGACAGCAGGACCATATCCATCATGTTCAAGGATGTCAAGCCTGGCATGCAGGAGAAACTTCCTAGAGAAGAGCTCTTCCTCCCCCAAAATGTCCAAGAAATGTGGGAAACTCATGGTTGAGTTTGAAGTGATCTGCCCTCAAAGTTCTCCAGGCATCAGGAACCTTACTTGAGCAGGGTTTTCCTCTATGACCTGTGTTCCCTCAGGACCAACCAGGGACCTTTCCAGAGCTCAAGAATTTCTGGATCATTCCACCAGTGATGGACCTATGACAGGGTAGGAGGGCTCAGGGAGGGCTTTTGTACTGCTGAGTGTTTTCCTGAGAATATATTATAATCTTTCAAAGTTGTAAAAAAAAAATTAGTGGGAGCAGACAACATCAAGGCAGGGCCCCTGAAAGAAAGGATCCACCTCTCTCACACAGGGTTTGGGCTCTCCTTGTGGCTTGTGGATCAGAATAGACAGGGCTGAAAAGATGGCTGGTAGTCCAGGCTCATCCACTCCTGTTATCTGCTTGGCCAGCTCTGTCAGACAAGTCAAAGATCCTTGTTTCTGAGAGCTGTGTGTTCAAGCTCCCAATTAGGCACTGGGAAGCATAGAAGACTCTTGCTGATTTGGGCATCAGAGAAATGTGTATTCAAACCCCAGATCTGCCCTTTCCTAGTTATTTGAGAAAGACATCTTTCCTCATTTGTAAAATGGAGATTTTATGTGGGTGAGAGAATACATGAGAAAACATTTGGTGCAGAGTGTGGGATATATTCCCATGGTTATCATTATTATTAAAGATGCCAGTGATGACCGCAAGTATCCCAGCCATGCAGTCCGTTCCTGAACCAAGCATCCTTGAGGGCATGGAAGCTGGGGCTCTGACCCTCAGCATCTAACTGCCCCATTGCCCCCTCAAATCACCACCCACAGTTCTACAACTCAGCACTGCTCTGGGATCTCAGACCAGTCCTTGTAGTCTCTCTGGTCCTCCCTGCCCTTTCTGAACCATTAGAAGCTGGACCACATGACCTCTAAGGGCTCCATCTGGCTTTGCAATTCTGTGTCCAGTTTCCTAGGGTCTCTCTGGGATAGTTAAGTACTTTGTGTACAAGCTCCTGAAATGTTCTTATCCAGAGGTCAACACGGAGGCAGACTGTGAGGTCTCAGGACTTTGGAATACCCTGAGAGGGTGTCCTGCTTTTCCCATGTGCACACACCCCCTGCTTTACTTCCCCATTTACACAGAATGGCTGAGCTAAGATTCACTGAGTGCCTTCTATGGGCTAGGCTCTGTTCTAAGTGTTTTGAACAGATTAACTTATCTAATCCTTATAACAACCCTACACAACATATATAATATAAATTCCATTTTAAAATCAAGGAAAATGGGGGATAGAGAGGTTAGTAACCCAAGCCAGTAAGTGGTGGAGATGAGGGTCCAGCTCAGACAATCTGGCTGCAGGGACTGGTACTCTCCTCTTTTCTCCCAACACTGCGCTGAGTCCAGAGAGTGAATGGGAACTTCAAAGTCACACAGCAGCTTATTCAGTGATCACTGACCGTTAAGCCACTGGAAGAGTCATACTGAGGGCAATAAATAATAAGCCGAAGAGTAAAATATCTTGGCCTCTCCCTTTCTACATACTCCCTCCACCCCCGAATCCTGTGGGCTGTGTACTAAAAGTGGAGAGGCTAGGGTGTGGCCTTGTGGTAAGTGCCAAGGCTGGCCTGGCCAGACTGGCCCCACAGTGGTCAGCCCTCCTCAGGGCTAAGCTTGGCTGCCTCTCCCATCCACCCAGAAGCACAGTCAGAGGGGGTGAAAGTGCCTGTGGTGGAGGTGAGGGCGGGAGCAAATCAGGAAAACATATTAGAAAGGGAAAAGGGCAGGGACCAGGATTAGGGGAAAGGATGGGGTGGAGGGGGAAAAATACCCACTGTATGTACCAGACACAGGGCTAGGGACCTTCCCGTACCTCCTGCAAGGAAGGCCCTGTCATTACCCTCATATTATAAGGTAAAAAATTGGGACTCAGAGTGATGGATTACCTGCCCCAAGTTATGGGGTGTGTCTACAGTGAAAATGCATCCCCTCTCCATTACAGAAGACAGGAAAGAGGAAGGGAGGGGGGAGAAAGGAGGAGGGAGTGAGGTGTGGGGACCTTGGTACTCTGCAAGGGCAATGACCCCAGAGCTGTTCTTGCATCTCAGAAGGCTCACTGGGAGAATGTTTATCAGAATCCTCCACATTGAGCCGGAGCGTGACCTCCCAGCCTGTCTGTGCCTGCCCCGTGACTGCCTCTAGATATAAACAGCCTATTTATTAACCCTAGGAAACTGGCTCTTCTGTCACTTAGCCTTATCTCCTGGGATGGGCGGGCTTGGAGAGCAGAGGGTGCCTGGCCAAGAGTTTCTAGACTGGGAGGAGCGGCTGCTAGAAACCTGATGATCACTAAAGAGCCGTGCCAAAAGAGGCCATGGAGAACCCCCATTCAGTCTGCGTCCACCCCCTTGCAGACTCACTCAAGGCAGCATGATGGGTTAATAAGCCCCCAAAGCCTTGGACCCAATGATTGCCACTTTAAGGGAATTAAAGCTTGACTCATTATTTTCCCTAATGATCCCCATCATTAGATCACTGTGGTGACACCAAATGAAATCATGGCTAGAAAGGCACTTGATAAATTGAACTCCCTCCAACTCCCACTCCAGCACCTAAGTTATCCCCTCATCCAGTCCCTTCCACCCCAGCCCCCCAAAATCTATGCCCCCCATTCAACTAGTTTGTCTTAACACTCACCCACCACAGGCTTACCACCACACACTAAGGAATGAGGGTTGTAATCGTATTTACCTACTTGATTATTGGAGGAATTAAATAATATACTTTCTATGAAGTTTAGCACCTCTGTATGCTCAATCAGTATCTTCATCTATCAGATAGCTTCATCTATCACCAGGTGACTCTAAGTTCTGCAAAAGGCCTCCCACAATGTTCGTATAAGTAAACAGGAGTGGGAATATTTTTGAATGGGAGATCAGAGATGAGGCAAGAATTGGCCAGGATCAGAAGGGGAGGAAGTGGATTTTACGGGCAGCTTGAAGGACTGGAATGACAACACCAAGAATGCTGGAATTTCTGGGAAAGGGAGGGCATGTGCAAACACAAAAAATGGATGAAAAGTCATAGGATATTTACAACTCCGGAAAGAACAGAACAAACACCATCTCATTCCAAGGCTAGTGGTGGGACATGGTGACCTTTCAGGGACACAGGAGCTTGTGGTTATAATTGCGAGGTGTTGAAAACTCTCTGAGCTCACAAGTCTCATCCTGCTGGTTGCCTCTGCAGAGTCAGTGAGAATCATGATCCCCTCTCCACTTTGCACTTTCAGAAACTTCTCCCAGTGTTTACAATAATATTGCCTTATCCAGAGCCTTGGACTATGTCCCTGTTTCTTCCATTCTCTCTTATTCCCATTATATATATATATATATATATTTAATAGTTTGAATATATATATATTTAATAGTTTGGGAATTTTTATTCATGTAATTATAATTGCATTCTTCTTATAAAATTAAAACTTGGCAACTAAGGCTGAAAATCCCATTTCACTCCTCTTGCTCTTCATTTTTGTCATGACTCTTCCCCTACAGCTTAATTAACAGTATGTTTCTCCTTCCAGAATTTTCTCTGTGTACACACACATACCCACACACCATTTAAAATATATGTGACAACATTTTTTGGTTTGGATTCTTTTCTTCTTCTTTTTTTTTTTTTTCTTTTCTTCTTTTTTTATAAGTAGACTTACACATTATTATTGTGCTACAACTTGCTTTTCTCACCCACTATATGTTGTAGAGATCTGTCCATGTTAGCATTTTTTATCTACTTAATTTTTAACCACTGCACAATGTGGCTGTTTTATGGCTTATTTACTCATTTCTCCCCTCATTCCACATTTCACTGCTACAAGCAATGATGCTGTGAACATCCTTCATACACTTTCTTGTGTGCATGTGATTTTATATCTCTACGGCAGAAATCTGACAGTAGAAATGCAGGTTATCAGGGTATGAACAACGCCTGCTGAATCTTAAGTATGGATTTTCCCTGGCCACTCCCAGTCATTTCTTTTGGTCCAAGGGTACCACATTTAAATCACCAGCTTCCTGCTCCTAACTCCCCTCTACCCAGAGGTCCCTGAGTTTCCTCAAACCTGTACCTGAAGAGACCTTCCCTCCCCACAGCACCCCCTGCTGGTGTACACGCTACATTCTCCCAGTTGCCCAAGGGTGGAAACTGTTCAGGGTTCTCTCCTCTCTCCCGTGTCTAGTAAGAGGTCAGATCTTGTGGAGTTTATCTCAGTAATGTCTTCTGATTCTCATTTCTCCTCTGATTACCTTTGGCCACGATTATTTAAAAAATCTAATAGTCTCCTTGTTCCCTTATGCAATACACCATATGTATCTTAATAAAGCACAGTTGATGTCATTCTCTTTTGGTTGGTTCCTACCAATATAAAACACAGTAGGATCTCCTTGGTTTGCTCTTCACAGACTTCTCCAACCTGGCTGTTTTCTCCCTCTAATTTTTATCTTTTCACATCCCTCCTCTTTCACATTCTAGGCACACCGATCCTTTTGCATTCCCAAATGTGCTTGTATTTCTTGCCTCCAAGACTTGGTTTCTCTGTTTCCTCTCCTAGAAGTCTCTTTCCTAGCTCTGGCTATTAAGGGTTTATCAATCCTTCTAGGTCCTGCCAAATACACATTAAAAATTTGAGTTGAAGGGGTCTGACACAAGTAGCCAATTTCTTAGCCTCTCTAATCATCCATTTTCTTCCTTATAAAAAGCACATTGATGCTGTCCAGATCCATGAGGAACTTCTGGTTAAATGATACATATGAAGCTCTAAGCACAGTGCCTCCTACAGAGTAAATACTAAATAAACCTTAGCTCTTATTGGCATCACACTTCTTTTACAAAGCTGTGCCTGGTCTCACTGTCAAATGGACTTTCCCACCTTCCAGGGCTCTCTATTCTAGTGGACATTTAGCCATTCCACTTCTTATGTCTAAGTCTGTCTTCACACTTGATAATGACCTCCTGAGGGTCAGGGATCCTCTAATTCATTTCTGCATGCCTCAGAGTGTCCCCAGCACAGTGTCTAGAGCTGAACTGAATGTAGGGAGAATAACACACTGTTCTCCATTTGGAGGTGCTGAGAAGGAAAGAGAGCCACTTCTACAGAATCAGGAGACAGCTTTGGATTCCACCTTGGCACTCACTGGTTGGTGAGAATCCATACACGTCCCCCAGTTTCCTTATCTATAAAATGAGGAAAATACTACTACCAGCCTTACAAGGTTGAGGTGAGCTTCTGTGTGCCACATAACCACACATCCCCCAACACATCCCCAAAGCAAAATAGTAAGAACTTTCTAGTTGTTTTTTGAATCTTAGTTTGCCTGCTCACAGTAGCTGGCCTCCCCCTTGTGGAAAAAATTCAGATTGCATTCTATGAGTCTATAAATAATCTGGGAGCCAGAGCTTATCTCAGCATTGTTTATATCGTTGAAAAACTGAAAACCAACCAGGCCTTCCAATAGGAGGTGGCACTGGTGGTAAAGAACCCACCTGCCAATGCAGGAGACGTAAGAAACCCAGGTGTGACCCCTGGGTCGGAAAGATCCCATGGAGAAGGACATGGCAACCCACTCCAGTATTCTTTTTTTTTTTTTTTTTAATAGTCCTAAGTCATTTATTTCCCCCATCTTGTCCCATGCCTTGCTGAAAAGTCAATCAATCAATATAAGAATTCTGAGACACCCACTAAAAGAAACTCTGTTCTGGCCATTTCTTCCACTATCATATATGGACTGTTTCTGAATTTGAAGGACTATCACTCTCAAGTATCTCTTGTAGACCTAATCCACTGCTAGATTATACAGTACGTACTTTTCCATGATAAGAGTTTGTGGACCTTCATTTATCAATTTGATCATCAATTAAAAGTCAAGAAGGGAGATTTGATGTCTGATCTAATTTATTTGTTACTCTTAGAACATCTCATTTTTGACTGGACTCAGACTTAGAAGTAGAAGCTCTCAGAGAGGACAGCCTCCGTCTCTTGGCAATCTGTTCCTGCCATTTTTCTTTGGCCTCCTTCATTCTCTTGGCCAAAAGTTTAGCATATTCTGCAGCCTCTTCTTTGTTTTTCTTAGTACGCTGTTTCTTCAGAGCAATACACCGGCGTTTGTGTTGCAGAACTCATGGAGTCACGAGACGCTGAATCTTGGGTGCTTTAGTCCTAGGTTTCTTACCTTCTTTGTTTAGGGGCTTTCGCACAACATACTGGCGGACATCATCTTCTTTAGAGAGATTGAAAAGTTTGCGGATTCTGCTAGCTCTTTTGGGACCCAGGCGACGAGGCACTGTAGTATCAGTGAGTCCAGGAATATCCTTCTCCCCTTTTTTCACGATGACCAAGTTGAGAACACTCAGATTGGCATCCACAATGCAACCCCGTACAGATTTGTGCTTTCTGTCTCCAGTCTTCCTTGGTCTGTAACAGGAATGCCCCTTACTCAGTAGCAGGCGAACTCGGCCATGGGTCAAGACACCCTGCTTCATGGGGAAACCCTGCTTATCGTTCCCGCCACTGATTCGGACCACATAACACTTCCATTCTTCACCCAGAGCGTCAGCAGCAATTTCTGTGGCCATACGCTTCTCGTAGAAGATACGAAGTTTTCGTTCATTGTCCACTTCAATGAGCTTCTGGCAGCCAGTGGCCGGGAAAGAGATGTTCAGCTTCATTCTGAAGTGGTCGACAGCCTTCGAGGCACCACAAAAAAGAGGCACTCCAGTATTCTTGCCTAGAGAATCCCATAGACAGAAGAGCCTGGTGGGCTACAGTCCATAGGGCTACAAAGAGTCGGACAGGACTGAAGCAACTTAGCATGCGCGCACACCATACAAAGGGAAATAATCGAGCAATTTGAATATAATGAAATAGATGTCTAGGGGGTACTTATAAGTAAAACTCTAATTATACACATATAAACTTTGTACAATTTTGTAAGTGTCTACACATATATGGAAGGATAATACATTAAATGTTAATAGTGCTTATTTTGGATAGTGAAATTCAGTTGTTTTTCACTTGGGGTTCACTTGGATTCAACCCCAAGTATGTGAATCCTGTTGAGGGGCAGTAAAAGTCCAAATCCTGTGACCCCATGGACTATACATTCCACGGAATTCTCCTGGCCAGAATACTGGAGTGAGTAGCCAATCCCTTCTCCAGGGGATCTTAACCAACCCAGGCATCAAACCAGGTCTCCCACATTGCAGGCAGATTCTTTACTAGCTGAGCTACCAGGGAATTCCATTGATAAGGAAATCCCAAGATAAATGAAAACAGATCAATATGCGCTCCCTGGGCCTACTGCATGCAGACAGCCCAGGCAGGAAAGGGTGGAATGGAAAGCCAAGGGGAATAAAGGATCTTGGGCTGGAGTTCTGGGAGCCTCTCAGAAGTGGGCCGATGGGGGCTGTGTATCCACTGTTCTTGGCCAGGCTGATCTGAGGTCCCGAAACTGACCCTTTGTTCCCAGCAGCCGCCAGACATGCAGACAAAGGCAAGATGCCAAAACCATCCAGGCCTTGCGGGAGACACTGACTGGTGAGTAAGTGTATCCTCTGAGGCTCTAGTCTAGACTGGGGGAGCACCGGAGCGTGAAAGAGGATCAGTGTGGTAAGTGTTGGATACCAGGAGCACCTTTGGAACTCCGGGGACAGAAAGAACCTCCCAGCAGTTCAGGGGCAGGGAAGGTTCCTGGAAGGGGTTGCAAATAAGTTGGATACACATTTGTTCAGCATTTTACCCAGGAGTTTTCAATGATTCAGCACCCAAGGACCACCTAATGGATGGATAGCCAGAACATACAAAGACTGTACATTTTAAGCTTTTTGTTAGTTAGTACTTAAAATTTAAACAATATAAGAAGTAAAACTCTTATATCAGTGAAAAGGACAAAACTACTTTTAGTCTTCATCCAAAGTGTATATATCTGGCTCCATGAGGGAAGGTCAATTTTACTTCTGGTTGTTCTCGTTTCTTTTTCTTTCTGCTATATTAGAAAAATCTGAACTTAAAACTGTAGGTCATCAGTGACTGTGGAAAACAGTATGGTGGTTCCCCAAAAAATGAAACACAGAATTATCACGTGATCCAGCAATTCCACGTTTACACATAGACCTAAAAAATCTGAAGCAGGGACCAAACTTGTGCTCTTAACTGTTGAGCCACACTACCTTCCCAGATGTCCAGAGACAGAAACTTTTAAACTAGAATGACAAAAGCTGATTCCAATAGTACCAGAGCATAAATGAATGTCAAAACTGACAGTTACATTCAGGGCCTTGGAGGAGAGCAGCCATTTAGAGAGCCATGAAAATACGAGGCAAGCTAAAGTGTAGGTGCTTGGTTGTCTTCATTGCAAACAGAACCTCACTCCCCATTAAACAGGAAGTGTGATCTCGGAGTTCTAAGTCACAGACTTGTACAAGCAGCAGAGTTAGGCTACTCTCCAGAGTTTATGACACAGTGTCCTCCTGTCCTTTGCTTATGTCCAAAACACTGAGAAACCAACATAATATCTGCAAGCCTGGGAGCTCATTCCCAGAATGCAAGGCTGGTCCAATATTCATGAATCAACGTAATTCATCCTATTAACAGACTAAATCAGAAAAACCATGAGATCAAGATATGAGGCAAAAAATGTATTCAACTAAATCCAACACCTATATATGATAAACTAAGAACTGAAGGGAAATGACACATCCAGATGATGGAATATTATTCAGCTCTAAAAAGAAATGACCTGTCAAGTCTTGAAAAGACATGGAAGGAACTTCAGTGTATATTGCTTAGTGAAAGAAGCCAATCTGAAAAAGCTATATACTGTGTGATTCCAACTATATGACATTCTGGAAAAGGTGAAACTATGGAAGCGGTAATAAAGATCAGTGGTTGCAAGGGGTTAGGGGGAGGGAGGGAAGCAATGGCAGAGAATAAAAGATTTTACAGGTGGGTAAATATATTCTGTATGATATCATAATGGTAGATACATGTCATTATACATTTGTGGAAACCTGTAGAATATATGGCAGCAAGAATAAACCGTTATAGAAACTATGGACTTTTGAGTGAATATAATGTGCTCATGTAGGTTTATCAGTTGTAATAAATGTACCACTCTGGTAGGATGTTAAGACTATTGGATGCTGTGCCTATGTAGGGAAACTCTGTCCTTTCTTTTCAGTTTTGCTGTGAACCTGAAGTTGCTCTAAAGAATCAAGTTTATTAAAAATGACTGGCACATCCATACAATGGAGTGTTATTCAGTGACAAAAAGAAATGAGCTTGTTTTCACAAAAACTTATGACTTTTTAAAATTTATTTTTTAATTGAAGGATAATTGCTTATGACTCTTAAATGCATATTATTAAATGAAATAAGTCAGTCTGAAAAGGCAACATGCTGCCGCATGATTCCATTTGTATGACATTATGAAGAAGGAAAAACTACACAGAGAGTAAAAACATCAGTGGTTTTCAGGGATGTTGAGAGAGGAGGAGAGAGTTGAATAGGTGAAGCACAGTAGTTTTTTAAGGTGTTGAACTATTTTGTATCATGATATTAATTATTATATTAATACCATACTTAATATCATGATACTATAACTATGGATATACATGGCACTATGAAATTGTCAAAACCCATAGAAACTTTACAGCAAAAACCTTGAACATTATGTTCAATTTAAAAAAATAATTTATGCAGTAGGGGGAATCTCATAATGGAATTTAAACTTTGATAAAATAAAGTATATTACATATTTATGCAATAACCTCACCAAATAGGGTGAGAGGAAAAGGTATTGACCCAATTATCTTGGGAAATGAGTGAAGTGAGACTAGAGTCAAGTAAACTACATATAAGCAGTGTACTCTGGTTGCTAAAGTTGTTTTCCACAGGGGTTCAGGTTAGTAATCCTAAAGCTACTACACATGTATACTGGAACTGAACAATTAAATAAATGAAGGGCAGATGGTGAAACCCTGGAGTGAGAGATTACTGTTAAGCTAGTGGGGAAGGCTAGAATGACCTACATGATACTGGATTAGATTTGGAGATGTCAGTATGAAATGATGTTTAGCTTCATGCAGACTCAGATGAGTACATATAGAGAGATGTATAGGTATGCTTACATGCATGGGTTAATATAAACATATATGTTTCTTTGCTCTCTCAGCTGGGAGGGCCAGAAACTGACACTCCAATAGCAGCAAGCATATCCAGTGTTCATATCTTGGTTTCATTTTTATATAACAGCTTTATTGAGATTTAATTCACATACATCTAATTCACCTATTTAAAGTGTACATTTCAAAGTTTTCCAAAGCAGCTGCACTATTTTGCATTTCTATCAGCATTGTAGAGTATGAGTGTTTCCAGTGTCTATACATCCTTTCCAACAGCTACTGTTGTCCATCTTTCCAATTACAGCTGTCTTTGTGGGTATGAGATGGTATCTCACTGGGGTTTTGATTTGTGTTTCCCTGATGGCTAATGATGTTCAGCATCTTTTCATGTGCTTATTGGTCATTTGTATATTTTGTTTGAAATAATGTCTCTTCAGATCCTATGTCTATTTTTAAACTGAGTTATTTTTCTTTTCAATGGGAGTTCTTTATATGCAGCCACATTGTGAGGCACTGGGGGGTTAGGGCTTCAACATATGGATTGGGGGGGCAATTAACAGTTGTAAGAGGGGGTAATTTAGCCCCCCAAAACAACTATTTAAATTATAATGAGTGTTATAAGAGGCCCTGACTGTTTTCTTTTGCTCACTCTCCCATGATCTCTATCTCATATTTATATACTTTATGTAAATAACAATACATTTACATACTCTCTCATTGATCAAGAAGTAGAAGAAGTCCTTTATATATGCAAAAGAAAATAACAGGAAAAAAGTTTATACTTCAGAGTTCCTTAGGATGCCCTATGTTTCATTACAATTCATACTTCGTAAAAAGAAAAAAAAAATAGGGAATTCCCTGGCAGTCCAATGGTCAGGACTTGACACTTTCACTGCTCTGGCCCAAGTTCAATCTCTAGCTGGGGAACTAAGATCCGGCAAGCCATGCAACATGTCCTAGATAAGTAAATAAACCCTGACACAGGTGACCATGACAACCCACACACAGCTGGATCAACAGGGTTGAAGAAGCCACTGAGGGAGAATGTCCCCTGGGTCCTCCAGACCTCACTGAGAGAAAACCATAGATTTGCACTAAGATATAGCTACAAGGATATTTGTTCTAGCACTTTTTAACAAACTGAAAGTTGGAACAAATTAAAGAACTGATTAAATAAATAGATACATATATCCCAAATAAATTTGTAATGATCAAAAACAATGTTGCCAGATACTTATCAAAATGTAAATGGTAGCTGAGTATACCTCAACATTAGTACACCTTCTCTGACCCTCTAACCACGCCTTCTGTGGACTCTAACCAGGGCTACAGGAATAGAGACAGGCTAGAGTTTGAAGGTAGGATGCACAATATCAGGTTCTCAGCAGGACCCAGGAACCGGCAAGGACATCAATAGTCTTGGAAATACAATGTGCACATGGTGAGATTCATTCAGCAGTCTCTCTGGAATGTTCCCCAGGAAAACTGAGATGCAGGTCCCTGTGGTTTCAGCTGAGGAGGAGCAGAGTTCAGTCAAATGCTGTGTTTTAGATTGGGAGATGTTGTAAGAAATAGGAGATTTGAAGACAAATATCTGGGCTGGGATTTACCTGCTGGCTATTTGACCTTGGGCAAATCACTTCACCTTAATGAGCCTCAGTAAAACTGGAAATAATAACTGTGTTGTACTAGTTACTTTACTCCCCCCCCCCCCCACCGCTTTTAAAAAATTAAGGAAACAAATATATTTTACAAAACAACCTAATTTAAAGTAGGGATGTATGTGGGTGCACACATGCATGCTAACTGTTCCCTCTGCCCAGCACACTTCCACTATTTCATTAAGACTTTCCTCAAAGATCAAGGAGGCCTCCCTGCCTACCTAATCTAAACTTAACCCTCTCCACATTTCCCTTACCCCATCTACTTTTTCTTTGTGTACAACACATCACCTCTACTATACTATGTAACTTACTTGTATATTGTGTTTATTGTTTATTGACTATCTTTACTTACCAAAATAAAATTTCATAAAGGTAAGGGTTTTTGTCTGATTAATGTTGTATTCCCAGAACCAGGAAGAGGGTTTGGCTCATAGATGCTGCTGCTGCTAAGTCACTTCAGTCGTGTCCGAATCTGTGCAACCCCATAGATGGCAGCCCACCAGGCTCCCCCGTCCCTGGGATTCTCCAGGCAAGAACACTGGAGTGGGTTGCCATTTCCTTCTCCAGTGCAGGAAAGTAAAAAGTGAAAGTGAAATTGCTCAGTCCTGTCGGACTCATAGCCTACCAGGCTCCTCCATCCATGGGATTTTCCAGGCAAGCGCACTGGAGTGGGGTGCCATTGCCTTCTCCATCATAGATGCTAGTCATTGAAAAAAATATATATGTAGCTGTAGTATGTTTCATAAAACAATGCTTATCACAAGGGATACATATGTAATACTTTACAGTATTTTATTTTTTAAAATGGTCACATACAAGATTCCATTTATACGATGTTCCAGAAAGGCAAAATTAACCTATAAAGATACAAATTGGAAAATAGGTTCTCAGCATGCAGGGGAAAGGATTGATTGGAAAGGGGCAGAATTTTCTGGGGATATTAAAATGTCTTATATTTTGATGGCATGGTATACAACAAATTTTATATTTTATTCTCTGTGATTTACATGCAAATTATTCTATTTAAAATTTAACCCAACTTTTATTTTATTTATTTATTTATTTATTTTTTCTCTTACATACGTTGTAATACTTCTCACTCTCAGCCTTTCTTAGTCCCCAAGTTCTGCACACACTTTACCCCTTTTGTAATTTTATGCTTTCCCGGGCTAGGAGACTGCTCAGCGAGAACACCAAAAAACAGAATTGTGATTGACTTCACACTGGTGGCCCTGCCCCATCTTCCCGGGATGCTCTTCCATTCTCTCGCCCGTCTGGAACAGCTTTCTCTCAGGTAAGAGCAGACGCGGAAGCTACCCTGAGCCCGGCGGAGCACCCTTCCAAGCCCTGACCTGAGCGGGCAGTTTTGTTTTGAAAAGGAGTGGGTTCGGTGTCGTTCGTGATTTGGGAAGGTAACTAGTTCCAGGTACAAACTCCCGGATAACAGCAGGTATGCTGCTGCTGCTGCTAAGTCACGTCAGTCGTGTCTGACTCTGTGTGACCCCATAGACGGCAGCCCACCATGCTCCCCAGTCCCTGGGATTCTCCAGGCAAGAATACTGGAGTAGGTTGCCATTTCCTTCTCCAATGCATGAAAGTGAAAAATGAAAGTGAAGTCGCTCAGTCGTGTCCGACTCTTAGCGACCCCATGGACTGCAGCCTATTGGGCTCCTCTGTCCTTGGGATTTTCCAGGCAAGAGTACTGGAGTGGGGTGCCATTGCCTTCTCCATATTTTATTTATTTTTTTAATTTAACCCAACTTTTAAAAAGAACTGGCAAATAAAAACAATTAGTCTTAATAAAGATTTCATCCCACTTACTGCTGTACTGGGTTTCAACCCATAGTTTGAAAAACTGACTTACGGGTTGCTGTGGAGTTAAGGCTAGACACCTTTGGTAAGGCAGGTAGCACTCCACCTGCATCTGGTACCATCACTTCATGGCAAATAGATGGGGTAAAAAATGGAAACAGTATTTTCCTGGGCTCCAAAATCACTGTGGACTGTGACTGCAGCCACAAAATTAAAATACCCTTGCTCCTTGGAAGAAAAGATATGACAAACCTAGACAGCATATTAAAAAGCAGAGACATCATGTTGCCAACAAACGTCCCTCTAGTCAAAATTACGGTTTTCCAGTGGTCATGTACAGATGAGAGTTGGACCATAAAGAAGGCTGAGCATGGAATAGAATTGTGGTGCTGGAGAAGACTCTTGGGAGTCCCTTCCACAGCAAGGAGATCAAACAAGTCAATTCTAAAGGAAATCAACCCTGAATATTAACTGGAAAGACTGATGCTGAAGCTGAAGCTCCAATACTCTGGCCACTGGATGGGGAGGGCCGACTCATTGGAAAAGACTCTGATGCTGGGAAAGATAGAGGGCAGGATAAGAAGGTGGCGACAGAGGATGAGATGGTTGGATGACATCACTGACTCATCATTGATAAGAGTTTGAGTAAACTCTGGGAGATAGTGAAGGACAGGGAAGCTTGGCATCCATGGGGTCCCAGAGTCCAACAGGACTTCAGTTCAGTTCAGCCTCTCAGTCATGTCTGACTCTGCGAACCCATGGACTGCAGCATACCAGGCCTCCCTGTTCATCACCAACTCCCGGAATTTACTCAAACTCAGGTCCACTGAGTCGGTGATGTCATCCAATCATCTCATCCTCTGTTGTCCCCTTCTCCTCCCACCTTCAATCTTCCCCAGCATCAGGGGCTTTTCAAATGAGTCAGTTCTTCACATCAGGAGGCCAACGCATTGGAGTTTCAGCTTCAGCATCATCCTTCCAATGAATATTCAGGGCTGATTTCCTTTAGGATGGACTGGTTGGATCTCCTTGCAGTCCAAGGGACTCTCAAGAGTCTTCTCCAACACCACAGTTCAAAAGCATCAATTCTTGGCGCTCAGCTTTCTTTCTTTATAGTCCAACTCTCACATCCATACATGACTACCGGAAAAACCATAGCCTTGACAAGATGGACCTTTGTTGGCAAAGTAATGTCTCTGCTTTTTAGTATGCTGTCTAGATTGGTCATAACTTTTCTTCCAAGCAGTAAGTGTCTTTTAATTTCATGGCTGCAATCACCAACTGTAGTGATTTTGGAGCCCCCCCAAAATAAAGTCTGTCTCTGTTTCCACTGTTTCCCCATCTATTTCCCATGAAGTGTTGGGACCAGATGCCATGATCTTAGTTTTCTGAATGTTGAGCTTTAAGCCAACTTTTTCACTCTCCTCCTTCGCTTTCATCAAGAGGCTCTTTAGTTCTTCTTCGCTTTCTGCCATAAGGGTGGTGTTATTTGCATATCTGAGGTTATTGATATTTCTCCCAGCAATCTTGATTCCAGCTCGTGCTTCATCCAGCCCAGCGTTTCTCATGATGTACTCTGCATATAAGTTAAATAAGCAAGGTGACAATATACAGCCTTGATGTACTCCTTTCCTGATTTGGAAACAGTCTGTTATTCCATGTCCAGTTCTAACTGTTGCTTTCTAACCTGTACACAGATTTCTCAAGAGGCAGGTCAGGTGGTCTGGTATTCCCATCTCTTGAAGAATTTTCCACAGTTTGTGGTGATTCACACAGTCAAAGGCTTTGGCATAGTCAATAAAGCAGAAATAGATGTTTTTCTGAAACTCTCTTGCTTTTTCAATGATCCAGCGAATGTTGGCAATTTGATCTCTGGTTCCTCTACCTTTTCTAAAACCAGCTTGAACATTTGAAAGTTCACGGTTCATGTACTGTTGAAGCCTGGCTTGGAGAATTTTGAGCATTATTTTACTAGGGTGTGAGGTGAATGCAATTTTGCAGTAGTTTGAGCATTCTTTGGCATTGCCTTTCTTTGGGATTGGAATGAAAACTGACCTTTTTCAGTCCTGTGGCCACTGCTGAGTTTTCCAAATTTGCTGGCTTATTGAGTGCAGCACTTTCACAGCATCATCTTTTGAAATAGCTCAACTGGAATTCCATCCTCCCCACTAGCTTTGTTCGTAGTGATGCTTCCTAAGGCCCACTTGACTTTGCATTCCAGGATGTCTGGCTCTAGGTGAGTGATCATACCATCGTGATCGTCTGGGTTGTGAAGATCTTTTTTGTAGTTCTTCTGTTATTCTTGCCACCTCTTCTTAATATCTTCTGCTTCTGTTAGGTTCATACCATTTCTGTCCTTTATTGAGCCCATCTTTGCATGAAACGTTCCCTTGGTATCTCTAATTTTCTTGAAAAGATCTCTAGTCTTTCTCATTCTATTGTTTTCCTCTATTTCTTTGCACTGATCACTGAGGAAGTCTTTCTTATCTCTCCTTGCTATTCTTTGGAACTCTGCATTCAAATGGGTATATCTTCACTTTTCTCCTTTGCTTTTCCCTTCTCTTCTTTTCACAGCTATTTGTAAGGCCTCCTCAGACAGCCATTTTGCTTTTTTGCATTTCTTTTTCTTGGGGATGGTCTTGATCCCTGTCTCCTGTACAATGTCACAAACCTCTGTCCAGAGTTCATCAGGCACTGTGTCTATCAGATCTAATCCCTTAAATCTATTTCTCACTTCCACTGTATAGTCATAAGGGATTTGATTTAGGTCATACCTGAATGGTCTAGTAATTTTCCCTACTTTCTTCAATTTAAGTCTGAATTTGGCAATAAGGAGTTCAAGATCTGAGCCACAGTCAGCTCCCAGTCTTGTTTTTGCTGACTGTATAGAGCTTCTCCATCTTTGGCTGCAAAGAATATAATCAATCTGATTTCGGTGTTGGCCATCTGGTGATGTCCATGTGTAGAGTCTTCTCTTGTGTTGTTGGAAGAGGGTGTTTGCTATGACCAGCGCGTTCTCTTGGCAAAACTCTATTAGCCTTTGCCCTGCTTCATTCTGTACTCCAAGGCCAAATTTGCCTTAACTTACTCACAAATTTGCCAACAGGACTCATTTACTGAACAACTCCACCAGCAACATTTCAGACCTTCAGTAAAGCTTGGTTTTCTTTTCACATCCCCGAGGGCACTTCTCAACGTGGAGTCAAACACTTGTATGCCCCGGCCACCACAGGTTGCTCTCTGGGGCGCCACACCTGTAGAGCCCCCATACTGTCCAATCCCAGGAGCCCACTCACCTGGGACTCATGAACTTGGGCTGGGAAAGCTTTTGACACGTGCCACATGTAGCCACATGCCACATGTAGCTTTTGACACATGCCGGTCTGTTAGGTGACGTGTGCTGACTGAAACCGCCCATCCTGGCCAGGCACCATAGTAACCATCTGCATGAGCTGCTTAAGGACAGGAGGTCCTGGGAATGAACACTGAACTAGTAAGCCACCACCAACCGGAAGAGTTCAAGAAAGGTCAAAAGTAGACAGCATATGTTCCGACCACCTCCCAGAATCCTCGCTGGCATCCATCTTGGCTAAACAAGGCTTGCACCACCAGGAAGGACTCTGAGTCAGAATGATTGGCTAAAGACAACCCAGAAACTAATCCCATCACTATACAACCTGAGACTGCAGAGTCACATGGCAGAGCTGTTCTCCTGGGTTTCCTTAAACTACTGCTCTTCACCCAGGTGCCCTTTCTCAATAAAATCTCTCACTTTGTCAGCATATGTGTCTCCTCGGACAATTCATTTTCGAGTGTTAGACAAGAGCCCAGTTTCAGGCCCTGGAAGGGGTCCCCCTTCCTGCAACAGATCCACGCCTCTACCCCAAAGCCTGGCTGAGACCCATTGTTCACCACGGCTCCCTCACACCCATGCCATCTTTCTCCACACAGCTCAACCTCCAGCCCCGAAGAAGGCCAGCTAAGTGAGCGGCTTGACCCCTCTTGACTCAATCCTGTCTGGGGACCACCATCCTCAGGACCTGGAGGGCACACAGGCACAGAAGACGCCGCCACGCGCCGGGATAGCTAGAGCAGGTTCCCTCCGACTGCAAACTACATCTCCCAGAATGCCCGCGCTGCCGTGCCGCACATGCGCAATGAGAGGCGAGGTGCGCCTGAGGCGTGGTCCTGGCTAGTTCTGTCTGATTTCACCGTGCTTGGGCGCCTGGGTCCTCCGTGAGAACGAGGCACAGGCGCAGTGCGCTGGCAACCTTGCGGACTTACTCTATTTTAAGAATTCTCCCGGCAGGATCGTATTTCACTAGAAATTTAAGGACTTAACTCTGGAATTTGAGTTTGAGTCCAAGGCCTTTCCTTGTGGGTCTGTGAGTATGAAGTAACAAAATGAGAGATACATCTTAGAGGCTTCCTTAAAATGCCTGCAAATCGAAGCTAACAATGGTTGAAGTTAGTACTGAGCGAGTGGGATAATCTCTAGGAACACACACACACACACACAAATTTATACTGATTACACAAATATGATGACCAAGAGCTAACTCGCCTGAGTAATACTTAAAGAGAAAAATTTGAGAATGCTTGGGGAACGTTTTCCTCTTCAGGGCAGTTCAATATTAATGAAAATGTGTTACCAGTCCTTTGGAGACAGCAGCAAGAAGGTCTACTTCAGAAGTAAAGGAAGCACCTGGTTGCACCTCTCCATTTTTCGGTGACAGAATGAGAGGTGCAATCTGGTATTGCAGGGCACACGTGAAGCACAGTTCTCCAGGAAAGACCGTTAATGGTGCTGCTTTCTAGGGTTCTTGTCAGTGGTGGGAGGGGTGACCTGCGGTCCAGCGGTGTTCTCGGAGGTTAGGTGAGTTCTCGCGGGTGAGGAGCAGTTCTCCCGGGTCAGGTGCAGGCCTGTTCAAATGCTGCCGCCGCCATCTTGGGTTGCAGGGCCTGTGCAGGCTTCTGCTCACCACAGGCGGAATTGGGGTTCAGCATAGCGGTTCTGCACCGGGAGCTGCAATGTGCAAGGCCTCTGCAGAGTGTCCTATACAGGTAAGTGAAACTAGATTAAGCACAAAAGAAGAGGTTAGACCTTACGGCTTAGATTCCCTTTTATTTTTCCTAGGGACCCTAGTGGCCTTTACTGAGGGCAAATCCCTTCTCTGTCTTTTGACTTTCTCCTCATGCTTGAGGGGAGCTGAGGGATGATGGATGGTCTGATTTCTGTAACTGTTGCTGAGTTTGGCTGTTGTCTTCTGTGTGGAAGAGCAGGACGTCTGTGCTGCCTTGAGATACGTATGTCATATTGTTAACGGGCTTCAGCCCTTACTCTTTGTATTCCTGAGCGACCGCCAGTTGAAGTTTTATAGATTCTAATCTTTTAGAGACTGAGGACAGCAGACAATTTAAAATAGATGGCCCAAATGTCAGCAAGAGGACAGTACTTATTAAGAGGCCCAAGAAATGTAGGTAAGGGCTTGTTTTGTTGCTGTTGTTTGGTCACTAAGTCATCTCTGACTCTTTCGCTGCCACCCCATGGACTGTAGCTCCCACCACGCAGCAGCCCCAACCCGCCCCAGCTCATCTGTCCATGGGATTTTCCAGGATATGAATACTGGAGTGCATTGCCATTTTGTTTTTCAGGAAGTCTTCCTAACCCAGGGACTGAACCCTCATCTCCTGCATTAGCAGGCGTATTCTTTACCATCAAGGAAGCCCATGGATTTTGTTACAAAACCAAGTTGGTTTTCTAGTAGCCTGTCTACACTTTCTTCGATAAGGTCACTTATATTGATGTAAAAGCAACATGACATTTTGACCCTCTCACAGACTCCTTCTTGGTCAGCTAACTGATAATCAAGGGCAATCCAGTTGTCCTAAAATCCCTGCTGCTTGGCATATAGGATTAACTTATCTTTTGCCATTTTTCAGAAAAGGAGTTTCAGGTTGGAGAGTGGTTCGCAAGGGTCATTGTCGGGGGTGGGGGAGTGGGGGAGGTTGGTTCTGTTGTCTTGGGTTATTTCTCTGGAGGGTGGGTCTCAGGATCCCTCTTCATTCAAGTGTGATGTACCCACAGAGTGTCTCCCCTACAACTTCAAGGAAGAATGGATGGTTAGGATCACTCTGGGGTACCTTCCACTTAGGAGTGAGCTGTTCTTGTGGCCTGCTGGTTTTCCATGTGTTTAGGTACACCCAGTTTCCTGGCCCAAAGGGGTATAGGGCCAGGTCAGTGTGTGTGGTCCTCCTGGTTATCATATTCTGTGAGACCTTTCACGGTTTCTCCTACCTGGAAAACTTGAGTTGTTTCATTCCAAGGGGGTTACGTGTCCCTTCTTGGACTTGGGGAACGGGTCTATCATACACGAGTTCAAATGCTTTTAACTTATCCCTACCTGGAACTAAGCATATGTGGAGCAAAGCTATCAGAAGCGCCTTAATCCAGTTTTCTTGAGTTTACTGGCATAGTTTGCTTGCTAAGGACCATTTCAAGGTTTGATTGGATCTCTCTGCTTTCTCTGATGAGTATAAGGTCCACTATCACACTATTCCCTTCATCACTTGAGACACAAATGCTGAATTATTATCATTTTGTAGGGCTCCTAGGAGCCCAATCCTGGGGATTATTTCTTTTAGTAATGCCTTAGTCGTTTCAGCTTTCCTTTCAGTTCTAGAGGGGAATGCATATATCTGAAATTGCCTGGTACTCTCAGCATGACAATGAAATCAATCTGCCAGTGTTCTCCAGGGTATGTCCCTCTGGTTTGAACAGGTCTTCTTTGGGGGTCTCTGGGGCCTCTGGCGTTGGAGTTATTTATTGTGCCAATGGGGCAAGTGTCAACTACCCAACCGATTATGTTTTTCATGGCTAGGGTCTCCATGATTTCAACCGGCTAATAATTGATATATAGGACTTCCTTCCCATAGTGAGAGCCTTAATGGTCCTCCCTGATGGCTTGGCAAGCTACAGTTTAGGGCATTAACTAGCCACCCATGGCTCTCCAAATCCCTATTGAAGCCCCATTTTGGGGCTTTGTGTAATTCGTTTTTGTGTAGATTGGGGAATAATCTGACATTCAAAGTATGTGGGTTAGTTGCCAAGTTACTGGTTCTAGGTCCACCCTTTTTGGCAGTTCTGGAGAAGGGAAAGGCTCTCGTATTCTGGCTTGGAGAATTCCATGGACTGTATAGTCCATGGGGTCGCAAAGAGTCAGATGACTGAGCGACTTTCACTTTGGCAGTTATGTCCACCATGTTGTTATGTACACCATTATTACCTCTGCATCCTCCTTTTGGTGACTCCAACAATTAATCATTGCTACCTTTTTTGGAAGCTGTACTACTTATGACAGTTGTACTTAGAAGAACTGTACTGCTTCAATAGGGACTTCCCTGGTGGCTTAGACGGTAAAGCGTCTGCCTACAATGTGGGAGACCTGGGTTCAGTCCTTGGGTAGGGAAGATCCTCTGGAGAAGGAAATGGCAACCCACTCCAGTACTCTTGCCTGGAAAATCCCATGGACGGAGGAGCCTGGTAGGCTACAGTTGATGGGGTCACAAAAAGTTGGACACGACTGAGTGACTATACTTTCACTTTTCACTGCTTCAATATGCTTAAGACATGTACTGCCTGTTTATTCTCTGCAGTAAGCATAACTCTTGCCCTCCAAATAGCTCCATGTCTGGGTAGGATGGCATATGCATATCAGGAATCTGTGTAAATATTTAAGATCTTCTCTGTCCTGAGCTCTAAGTTTTAGGTAAGGGTCATCAGCTCTACCTTTTGGGCCAAAGTCCCTGGGCATAGGTCTCTTGGTTCTATGATTTGGGTCTGGGAGGTTACCACATATCCCACTAGCCTTTTCCCCTCACCCATCCTCTTCAGCATTCAGGAGAGACTCACTTCCTAGGTTAAGGCAATTGGGATAGACTGATTCTATTGTTTCTATGCCCTCATGTTCAAGGGCCCTATTTCTGTAGGTGGTTAGATGACAGGATTTAGTGTACAGCAAAATTGACAGATTTTTGTTTGTTTCTGCCACACCATGCCCCAGTGAAAGTGCTGAGTCCTAACCACTGGATTGCCAGGGAATTCCTGAGGTTTTATAGTAACCACTGATTTGTCCAAAAATGTAGCCTGGACTTGAATTGACCTTCTGGGTAATAACAATTTCAGTCATGTTCAACTCTTTGCAACCCCATGGACTGTAGCCCACCAGGCTTCTCTGTGCATAGGATTTTACCAGCATGAATACTGGAGTGGGTTACCACTTCCTCCTCCAGGGGATCTTCCTGATCCAGGGGTGTCTCCTGCATTGGCAGGCAGATTCTATACCACTGAGCCACTTGGAAAGCCCATTCTGTTCCCTTGGAGCTTATTAATGCTTGAAACTGGTGTGCATTTCATATGATGATTGACTGTCAAAACATTTAAATTCTCAACCTTCCTTAGCCAGTAGCTGCTACTGCCTATAGGCAAAGAGACCATCCCTTAGCAGTTTGATCTAATTGTTTAGATATGTCCAGAGAAGTTTGTCCTCAGCCATTAACATTTACATTTTGTGCCCACTGTCTAGGGGAATGCCAGTCTCCAGTTTGTCTCCCAGTAGGTGAATATCCCTTCCTATCAGGGATATAGGACATTTGGGGATGTATAGGAAGGGATGGGTGAGACTGTATTTGTCCAGTTTGCATTTTAATAACTCTGTGAGAACCTGTTCTTGGGCCTTCCCTGATACTCCAATAATTTTACAACTCTTGTAACTGAGTTTGCCTTATCTGGTGTTTAAAAATGAGAACACTGGTGGCACCAGTATGGACTAAGAATTCAACAAACTTTCCCTCTATGACCAGTCTCAGATGGGGCTTCTAGGTGGTCAGTTGGAGTGCCGACTTAGGAGCCCCTGGCCCCATCATTCTTCATATATTTGGACCATCTGCATTTGAGAGTAGTGGCTGGGATCTGCCGTTTCTAACCCCCTTTGGGGGCGCTGAGGGCATTCTCCTTTCCAGTGTCTGTCTTGTTTACATGTGGCACTGATCATGTACTAGTTTCCTTGACTTGCTATCCCTTAATGGAGGCAGAGGGGGCTACTCACCATGTTGAGAATCTCCATGGGCACTTAGTCCAGATTCCCTTCCCACCTGGTTAACACTGAAGGGCAACAACATCCGATCACTTGGGTGGCCTCAACATGCAGTGGCTTGGAGCGGGGCTTGGGTTCCTAGCTGGAAATTGAAACTGGGTCGCAGCAGTGAAAGTACCAGATCCTAACCACTAGATCAGTGGTCAGTGACAAGGGCCCTGGCCTTCAGCCTTGCAGAAAAGAATTCCTACAAAGATGGAAAGTAGTAAAGCAAGTGAAGTATTTATTAGGAGGAAAAAGAGTACAGTATGTGTGGATAGACACATAGCCAGAGTCAGGGAGAGAAAGTTGCTGAGTCATGACCTTGTGACAGTTTGAATCACATTTATGGGGCATTTCTTCCAGTCTCCTTCCTTTGACCAATCATTTTGATTTGCCTGGTTCACAGTCCATGTTTGGTATATCTCAGGATCCTCCCATGTGTGTGCATGCATCTCTTAACCAAGATGGATTTTTCTGAAAGGCATCTGGTAGAACATCCCTTGACATAACTCCCCTTTGGCCTCCAAGGGGCCTTTCTGTGTGTGTGTGATCATGGAGATCTCCTGACTTCAAGAATGAAAGTAATTGATCTGAGCAGGGCCCAGCCTTCTCCCTTGATTGTCCTGCTATTCTCTTCTTGGAGTTTCAATCCATAGGGAATGAATCTCCAGTTGCTTTACCCTGAGGGGCAGGGGGCCCATCTACTTTGTGCCTCACAACTAGTAGGTGGATTTGCCTCCGGACCCTTTAACCCTCTATATCTTGGTTATTAAACACCTGGTAGGCAACCTCAACCAAGTGAGAAGTGTGTCTAATGTTGAGAGCACTTTGGGCCTGTTGACAGATTTCTTTACTGCTGCCTGGGTTACCTTTAGGAGTGATCTGTCTAATTCAACAGCTACTATTTTCAACTCAGCATTGGTGTCTTTTTGGGAGACCAAAATAAACAAACAAAACCCAAAAAACAAAAATCCTTTTATTTACTTAGAAGTATTTCCCTGTCTCATTCTTGAATTTTAAGTTTAATTTTTCACATGTGCTTTCATTCTCCTCCACCATATCCGATCCCAAATTCTTCTTTTTGTCTTTTGCAGTTTGCACTGTTTTAGTTATTTACTTCCCTAATCCAGATGTGAATATATTTTTATATATTGAAATATTAAAACAAGAGTCTTTGAATCATAGCTATAGAGAACAAACTTATAGTTACCAAGGGGAGAAGGGGTGGGTAGGTTGGGATGGACATACTGGGAGGTTGGGATGGACATACATACACTACTATGTATAAAATAGACAGCTAATGAGAACCTGTGTATATCACGGGGAACTCTACTCAATGATCTGTGGTGACCTAATTGGACAGGATATCTAAAAAATGATAGTCATCAAGGATTCTTCCCAGTTTCCAGTGATTTTTAGTTATGGTCCACTGGGTTCTGAATATGTGTAATTCCATCACTTGCTGCTTTTTATTTAGTTTGGAAATTTTGCTTATGACCGTTTAAGACCCTGTTTTCATCCTTTAGCCTCTGGTTGGATGCCTTTAGGTCTGGTAACATTTTGAGCTCTTCTTTCACTTCAGATAGCTCAGTTGGTAAAGAATCTGCTTGCAATGCAGAAGACCCGGGTTCGATTCCTGAGTCAGGAAGATCTGCTGGAGAAGGAAATGGCATCTCACTCCAGTATTCTTGCCTAGAGAATCCCATGAACAGAGGAGCCTGGCAGGCTACAGTCCATGGGGTTGCAAGAGTCAGAGACAACTTAGCAACTAAACCACCATATCAATTCTTTTTAGAGCTCTTTGTCCCCAGTTTCTCCCAATTTCTAGTAGTGGCCTATATGGAAATCTTTATTGTCTCTGCGTGGCCTCTTCCAACTGCAATTTAAGATCTGTCAGTTCCATATATGTGTCATGTAGCTATGCTTTCAGTCTTTCATATTTAGTTATAATTTTTTCACAAAGCTTTTTAAAGTCAATTGAGTCATCCTTTTCTAGCCTACTACTGTAAGTCTTTCTTTTTTCTAATAACTGTATGATCGAGAACAACTCAGCAAGGAATTATACCAATCCTTAGATGATATGGAACTTGTTTCACATCTGGAAATGGAATTCATCTGAATTTCTTTCTTATTGGATCTCCCATCTGTATCTGGATGTTGTTCTTTTTCATTTTAATTTCTCTCTTGTGTCCAAAATTAAACTCCTATACATCTTTTCTTTCTCTGTCACTGTTGTTCTCTGATTGATTTAGTTTCTAATTTATTTTCTCCTTTTTCTTCTTCTCTCTTTTCTCCCTCTTTTTCATTTTCTTTTATTAATCTTTTGGAATAAGCAGAAGTTATACCTACAAGGTGGTTTGACCTGTCTAGATGACTTGAATCATAGAGTTAAATGTTCACGGTAGAAAGTGAACAGGATGGAATGGTTGAAGTTGATTCTGGTTTGTAAGGCTGATATATTTTTTTTTTTATAGTTTATTACAGGATATTGAATACAGTTCACTGTGCACTTCAGTAGGACCTTGTTGTTTACCCATTCTATATATAAGAGTTTACATCTGCTATTCTCAAACTCTCAACCCATCCCTCCCTACCCCACCCCCAACTCTCCTTAGCAACCACAAGTCTGTTCTCTATGACAGTAAGTCTATTTCTGTTTCTTCACTTCAGTCAGTTTAGTCACTCAGTCGACTCCAACTCTTACCATGCCCATGGACTGCAGCATGCCAGGCTTCCCTGTCCCTCACCAACTCTCGGAGCTTGCTCAAACTCATGTCCATTGAGTTGGTAATGCCATCCAACCATCTCATCCTCTGTCATCCCCTTCTCCTCCTGCCTTCAATCTTTCCCAGCATCAGGGTCTTTTTCAAGGAGTCAGTTCTTCACATCAGGTGGCCAAAGTATTGGAGTTTCAGCTTCAACATCAGTCCTTCCAATGAATATTCAGTACTGATTTCCTTTAGGATGGACTTGTTTGATCTCCTTGCAGTCCAAGAGACTCTCAAGAGTCTTCTCCAACACCACAGTTCAAAAGCATCAATTCTTCGGCACTTAGCTTTCTTTATAGTCCAACTCTCACATCCATACATGACTACTGGAAAAACCATAGCCTTGACTAGATGGACCTTTGTTGGCAAGGTAATGTCTCTGCTTTTTAATATGCTGTCTAGGTCGGTCATAGCTTTTCTTCCAAGGAGCAAGCGTCTTTTAATTTCATGGCTGCAGTCACCATCTGCAGTGATTTTGGAGCCCCCCAAAATAAAGTCTGTCACTGTTTCCATTGTTTCCCCATCTATTTGCCATGAAGTCATGGGACCAGATGCCATGATCTTCATTTTTTGAATGTTGAATTTTAAGCCAACTTTTTCACTCTCCTCTTTCACTTTCATCAAGAGGCTCTTTAGTTCTTTGTTTTCTGCCATAAGGGTGGTGTCATCTGCATATCTCGGGTTATTGATATTTCTCCTGGCAATCTTGATTCCAACTTGTGCTTCATCAAAACTGGATTTTGTATGATGTACTCTGCATATAAGTTAAATAAGCAGGGTGACAATATACAGCCTTGATGTACTCCTTTCCCAATTTGGAACTGGTCTGTTGTCCCATGTCTGGTTCTAACTGTTGTTTCTTGACCTGCATACAGATTTCTCAGGAGGCAGGTGAGGTATTCCCATCTCTTGAAGAATTTTCCACAAAGCAGAATTTTCTGTTTCTTAGATAAGTTCATTTGTGTCATATTTTAGATTCCACATGAATGATATGGTATTTGTCTTTCTGACTTACTAGTTGCGTCTGTGTTTCTGCAGATGGCATTATTTCACTCTTTTTTATGACTGAGTAGCATTCCATTTATAGCTGAGTAGCATGCTCAAACTACCTCACAATTGCACTCATCTCACACGCTAGTAAAGTAATGCTCAAAATTCTCCAAGCCAGCCTTCAGCAATATGTGAACCGAGAACTTCCAGATGTTCAAGCTGGTTTTAGAAAAGGCAGAGGAACCAGAGATCAAATTGCCAATATCCTCTGGATCATCGAAAAAGCAAGAGAGTTCCAGAAAAACATCTATTTCTGCTTTATTGACTATGCCAAAGCCTTCGACTGTGTGGATCACAGTAAACTGTGGAAAATTCTGAAAGAGATGGGAATACCAGACCACCTGACCTGCCTCTTGAGAAACCTGTATGCAGGCCAGGAAGCAACAGTTAGAACTGGACATGGAACAACAGACTGGTCCCAAATAGGAAAAGGAGTACATCAAGGCTGTATATTGTCACCCTGCTTATTTAATTTATATGCAGAGTACATCATGAGAAACACTGGGCTGGAGGAAGCACAAGCTGGAATCAAGATTGCCGGGAGAAATATCAATAACCTCAGATATGCAGATGACACTACCCTTATGGCAGAAAGTGAAGAGGAACTAAAAAACCTCTTGATGAAAGTGAAAGAAGAGAGTGAAAAAGTTGGCTTAAAGCTTAACATTCAGAAAACTAAGATCATGGCATCTAGTCCCATCACCTCATGGGAAATAGATGGGGAAACAGTGTCAGGCTTTATTTTTTGGGGCTCCAAAATCACTGCAGATGGTGACTGCAGCCATGAAATTAAAAGACGCTTACTCCTTGGAAGGAAAGTTATGACCAGCCTAGATAGCATATTAAAAAGCAGAGACATTACTTTGCCATCAAAGGTCTGTCTGGTCAAGGCTATGGTTTTTCCAGTGGTCATGTATGGATGTGAGAGTTGGACTGTGAAGGAAGCTGAGCGCCAAAAAATTGATGCTTTTGAGCTGTGGTGTTGGAGAAGACTCTTGAGAGTCCCTTGGACTGCAAGGAGATCCAACCAGTCCATCCTAGAGGAGATCAGTCCTGGGTGTTCATTGGAAGGACTGATGCTAGCTGAAACTCCAATACTTTGGCCACCTCATGCGAAGAGTTGACTTGTTGGAAAAGACCCTGATGCTGGGAGGGACTGGGGGCAGGAGGAGAAGGGGACGACAGAGGATGAGATGGCTGGATGGCATCACCGACTCAATGGACATGAGTTTGAGTGAACTCCAGGAGCCTGTGATGGATAGGGAGGCCTGGTGTGCTGCGATTCATGGGGTTGCAAAGAGTCGGACACGACTGAGCAACTGAACTGAACTGAGCATTCCATTGTATGTGTGTGTGTGTGTGTGTGCATTCTTTATCCATCCATCTGTCAGTGGGCATTTAGGTTGTTTTCCTGTCTTGACTGTTGTGAGTAGTGCTGTTATGAGCATATGAATCTTTTCAAATTATAGTTTTGTCTGGGTTTGTGCCTAAGAGTGAGATTGCTAGATCACATTTCAACTCTAGTTTTAAAAGGAACCTCCATACTGTTTTCCATAGTGGTTGTGCCAATTTACATTCCCACCAACAGTGTAAGAGGGTTTCTTTTTCTCCATACCCTCTCCAGCATTTATTGCTTGTAGACTTTTTAATAATGGCTATTCTGACTGGTGTGAGGTAGTACCGTGTTGTAGTTTTGATTTGCATTTCTCTAATAATTAGTGATGTTGAGCATCTTTTCATGTGTCTGTTGGCCATCTGTATGTCTTCTCTGGAGAAATGTCTGTTTAGGTCTTCTGCCCATATTTTGATTCAGTTGTCTCTTTTTTTGTTATTGAATTATATGAGCAGTAGATATCTTTTGGAAATTAAGCCTTTGTCAGCCACATCATTTGCAAATATTTTCTTCCAGTCTTTCCACTTTGTTTATGGCTTCTTTTGCTGTGCAAAAGCTTATAAGTTTGATTATGTTGCATTTGCTTGCTCTTGCTTTTATTTCTATTGTGTTGGGAGACAAGGCTGATAAATCTGTCATGTTCTGAAGTACTTCTGTGTATATTTATCTGCTCTAGATGTTTCTGCTTTCTTCTCTTTATCCTGCTTTTATTTCCCCCCTTTTTCTTCATTTTCTTGTTCTGTGATTTGGGACTTTCCAGGTGTGCTAGTGGTAAAGAACCCGCCTGCCAATGCAGAAGAGATAAGAGATGTGGTTTGATCCCTGGGTCAGAAAAATCCCCTGGGAAAGGGAATGGCAACCCATTCCAGTATTCTCACCTGGAGCATCCCATGGACAGAGGAACCTGATGGGCTACAATCCATGGGGTTGCAGAGTCGGCCACAACTGAAGCAACTTAGCACACACACACATGATTTGGGTATAATGACTTCCTCATATTGTTTTTTTTTTCAGCTTCCTAAAGATCAGTCTAAACTATGTTGATCTTCTAGCCTATGTTGATCTTTGAGACTGTCTTGCTTGTCTAGATCTTGCTTTTCTTTGGGTTTCAGAACCTTTCATCTCTAACAAGGGTGAAGTATGATATTCATGTTTCCTTGACTTCTAATGTAGAAGAAAGTGTCGGCAACAGTTGTAGTCAGGGTTATTTGTTGCAGGGTTTTTGATTACTTATTCAGTCTCCTTAATGGGTTTAAATTTATTCAGATTTTCTTCATAATTTAGTATTGGTAAGCTTTGAGTGTGTAGGAATCTATTTCATCCAGATTGTTTGTTAGTGTACAGTTGTTCATATTAGTGGTTCTCTCCTACAATCTCTTTTTAGTTCTATAAAATCATTTGTAATGTCCTCTCATTTCTGATTTTAGTTATTTGAATCTTTTCTCTTTTTTCTTAGTCATTCTAGTTAAATGACAATCTTTTTGATCTTTTTGAAGAACCAACTCTTCGTTTCACTAATATTCTCTATCAGTTTTTATTGTCTGTTTTGTTTATCTCTGCTCTAATCTTCATTATTCTTTCTTCTGGTAGACTTGGGGAACATTCACTTGTAATTATCACGGTATAGTTGTTGTTATTTTTTTTTTTTTGTCTGTGCTGGGTCTTCATTGTTGTGCATGGACTTTCTGTAGTTGCATTGAGTTGCAACTATCTAGTTGCGATGTGTGGGCTTCTCATTGTGGTGGCTTCTTGTTGCAGAGCACAGGGTCTTGGGTGCATGGGTTTCAGTAGCTGTGACATGTGTGCTTAGTAGTTGTGGCTTGTGGGCTCTAGAGTACAGGCTCAGTACTTGTGGCCCACAGGCTTAGTTACTCCATGGCATTTGGAATCTTCCTAGACCAGGGATTGAATCTGTGTCCCTTGCATTGGCTGGTGGATTCTCAACCACTGGACTACCAGGGAAGTCCCATTATATAGTATTTTATCACTGTAGAATTACACTGTATTATGAGTCTGTGTTCTTAGATGACTGATTAGATCAGAATTCTCTCAAGATTAGCAGACCTCCATGTGTGATACAGCAACGGTCTCCTAAGCAATCCAACTTTCCTTGATTATTTCACTTTTTAAATGGTACTTTTATCATATTGTAACTTATTTTGTTTATTGTTTATTCAATTTGGTATCATTTAAGCACAAATGGGTTAGGAATATTTAGCTGTACTAAGATGATACAGCTCAAGCTCTAGAAGAGTACATGACAAATAGTAGGTGTTTTTTGAGTACTTGCTGAACAACTAAATGATAGAATGAATGAACGGTTTTACTGGTTTAATAATCTTTGTGAAATTACATTCCAAAATTCCATATATCACGAAGCTTTTAAAGTGTGGGTAAGCTGGGAGTAAGAAAGATGAGAAGACCAGAAGAAAAAGGTGTTTTCATTTTGGTGAGATAATCTAAATATGCCTTATTTGCTACAGTAACTGGTGAGAGTAGTGACAAATCTACATACTAGTAAGAGAAGCATTCTCAAAAGCCCTAAGGTGAAAGTGAATTGAGGAAGAACAGAATGTCTGATGTTAAATGAATCAGGGGAAGTGGTTTATAATGATGTCCAAATATTTGAAGAAGATAATATAGGGCATTTTAAGGCTATAGCATTTTTAAAAGAGCAGATTTCTTGAGGTTTAATGGACAAATAATAAATTGCATTTATTTTGGTAACATTGGCTTATTCATACACCAGTGAAACCATCACCACAGTCAAGATAATGAAAACATTCATCATCCCCCAAAGTTTCTTCTTATCGTTTGGAAATTCCTCTTCCCTGACTGGCTCTCTGCTTCATCCCCAGTCAACCACTAACCCTCTTTTCTGCCACTATATATTCATTTGCATTTTCTAGAGTCTGATGTAAGTAGAATCATAATGTATGCACTATTATTTTTACGGATTTCTTTCAGCACACTTATTTTGAATTTAATGTAATTTTCTGTGTATATCAAGAGTTCATTCTTTCCTATTGCTGATTAGTATTCTTCTGTATGGATAATTTGTCCATTTGCCTATGATGGACATTTGATTAATTTTAGGTTTTGGCTTTCACAGATGAAGCTATGAGCATTCCTCTACAGATGTCTGCATGCTTGTGTCTTGGATATTTTATGTTGTATGTGTACATGCCTAATACTTATTCTCTTGGATAAACATTAAAAATGGAATAGCTGCACCATATAGTCAGTGAATATTTAACCTGAGAAAGTGCCTGTTTTCCAAAGGGATTGCAGCATTTTACATTCCCACTGGCTGTGTGTAAAAGTTCATTTCTCTGTATCCTTCCAAGTACTTGGTAATAATTAGTTTTTAAAATTTTAGTCATTTTAGTAAGTGATTAATGCTATCTCACTCTCTTAAATTAGCATTTCCCTGATAAGTGATGATGTTAGGCATCTTTTCTTGTGCTTATTTGACATCAGTATGTCTTTGGTGAAGTGCATATTTAAGTCTTTTGCTCAGTCTTAAATAATTTCCTTGTTAGAGGTCTTCATATATTTTAGCTGATGGTTCTTTATTAGATATATGATTTGGAAATACTTTCTCCTAGTCTGTGGCTTGTCTTTTCACTTTCTTAAATTGTGTCTTTTGAAGACCAGAGGTCCAGTTTACCCTTTATTATTTTATGGTTCATGCTTTTGGTGTTATCTAAGAAATTTTTGCCCCATCTAGGTCTCAAAGGATTTCTCCTATATTTGATTCTAGGAATTTTATAGCTTTTGTTGTTTGGTTGCTGAGTTGTGTCTGACTCTTTGCAACCCCATGGACTGCAGCATTTTATATTTAGGACTGCAAGCCATTTTGAATTTTTTTTTTTTTGTACGTAGTATGAAGAATGGAGTAAGATTCAATTTAAATTATAGATATTCAATTATTCAAGCACTGTTTGTTGAAAAGGCTATTCTTCCCCCCCCCCACGGAATTGTATTTGTGATTATATCAGCTGGATCTATTTCTGAACTATTCTATTCTGTTTCATTTATACATTTTACCACACTTTCTTGTAGCATGTATATAATAAGTCTTGAGATCAGGTAGTGTTAATCTGTAAACTTAATTTTTTCCTCAAAACTGTTTTGGCAATTCTTGGTCCTGTTCCTTTCCATATGAATATAAAACTGTCCTTTTTATATAGGGACAGTTTTATTTCTTTCCTTGTCAGTTTCTTCTCAAAAGCTTGATACCATTTTGAATAGGTTGCACTGAAGCTATAACTCAATTTGCAGAGTTTGACATTATAACAATGGGGCTCTGACACATGAATGTCATATAGCTCTTTTAAGTCTTCTTTAATTTCTGTTAGTATTGTTTTATAGTTTTCGGTGTATTGGTGTTTCACATCTCTTGTCAAATTTGCCCCCAAATCATTCATATTTAAAAATTTGTCTTAGATGTTTAAAATGTTATTATCTCATTTTTTAAAAAAATTTATTATTTAATTGAAGGATAATTGCTTTACAGAATTTTGCTGTTTTCTGTCAAACATCAACATGAATCAGCCATAGGTATACATATATCCCCTCCCTTTTGAACCCCCCTCCCGTCTCCCTCCCATCCCACCCCTCTAGGTTGACACAGAGCCCCTGTTTGAGTTTCCTGAGCCAGACAGCAGATTCCCGTTGGCTATCTATTTTACATATGGTAATGTAAGCTTCCATGTTACTCTCCCCATACATCTCACCCTCTCCTCCCCCCACGATTTCTGATTATTTATTGATTATATATGGAAGTACAACTAATTATTGCATATTGATCTAGTATACTTCAACCTTTCTAAGTTTACTGATTACTTCTAGTACCATTTTCTTTGTAGAATGCATTAGATTTTCCACATGGAAGATCATGTTATCTACAAATGAATGTAGTTTTACTCTTTCCCTTCCAAACTCAATAGTTTTAATATATTTTTTGCCTTATTGTGCTAACTAGAACCTCCAACACAATGTTTAATAGAAGTTGTGGGAATAATTCCTTCCACTTTATTCTTTTAAAGATTATTTTAGCTATAATAGGGCCTGTTCCTGTCCATGTAAGTTTTTTTTTTTCCAAAAACCAACTTTTTATTGAAGTGTAGTTGAGTGTTGTGTGTTGTGTTAGTTTCAGTTGTGATTAATTTATATATATAAAGTGATTTATATATATATAAAGTGATTAATTTATATATATGTGTATATATAAATATATTCTTTTTCAGATTCTTTTCCATTATAGGTTATAACATGATATTGAATCTAGTTCCCTGTGACAATCTTGTTCCCTAGTTCCCAGTAGGTCCTTGTTTATCTGTTTAATATATAGTCATGTCTATCTGTTAATACTAAACTCTTAATTTATTCCTTCCTCTCTTTCCCCTTGGTAACTGTAAGTTTGTTTTCTATGTGAGTCTTTTTCTGTTCTGTAAATAAGTTTATTTGTATCTTTTTATAGATTCCACATAGTGATATCCTATGATATTTGTCTCTGACTTACTTCACTTAGTTGATAATCTCCAGGTCCATCCTTGTTGCCGCAAGTGGCATTATTTCATTCTTTTTTATGGATGAGCAATGTTCCAGTTCATTTTACACACACACACACACACACACACACACATACATGCCATATATTCTTTATCCATTCATTTGTTGACAGACATTTAGGTTGGTTCCGTGAACTGGCTATTGTAAATAGTGCTGCTCTGAGCATTAAGGTCCATATATCTTTTCAAATTAGAGTTTTCATCTTTTTTGGATGTATGCCCAGGAGTGGGATTGCTGGATGATATGGTAACTCTGTTTTTAGTTCTTTAAGGAATTCCATATAAATAGTTTTGTCTAAGTCTACAAAAAATAACTTGCTGTCATTTTTAAGACAAATTGCTTTAAATCTGTAGGTCAATTTGGGGATAATTAATATCTTTACTATCTACAGTCTTCAAATCAGTGACCATGGTATGTCTATTTATTTTATTTCTTTTAATGACATTTTGTGATTTTATTCCCAAAGATTCTACATGTTTGATAAGTGTAAGTCTAAGTGTTTCTATTTCTTTGGAGTGATTAAAAATGGTATTAATGTTTTCCTTTCTGTTTTAATGTTTTTATTATTAGTATATAGAAATGTGATTGACTTTTGTATCTTGTATCCTGTTCCTTTGCTGAACTCACTTACTAGTTTTAGGCATAACACTGGTAAATTCCTTTGGATTGCCTACATAAACAATCTTTATGTCATCTGTATGTAGGGACAGTTTAATTTCTTTACTTTCTGATCTGTACACTTCTAATTTTGCTTTCTTGTGTTATTTTAGTGGGTAGAATTTCCACTACTATGTTGAAGTAAAGTGGTGATAGTAAACATCATTCTCTTGTTCCTGGTCTAAGAGTGGAATCATTCAGTCTTTCATCATTAAGTATTATATTTTCTGTGGGGTTTTTTTGGTAGATGTTCTTTATTAAGTTATGAAAATTCTTATCTATTACTATTTTGCTGAGAGGTTTTTTGTTTTGTGTTTTTTAATCATGCATGTGTACTAGATTTTTAGCAAATGCCTGTTCTCTGTCAATTGATGTAGTCATTTACTTTTTCTTTGTATCTTGGTTAATTTTCAATTTTTAGTTAGCTTTGAATACTTGAAATACATTATACTTGGTCATAGTATATAATTCTTTTGCTATATTACTGGATTTGGTTTGTTAATATTTTATTGAGTATTTTTATGTTTTAAGTTCATGGGAGACATTGGTCTGTAGTTTTTTTTTTTTTTTTAATTGTACTGCCTTGGTATGGTTTTGGTAACAATTTCCTGATAAAATGGTTTGGAATACTGAAATTTTGGTAGAATTCTAGTTATGGAGCCATGCAAATGATCTATCTAATCTTAGTTGAGTTTTGGTGTTTGAAGAAATGGTCCATTTCTTCTACCTTGCCAAATTTATGAGGCTGAAGTTCATAATATTCTCACATTATTGTTTTAATGAGTGTAAGGTCTATGGTAACAATATATAGTTCTGCAATTTCCAACATCTTTTAAAATTCTGAACTGTTTTTTTTTCCTTTGGTTTATTTTTCTCTTCATTATGAGCATCATTTTCCAGTTTCTATACATGCCTGATAATTTTTGATTTGGTGGCAGACAGTGTAAATTTTATCATGTTGGATGATAGATACTTTAGTATTCCAGTACCTATTTTGATACTTTTTTCTGCATTTCAGCTAAGTTACTTGGAAACAGTTGTTAACTGGCATCACAGTAAGAGTTAAAGGTAGAACTAATGATTTCCCACTATTGAGGCAAGACCTTTCCGTGTATTCTTCCCAGTAAATTGTGAAATTTTCCAGTCTGGCTGATGGGAACAGGCATTAATCTTGGCTTATTCTTAAACTCCAGTTACTGCTTCCTTCTTCCTCTCCAGAGTCTCTTTTCCCAGACGCTAATTTTCCTTGTACACATGCACTGACCAGTACTCTCCTGAATACTTGAAGTGGACCCTCTGCAAGCCTCTGGAGCTCTCATTATGTGCAGCTTTCTCCTCTTTGATCTTTGCTCTATGACTATAGCTGCCTTGGTCTCTCTGTACTGTTAGTTCTTTTTCTACCACTCTGGAAGTCTATTGGCCCCTGCCTGGACTTGCTTTTCATGTCATACCTGGAAATGTTCTCAAGGCAGTAAACTGGGCAATCAGAAGGGTCACCTCAGTTTGTTTCCCATCTCTCAAGGATCACTGTCCTTCACAGCCTGATGTCTAATACCTTTAAAATCATTGTTTCATACACTTGTCTGGTTTTTCCATTGGTTCAGGTGAATGTTCCCATCCATTCCCTATTACTTCATTTTGGTCAGAAGCAGAAATTTGCAATTGATTATCAAATTTAATTTTGTTTTATAAATATGTAAAATTTTTTGTGGTTACATAGTCAAATCAACAGAACTATGGTATATTCAAATATAAGATGTGATCTGTGTCCCTTCTGTCTTATTTCTTTCCTCCCCGGGGTAGGAAGTGTCTAAGATAGCCACCAATGAGTCCCACCTCCTGATAAAATACTCTACATAAGTAAGCAGCTTCTAACCAACGGCATATGGCAACACTGAGGGGATGTCATGTATGTAATAAGGTTATAAAAGATTGTGACTTCCATCTTGCTTACAGCCTCCTCTCTTGACTCCCTAGATAAGCAAGCTGCAAGTTGGAGAGTCCTGCATGGCAAGATACTGAGGGTGGCTTCCTCACAATTCTCAGCAAGGACATGAATGCCCTTAGTCCAGCAATCTTTGAGGCATTAAATTCTACCAACAATCATGTAATTGAGCTTGGAAATGAATCTTACCCCATTTGAGTCTTCACATGAGAGACCCCAGCCTGGATCAATACCTTGATTATAGATTTGTAGAACACCTCGAAGCAGAGGGAGGATTCAGATAATCCATGTCCAGATTCCTGACTCACAGAAACTGTGAAACAATAGATGTGTGTTGTTTAAAATCACTAAGTTTTGGGGTAAGTTGCTATATTTCAAAAGATAACTAATAATACCTTTTGTAGTTTATATTTTATTTGGTGACTTATTTTTCCATTATTTGCTTTTTATTTTTAAGGTAAACACATATACAGTTGATCTTCATTATTCACAGATTCTGTATCTACAAATTCACCTACTTGCTAAAATGTATTTGTAACCTCAAAAATCAAACTCAGTGCTTTTTCAGTCATAGGCAGACATGCCCAGAGTACCAAAAATTTGAGTTGCCCCATGCACACATTCCCGGCTGAGTTTAAACAAGGGAATGCTCTGCATTCTTGTTCCAGCTCTTACACAGAGGTGAACAGATAATGAGGATGGTAGGGGCAATGCAATGTGGTGCAAGAAACTCCAGCTCTGGGGGCAGCCAGACAGGGTTTGAATATAACTCTGGCCTTTGTCATTGGACCTCAGGCAAATTACTTAACTCTTTTGAATTTTGCTTTTCTGGTAAAATAAAGACAATAGAATCCACCAACATGAGTTGTTTTTAAGATTATAATCTTAATTATACAGAGTTGTAATTTAAGATTGTAATCTGTTTTATATTGATTTATTTCCCTCTGGAGATATGGTTTGGTATTCACTAGTTCTGTGTTTGCAGCAACTTAATTGAACATAGCTACCATGAATAAGAAGAATTAACTATATACTTATTCACATTTTAGAAACTAAATGATAACAACAAACTATTCTCATTTTTTCTACCTTTTCCCCTCATAGAACATTATATCCTCTTTACCTCCATAGTAGTACATAGAGATATTTCTGTCTCTCTCTCACAGCTGAATAGTACTGTTTTATGTGTATACTGTAATTTATACAGCTGGACCTGTTGGCAAATGTTTGGATTGCCTGTTGTTTTTAGGTATTAAAAATAGTACTGCAATGAGTAACCTATTTTTTGGGGGGGGGGGCGGTAATGTATATTTGGGATATATTCCTGGAATGGAGTTTCTGAGTTCAGGTGCAAAAGCTTACATGTAGTGTTGTGGTTTTAGACTTTGCTAATCCTCCTCTTAAGAGGTAGAGCTTAATTCCCACTCCTTTGTTTGCAGGCACCCTTAATGATTCACTTTCAGCACACAGAATACAGAAGTAATGAGATGTCACTTCTAATATAGGTTATAAGAAGACTATGGCGTCTGTCTTGTGTGTGCTGTCTCACTGGCTTTCCCTTGACTCATTTGGTCTGCAGAGAAGCCAGCTTATATACTGTGAGGCAGGCCTGAGAGAGGGAAGACCCACCAGGTCATGAGGATAATTGAGTAGCTGAAGGAAATGCCCTCATGATGGGCAATTGAGCCTGGAAATTGAAATTCTGAGGCTTATCACCAGCTTCTTCATTGAGCTTAGAAGCATAACCTTGAAATTTAGTTTAAATAACTACAGTTATTTAGCCTTGCAATAACTACAATCCTGGCTAACGACAGCTTGAGTGCAGCAACCTCTTTACAGACTAGATCTGAACCACCCAGCTCAGCTGTTCCTACATTCTCAACTCACAGAAGCAATGAAACAGTTAACTGCAACATTTATAGTTTCAAACTGCTACTTTCTAGTAACTTGTTACACAGCAATAGGTAACAAATACATATAGTTATGAGTCAAGTCCGACCCTTTGCGACCTCATGGACTGTAGCCCGCCAGGCTCCTCTGTCTATGGAATTTTCCAGGCAAGAAGACTGGACTGGGTTGCCATTTACTACACTAGGGAATCTTTCTCACCTAGGAATCAAACCTGCATCTCTGGGGTCTCCTACATTGTCAGGCAGATTCTTTACCACTGCTGCTACCTGGGAAGCCCCTATTGCCAAGTCTTCTATATAGTGAAAGTGAAACTCCTCAGTTGTGTCCGACTCTTTGCGACCCCATAGAATATACAGACCATGGAATTCTCCAGACCAGAATACTAGAGTGGTTAGCCTTGTCCTTCTCCAGGGGATCCTCCCAACCTAGGTCTCCAGCATTGCAAGCAGATTCTTTACCAGCTGAGCCACAAGGGAAGCTCAGCTCTATATAGGGCTATGTCATTTTTCTGTCCCATCAGTAATATATGAGAATTCCAAGTTCCCATGGCATTCTTACTAACACTCTGTATTTCCAAACTTAGAATACTGTTTTTAAAAAACAAGGTAATAGAAGAGAAATAATATCTCACTGTAGCTTTTTTATTTCTTTCATTATGACAGAGGCCTCCTTTCCCTTCAGCTTCTCTCACTTTTATTTTCTTCACTCGGCCTCTGCAACTTGTTACTGCAGTAGTAGTGTACCCTAGAGAATTCCTTATAATCGTTCTTAACGTAAATTTCATTATTAATGTGTATCCTCTTTCCTTACTCCTTGGTGAACTCTTCCACTACTTTGGCGGGTTTCCCCCACAGTGGAATTTCCATTCCACATTTTCACCCCTCTCAGCAAGTAGAATCTCCTGGTATAGGGTTGCGTCATTTACAAACACTTTTAAGTGAAGTCGCTAGTGAGAATATTTTACTATTCCAAATTTTTCGTCTTTTACCAAATGCAGCCTTCTAATGGAGGACATTATCACTCACACTTCTTACCCAATCCTGTAAAATCTCTCTGCAAAATTTTGTACGTTACAGGTTTGTATAATCCTCTTTTATGTTCTCTTTCCCCCCTCCCCTTGCTGCCTCTGTGGTACAGCCCAGACAAACGCTCTGAGCAAACTGAATTCCTCTGCTTGTACGGAACTGACCAATCTAGCAAGATGGCGGCTCCCACTGAGACACATAGCATGGGAGTGGCCATATTGCCTCCTGAACAAAGCCGCCCAGGGTGCAGAGTGGGTAAAACTCCGCTGTACGGAACAGTGCACGCTGGGGAGCCCCGCACAGGAAGCGGGAGAATTCACCGCTATGGATGTGACAGCCGTCTTGGGTTGAGCCGTGATGGGCGTTTCTGGAACTGTAGGTCAGAAGGCGGACATGTGTGGTGATGAGTGTCTTTTGGATTGGTAATGGGATGAGAGGGGTCCGTGAGCGTCAGTGATTGGAGACTGACAAAGTCACTAGGGAAGGTGTATGTAGGATTAGGGTTGGGTTTATTTGGGAGTCAGGGATGGGGTTAGCTGTAAGATTAATAATTGGATAACGGTGTGTCAGTTATGGGATTATCTGTGGGATCAGAAATGGTGTGTAGGGGGACTGACTGGTGTTGACAGGGTCAGGGATCTAGGGGACTCTGAAGACTCAGTGATTGATGAGGGAGGCTGTGGACTAAAAGATGAGGGCATCCGTGTGGCAGTCAGTGATGTGGTGGGCATGGGGGAGTTCTGTGGAGTATGTGATTGCTAGGCCCCAGGATTCAGAGATTTGGAGGGAGAAGTAATGACCAGAGTGTCTTGGTCTAGTTTTCGTTTACATACATTAAAATTTCCACAGGTCATAGGCAACTTTTCAGGTCACATCCCTTCTCAACCTGTCACTATGCCCTTAACCTGGTGGCCCTAACAAAAATGATCATTCTGAAACAGTAACAAACAAGTCAGAAAGGATAGGATTATTATGAAAATTATGATTTTTGTCCTACCTCTATCTAAATTTATTGAAATCATTTTATATTTTATTCAGGAAACATTTATTGAACACCTGCTGGGTGCCTGGAGGTAAGTATGACTATTTCTCCCAATTGTTTCCTTACAGATCTATTTTGACAAAGCTTAGAATACCCCCTATAAAACAGTATCCCTGTGGCAGGAGTACTCAGTTTCTCTGAACCAGTTAAATCTTGTCTACCTAACTCCTTGTGGGACTGAGAAGGATTTACCAGGTATGTACCTTCCTGTATTAGGGTATATTCCCTTGTATCAGTGGTCCCAACTTACTGCCATTTTTATATGCAGACATCCATACTGTTGGAAATCAACAATAAACGTTTAAACATATTGATTGGCAGGAGTATCTGCTGAGTTGCAAGGAAAATATAAGAGCTCTTGGGAGATTAGATGTTAGCTGCTTATTTGTTTCTGGGGAATAAGGGGAAAATTTCTCAGTTTTTGATTTGGTCATTGCTGGGGAACTTATCTTGGGGGGGGTGTGTGTGTGTGTTTATCTTGGTGTGTGTGTGTGTTGCCTTATGAACTCCTGTGAATGGAATTGCTAGTTAATGGCGGCGGGGGGAGGGGCAGATAAGTTGTTAATAAATCAAAAAGAAACATATCTTCACATTCATACAATTAAAAAACCTTGTTCAAGTTCTGTATGATCAAAGTATGTAGTTACAAGAGAGCTTACTTTACATTATACTTGCTGATTTTTCTATGAAGACCAAACTATCTTCTCCCACAGGTTTGGTTATCATCTACCTAACTTCTGTGGTGGTTGTTTCTAGACTGGTGAATAGAGAAGCTGCATTTTGCAGCCGATCTGTGAAAATACCCTTCTGATCACCAATTTTGCCTTTTCAGGCATCTGCCATTTTAGAGGAGAGCAGAAAGAGATGAAGTCCCAGGTTAGTTGCTTTAATTTTTAATTTTTTAAATTTCCTTTTTTGGTTCTAAGTGCAATCAAATGGAAAGTGAAGAGAGCTAAAATCTAGATCAGGGAAAGACAGCCAAAATAAAGATCCAGACCTAGAAAGAATTGCTAGGTAATATGCAGATAATTTGGCTTGAAACCACTTTAAAAGTTGGTGTACAGTTTTTCTTATCTTTTTGCTGACATCATCAGTTACATGATTTGCAGTCCTCTAAAGAGAAAGAAGATACATTTCCCATAGGAAGAAATTATTTCTTGCCATATAAAACTAAAACAACTTTCAGTTTTGGATCTTTCTTTCAGTAATGGGATATGCAGTGTTCTCACCAACACTCCTGTGGTAAATGCAATAATAAATTTGTAACTGCATCATAGAGTGATTTCTTTTAGAAGGAAGTTATCATAGCATCATAACCTAACTCTCTAACTTTATCCTTTAGAGCTGGAGTCATCAGACTGTTGCCTGTGGGGCAAATTCAGTTTTCTGTTTTGTAAATAAAGTTTTACTGGCAGCACAGCCATGTCACTTGTTTACATATTGTCTATGGCTTTTTTTGTACTACAGTGGTAGAGTTGGATAAGCACCATATGGCCTGAAATGCTGAAAATATCTGCTTTGCTGAAAAAATTTGTTGACCTCTGCTTTAAAGGACTAGATAGAGTATAGAGGCTTCCTGTTGTCCACTTTTATCTATCAACAAAGTCTAGATAATACAGAGTAGATATGTTTTGAACGGTCTTCCAAAATATTCATTTCTTTCAAAAAGTAGTTCTTATAATTGTCAGGAATTCCCTTGCAGTGGTTAGAGCTCTGAGCTTCCACTGAATGGGGCACAGGTTCAATCCCTGGTTGAGGAACTAAGATCCACAACTGAGTCATTTGTAGTCATGTGGATGGACCTAGAGTCTGTCATAGGAAGGACTAAGTCAGAAAGAGAAAAACAAATATCATATATTAATGCATCTCTGTGGAATCTGTTAATAGAAAGATGGTACAGATGAGCCTGTTTGCAGGACAGGAATAGAGATGCAGATGTAGAAAATGGACATGGGGTGGGAAGGGGAGGGTGAGACAAATTGGTAGAGTAGGATTGACGTATACACAACTGTGTGTAAAATAGACAGCTAGTGGGAAGTTGCTGTATAGCACAGAGAGCTTAGCTCAGTGCTCTGTGATGACCTAAAGCAGTCAGATTGGGGGAAAGTGGGAAAGAGATTCATGAGGGAGGGAATATATGTGTACATATAGCTGATTTACTTCACTGTACAGCAGAAAGTGACACAACATTGTAAAGCAATTATATTCCAGTAAAAAAGATAATCATAACTTTATATGAAGTTTACCTTCTTGTATGAATAGATGGAATCTAAACAATTAATATTAATAAATAAATGATTTTTTAAAATATATAATTGTCTTTCAAAGCTTTGGAAAGCAGGGGTCCCTGATGTTCTGAAGTTGAATATGTTCTGAAGATGAGTATGGATTTTTTATTGGCCCAATAGATTCAACTGCCATGGCTAATAACTTGCTTATTCCTTTAGGATTAAAGATTTGTATTTTTTCCATACAGTCCAGAAGTAGAAATCATCATTTTCACACACATCTATCTTTTCTCCCTCTAACACCTATTCCCCTTCCATCTCCTCCATCTCTTCCATTGTCTCTGTCACTCAAACTGTAAAAATTGCTTGTAATGATACAAAAAATATAATTTTCCACTGATACATTTCCACTGATTATGTGCTGTATTTTACTTGAAATTAACAAAATTTATACATATATAGTATATTAAAGCATTCTAGTGTTATTGATAAAGCAAAATTAGAATGTTAGCATTACATTTATGAATTTTCTTATAAGAATGGATTTCTTCTATTTTCTACATTTATTATCTTTCTCATGTTACTGTTCTTTAGATCACAAGAATATTATTCAAAGTGTGCAAAACCATTTTTAACTAAGTATGAACTTTATTCTCTATAATTTTCATTCATTCCTTTTTAGCAGACATGTCTTAAATATTCAGTATATGTCACAGATGCTGGCTAGCTGTGAAATAACTCAAAATTTAGGCATGGTTCTTTCTTGGGAAGAATACAGAGAAAAATGGGGCAAACAGATGTGGAAACTAACAATAATACATAAAAGCTCTATAATAGACATGAGAGCAAGGAACTTTTTTAGTGGAGAAGGAAGAGCAGCCGGCTTTATAGAGAAAGCAAGGATAAGAGGCTTAAAAAATGATTGAACTTTGGATCATGAAGGAAGTAGGATGAGGATGGGAAACAGCATTTGCAAAAGTGGAAAAGGCTGAGAATTTGAGGAAAACTAAAAGTTGGCTTAAAGCTTAACATTCAGAAAATTAAGATCATGGCATCTGGTCCTATCACCTCATGGGAAATAGATGGGGAGACAGTAGAAACAGTGTCAGACTTTATTGTTTTGGGCTCCAAAATCACTGCGGATGGTGACTGCAGCCATGAAATTAAAAGACGCTTACTCCTTGGAAGGAAAGTTATGACCAACCTAGAGAGCATATTAAAAAGCAGAGACATTTCTTTGCCAACAAAGGTCCATCTAGTCAAGGCTATGGTTTTTCTAGTGGTCATGTATGGATGTGAGAGTTGGACTGTGAAGAACGCTGAGCGCTGAAAAATTGATGCTTTTGAACTGTGGTGTTGGAAAAGACTCTTGAGAGTCCCTTGAACTGCAAGGAGATCCAACCAGTCCATCCTAAAGGAGATCAGTCCTGGGTGTTCATTGGAAGGACTGATGCTGAAGCTGAAACTCCAGTACTTTGGCCACCTCATGCAAAGAGTTGACTCATTGGAAAAGACCCTGATGCTGGGAGGGATTGGGGGCAGGAGGAGAAGGGGACGACAGAGGATGAGATGGTTGGATGGCATCACCGACTAGATGGGCATGAGTTTGAGTAAACTCCGGGAGTTGGTGATGTATAGGCAGGCCTGGTGTGCTGCGATTCATGGGGTCACAAAGAGTCAGACATGACTGAGCAACTGAACTGAACTGAACTGAAAGTGGAGGTGTTTCATGGAAAGTTTGTCTAAAGGAGGTATTAGTGTAATAAAATATTAATTATTTTATTGGTCTTAATTGCAGTGTCAAGGAAGGCATTATGGAGTACAGTGGCCAAAAAACCAAAGTATTGAGTCAGGATACCTGCTTTTAAATCTGACAGTTGATCAGTCATATATATTTAGTGTAACCTCTGGCACAAAGTGATTTAACCGCAGTAATCCTCAGTTATCTCATATGTAAAGTGGGAAAACTAAAGGGATTGTTATGGGAACAAACTAAATGTGTGGTAGGTTGATGGTGTGGGATGAGAGAAACCTTAAGATCGAGATGATTGAGATGAGAGTAATTATATATATAGATAGATAGATAGATGGAACCAAAGGAATCTTTTTAACCAGGGAATGTTGATATTTAATTTTTTTCATTCTGAAAGCAGTATTTGATAATAAGAGAATAATTAGGGAAAAACCCTTAAAAATAATTTTAAATAATACAAATCATTTAGATTCCAGAGCAGCTGTGAAGAGATACCCCACGTCCGAGGTAAGAGAAACCCAAGTAAGACAGTAGGTGTTGTGAGAGGGCATCAGAGGGCAGACACACTGAAACCATAATCATGGAAAACTAGCCAATCTGATCACAGGACCACAGCCTTGTCTAACTCAATGAAACTAAGCCATGCCATGTGGGGCCACCCAAGATGGTCGGGTCATGGTGGAGAGGTCTGACAGAATGTGGTCCACTGGAGAAGGGAATGGGAAACCACTTCAGTATTCTTGCCTTGAGAACCCCATGAACACTATGAGAAGGCAAAATGATAGGATACTGAAAGAGGAACTCCCCAGGTCGGTAGGTGCCCAATATGCTTCTGGAGATCAGTGGAGAAGTAACTCCAGAAAGAATGAAGGGATGGAGCCAAAGCAAAAACAATACCCAGTTGTGGATGTGACTGGTGATAGAATCAAGGTCTGATGCTGTAAAGAGCAATATTGCATAGAAACCTGGAATGTTAGGTCCATGAATCAAGGCAAATTGGAAGTGGTCAAATAGGAAATGGCAAGAGTGAATGTCGACATTCTAGGAATCAGCGAACTAAAATGGATTGGAATGGGTGAATTTAACTCAGATGACCATTATATCTACTACTGTGGGCAGGAAGCCCTTAGACGAAATGGAGTAGCCATCATGGTCAACAAAAGAGTCTGAAATGCAGTACTTGGATGCAGTTTCAAAAACGACAGAATGATCTCTGTTCATTTCCAAGAAAAACCATTCAGTATCACGGTAATCCAAGCCTATGCCCCAGCCAGTAATGCTGAAGAAGGTGAAGTTGAATGGTTCTATGAAGACCTACAAGACCTTTCAGAACTAACACCCAAAAAAGATGTCCTTTTCATTATAGGGGACTGGAATGCAAAAGTAGGAAGTCAAGAAACACCTGGAGTAACAGGCAAATTTGGCATTGGAGTACAAAATAAAGCAGGGCAAAGGCTAATAGAGTTTTGCCAAGAGAACGCGCTGGTCATAGCAAACACCCTCTTCCAACAACACAAGAGAAGATTCTACACATGGACATCACCAGATGGCCAACACCGAAATCAGATTGATTATATTCTTTGCAGCCAGAAATGGAGAAACTCTATACAGTCAGCAAAAACAAGACCAGGAGCTGACTGTGGCTCAGATCATGAACTCCTTATTGCCAAATTCAGACTTAAACTGAAGAAAGTAGGGAAAACCACTAGACCATTCAGGTATGACCTAAATCAAATCTCTTATGACTATACAGTGGAAGTGAGAAATAGATTTAAGGGACTAGATCTGATAGACTATGCCTGATGAACTATGGACGGAGGTTCGTGACATTGTACAGGAGACAGGGATCAAGACCGTCCCCATGGAAAAGAAATGCAAAAAAGCAAAATGGCTGTCTGAGGAGGCCTTACAAATAGCTGTGAAAAGAAGAGAAGGGAAAAGCAAAGGAGAAAAGGGAAGATATACCCATTTGAACGCAGAGTTCCAAAGAATACCCAGGAGAGATAAGAAAGCCTTCCTCAGTGATCAATGCAAAGAAACAGAGGAAAACAACAGAATGGGAAAGACTAAAGATCTCTTCAAGAAAATTAGAGCTATCAAGGGAACGTTTCAGGCAAAGATGGGTTCGATAAAGGACAGAAATGGTATGGACCTAACAGAAGCAAAAGATATTAAGAAGAGGTGGCAAGAATACACAGAAGAACTGTACAAAAAAGATCTTCACGACCCAGATAATCACAATGGTGTGATCACCCACCTACAGCCAGACATCCTGAAATGTGAAGTCAAGTGGGCCTTAGAAAGCATCACTACGGACAAAGCTAGTGGATGTGATGGAATTCCAGTTGAGCTATTTCAAATCCTGAAATATGATGCTGTGAAAGTGCTGCAGTCAATATGCCAGCAGATTTGGAAAGCTCAGCAGTGGCCACAGGACTGGAATAGGTCAGTTTTCATTCCAATCCCTAAGAAAGGCAATCCCAAAGAATGCTCAAACTACCACACAATTGCACTCATCTCACACCCAAGTAAAGTAATGCTCAAAATTCTCCAAGCCAGGCTTCAGCAATTACATGAACCGAAAACTTCCAGATGTTCAAGCTGGTTTTGGAAAAGGCAGAGGAACCAGAGATCAAATTGCCAATATCCACTGGATCATTGAAAAAGCAAGAGAGTTTCAGAAAAGCATCTATTTCTGCTTTATTGACTATGCCAAAGCCTTCGACTGTGTGGATCACAATAAACTGGAAAATCCTGAAAGAGATGGGAATACCAGACCACCTGACCTGCCTCTTGAGAAACCTGTATGCAGGTCAGGAAGCAACAGTGAGAACTGGACATGGAACAACAGACTGGTCCCAAATAGGAAAAGGAGGACGTCAAGGCTGTATATTGTCACCCTGCTTATTTAACTTATATGCAGAGTACATCATGAGAAATGCTGGGCTGGAGGAAGCACAAGCTGGAATCAAGATTGCCGGGAGAAATATCAATAACCTCAGATCTGCAGATGACACCACCCTTATTACAGAAAGTGAAGAAGAACTAAAAAGCCTCTTGATGAAAGTGAAAGAGGAGAGTGAAAAAGTTGGCTTTAAGCTCAACATTCAGAAAACTAAGATCATGGCATCTGGTCCCATCACCTCATGGGAAATAGATGGGGAGACAGTGGAGACAGTGTCAGACTTTATTTTTTTGGACTCCAAAATCACTGTGGATGGTGACAGCAGCCATTAAATTAAAAGACGCTTACTCCTTGGAAGGAAAGTTATGACCAACCTAGATAGCATATATATATTTTGTTACAGTATGATATCATTTTTATGTAGAATCTAAAAAGTACAACAAACTAGTGAATAAAATGAAAAAGAAACAACTTTACAGATAGAACAAACATGTAGTTACCAACTGCGGTGGTGGCATTACTAGGATGGGAGGGAGAGAGGTACAAACTAATGGGTGTAAGATAGACTTAAGGATATATGGTAAAACATGAAGAACAGCCAATATATTGTAATAGCTGTAAATGGAAAGTAACTTTTAAAAATTATATAAAAATAAAATTAAATTTTAAAAAGACATTTTGTTACCTAGATAGCATATTAAAAAGCAGAGACATTACTTTGCCAACAAAGGTCCGTCTGGTCAAGGCTATGGTTTTCCAGTGGTCATGTATGGATGTGAGAGTTGGACTGTGAAGAAAGCTGAGCACCGAAAAATTGATGCTTTTGAACTGTGGTGTTGGAGAAGACTCTTGAGAGTCCCTTGAACTGCAGGGAGATCCAACCAGTCCATCCTAAAGGAGATCAGTCCTGGGTGTTCATTGGAAGGACTGATGCTGAAGCTGAAACTCCAGTACTTTGGCCACCTCATGCAAAGAGTTGACTCATTGGAAAAGACCCTGATGCTGGGAGGGATTGGGGGCAGGAGGAGAAGGGGACGACAGAGGATGAGATGGCATCACCGACTCGATGGGCGTGAGTTTGAGTAAACTCCGGGAGTTGGTGATGAACAGGGAGGCCTGGCGTGCTGGGATTCATGGTGGGGTCGCAAAGAGTCGGACATGACTGAGCGACTGAACTGAACTGAACTGACTGATTGTGAACATACGTAATGGTGACATGATTAAAATCATTAGTTTACCCTCCAGAAACGTCTATGGCTCTACAGTTACCCAAGTCCTTTATTTCAGTGTCATGTCAATACTTTGTTTTGGCTTTTTCATAAATGTTCCCTGCATATTTCTTAAGTGTGTTCTTTTTCAATATTGCTATTATAACTGATGTATTTTGTTATATTACTAGCTATTGCATATATGTAGGAGAATTGTTAGATTTAGAAGAAGCTAAGATTTCTTTCCTATGAAATGAGGAGATACGGTTAGAATCTTCAATAACTGACATTCTCTGACTCTCTAAATGTGACTCTTCTCAAAAATTTTGTATGTGTTATACTTTAAAAATCCTTCTCTATAATTATTAATAAAAATCCTCCCAGCCAGGTTTTGTTGTTATTTTATAGTTTTTAGTATTTTTAAAATTAAAATTTTTCTTCATTCAGAATATATATATATTTCTCTTTTCCAAGACATAAGATATCATTGTATTGTAATTGATATACTTCGTTATGACAGCTAGAACTGGCTTAGCCGAATACCGCAAACTGCATGGATTAAATGACAGAAATTTTTTATCTCACAGTTCTAGAGGCTGTTAATTCAGTTAATCAGCAGGGTTGGTTGCCTCTGAGGGCTTGAGGGAAGGATCTGTTCTAAGTCTCTCTGTTTGGCTTATAGATAACTTATCTTCTCCTCAAGTGTCTTCATACTGCCTTCATTCTATGTGTGTGTGACTCTGTTCAAACATCTCCTTTTTTTATGGATATCAGTTATATTGGGTTAGGGTCCACCCTAATGACCTCATATAACTAATTATATTTGCAATGGCCCTGTTTCCAAATAAGGTCACATTCTGAGGTTCTAGGGGTTAGAACTTCAACTTATGAATTTCCAGGGTGTACAGTTCAGTTTCTCACATATGGATTCAACATTATTCTTTTCCTGTGAAATTTCCAGTTGTTTCAGTACTATTCATTGGCTAATACATCTTCCTTTCAGCTATTTTAATGCTGCTTTATCACTTACTAAATTACCATTTGTATTAGGTAGGCATTTTATGATTTACCTCTTTTGTTTTCCTGTCCTGTCTGGCTCTTGTTAAAGGCAGGATTTGACATTGATTCTCCCAAATACTCTGATACAAAACTAAGTGTAGGTATAGTTTTGCATGCTATAGTAGAAATGATAAGAATGATGACTTTAGATTGAACAGGAATATTACTGTTACAGGGATTAGTATCTTTCAAGGATGTAGCTGTGGATTTCACCCAGGAGGAGTGGCAGCAACTAGACCCTGCTCAGAAGACCCTGTACAGGGATGTGATGCTGGAGAACTATAGCCACCTGGTCTCAATGGGTAAGAGTGACTTCCCTGTATAACTCAGACTTGACCAGTCAAGTACCTTTCCTTACCAGTCACTATAGTTAGGTGGTTCCTGACGTGTATATAATGACTTTGATGACCTTAATACCTTCCCCGATGGAGGTCATTACTTTCTGAAGGTTAAATGAACTACTTCATTGTAGGCCTCCTTAAACTGCATCTTCTCTTTTGCCTTCTGTGCAGTCTCTCCCAATTCCTCTGATTTCTATTTAATAGGGCATCCAGTTTCCAAACCAGATGTCATTTCCAAGTTGGAGCAAGGAGAAGATCCATGGATCATTAAAAGAGACATACCAAATTGGATCTGTCCATATGAAGTTCAGACAGATGGGCGACTAGGTAAGTGAAATATCAGTTCGCTTGTTTTGTTTTTATTTTGGTTGATTGATGCCTGAGGCTTATGTTTCTATCCTTAGTGAATTCTCTTACTGTTTGTTCCTGTGCTGAAAATTTAGTAGGCACTCAACAAATAATTAATCAATTAAATAATTGTGAACCTTTATAGGGGATAGCTATTTCTTATTGATTCTACATGTATATCTTTTGTATTAAATGTATATTGTTTTATATATTTAATGCATTTTATGAAAAGGCTTAATAGGCAATAGAAGGCAAATTTCTTCTAAAAACACAGGTTGCATTGCAAAATTAAATGTCAAATACTGCTACTATTTTTAAAATTTCAGAGAAAATTAGAGTCTAAAGAAATGCAACAGAATTTGAAAAGGCATTTTTCAGAGCACGCATCTGTAGCTGCTTTGAAAGATAAATTGACTATTGATGATCATGAGAAAGGGTGGTGAAGGCAAACTGTTGATGAAGGTGGGCGAGAAGAATATATGAACAAAACCTAGAAGATAGGGAAATACAGCTTTTCTGGGAGAACTTTGCTAGTTTTATTTGATAATATATAGAAGGAACAGTGCAATTCAAGCTTGGATTGTTGGTGTGACTCTGATACTGAATCCACAGCATGATTTTGGATTTTTCTCTTGTTTATATTAGTTGTTAATTAGGAAAGTAGAATGAGAGGAGATAAAATATTTTGAGTACAGAAGAGACCTTGTTTCTTCAGCTAGAGGTGGCAGGATAATACTAGCCAAGTGTATAGCAGATGGTTTATAAAATAAATGAATTTGAATGGTGAAAAGCATTTACACTCTGAAAGCAGGAGAAATGGGAAGATTCTAAAAGAGTAATCCAAGATTAGAGTGATAATAACTCAGATAGTTTTCTGTCTCCTTCAGGTCTAATTTTTTCATGAATATTTCTCTTTAACATCTTTGTCTATTCATTCCCCTGATCATAGTGTATGTTTTACTGTCTTCTGAAATGGCATCTCATCCCTGTTTGGGTTCATCACCTTTATTAGATCATTCATTTTTTATACTCCTCTGTGTTTTGTTAATTATCCTATATGACTTTTTAATTTTCCTTTCTTTTAGACAGGAAGAGTAACCTTGACAACCCCCAATCATGTATTTTGGGGTCTGTTTCCTTCCATAATAAGATATTGAAAGGAATCACAAAGGATGGTTCATTATACTCCATTTTAAAAGTCTGTCAAAGTGATGGCCAGTTACAGAGATGTCAGAAAAACAGACTTTCCACGAAAGTAACAGTCGTCAACAACAAAACAATGACTGTAGAGTCAGACTACAAATATAATGCACTGAGGAAAATATTTCAAGAGTGCATAGAGTCAGATGCTTCAAGACAAAGACCCTATAACTATGATGCCTTTAAAAAGAATTTGAAATCTAATATTGACCTACCTAGTTGTAATAAGAACAATTCAAGAAGAAACCTTGATGAGAGTTTTGGATGTGGAAAATCATTCATCCACAGTGTGGCCAATTCTAACCTTGAGAAGATTCACAATGGAGTAATTCCCTGTAATGATATTGAGCATGGAAACGTTTTCAGCAAGAAACAATCCATTATTCATTATCAGAATGTTGAAACCAAGGAGAAAACCTGTGTGTGTGTTACATGTGGAAAAGCCTTTGCTAAGAAGTCACAGCTCATTGTACATCAACGGATTCATACTGGGAAAAAACCATATGATTGTGGTGCATGTGGGAAAGCCTTCAGTGAGAAGTTTCACCTCATTGTACATCAGAGAACTCATACTGGGGAGAAACCTTATGAATGTTCTGAATGTGGAAAAGCCTTCTCTCAAAAATCATCTCTTATTATACATCAGAGAGTTCATACTGGAGAAAAACCATATGAATGTAGTGAATGTGGAAAAGCCTTTTCCCAGAAATCACCCCTCATTATACATCAGAGAATTCACACTGGAGAGAAACCTTATGAATGTAGAGAGTGTGGTAAGGCCTTCTCCCAGAAGTCACAACTGATTATACATCATAGAGCTCATACTGGAGAGAAGCCCTATGAGTGTACTGAATGCGGGAAAGCCTTCTGTGAGAAGTCCCATCTCATTATACATAAAAGAATTCACACCGGGGAGAAACCCTACAAATGTGCTCAGTGTGAGGAAGCCTTCAGCAGAAAGACAGAACTCATTACACACCAGTTAATTCATACTGGGGAGAAACCTTATGAATGTACTGCTTGTGGGAAGACCTTCTCCCGAAAGTCACAGCTCATTATACATCAGAGAACGCATACTGGAGAAAAACCCTATAAATGCAATGAATGTGGAAAAGCCTTCTGTCAGAAATCACATCTTATTGGACATCAGAGGATACACACAGGAGAAAAACCTTATGTTTGTACTGAATGTGGGAAAGCCTTCTCTCAAAAGTCTCACCTCCCAGGTCATCAGAGGATTCATACAGGAGAGAAACCATACATATGTGCTGAATGTGGAAAGGCGTTTTCTCAGAAGTCAGATCTTGTTTTACATCGGAGAATTCACACTGGGGAAAGACCCTATCGGTGTGCTGTATGTGGGAAAGCTTTCATCCAGAAATCACAACTCACTGTACATCAGAGAACTCATAGCAGTGGTAAAAATCATAGTGAACTAAAAACACAGACAAGCTTTCAGTATTAGCTCAATGCTTAATACATAACAGGAACTTGATTAATTTGATAACTTTGTTGACAGCATCTTTATAGAGAAAATTTTACAAGAGAATACATATCTGTAGTGTGGTGATACCTAACTCAGCAGACATGATGGAAAATTATTACATTAATGAAGGCCATTTTCACCATAGCATGTAGAGCTTTTAAAGTTATGAATTGAATGGTTAGTAGGACAAATTATGTATATAGAATGTTGTCAAAGTACATATTCCTTATTATGCCCCATAACAATAAACATTGTGAAATTGCTAATATTAACTTGGCATCATTTTGGTCATATACATTAATTCCCTATAAAGGACATGAAGAATGCTTGATTTAAAAAAATCAATTCCAAGAAACTGCATTAACAAGGAAAGGCTTGGGAGTTCCCTAATAATAGGACTCAACAATTTCACAGCTCTGGCCCAAGTTCAATTCCTGGTCAAGGAATTAAGATCAAGTTGCACAGTGCGACCAAAAAAAAAAAAGTGGGGTGAGGGGCTTAGCATGACCCCTAAAGATACATGTAAAATTCTTATACAAAGATGGAAGGATAGGTTGATCAGATTCAGCAAAGGTGATAGTTGCACATTTTCCCATTTCAAGCATATAAATTGATCTGTATTTTTGGAAGGATCGTTTTGAAACTGTTGCTTCTTGACCATCTCTCCTACTCCTCTTGAAATATCTATTTACTTTTCCTTACTGAAAATTTGGTATTGTGGAAACACTTTGGTACTGAACCACATTGTCTGGGTTTTAATCCTGGCTCAACTACTCAAAAGATTGTATGACTTCAGGCAAGCCTGCTTTACCTATCTGAATATTTTTTCTTACTGGTAAATAGAAGTACAGTGTAGAGAACATTTTTCAGTTAACATGAGTTCTTTTTATCTTTCGTCCCTCAGTTTCCACTTGATTCCTTCACATTTCATGCCCACCTTATCTGTTTCCTGCATGGCTGAATTATCTATTATAAAACTGGATGAGAATTTCTGCAGGGGGAGAAGGCATACCTGACAGAGAGGGATGTGGAACCTGTGTGGGCAAATTTCTGATCTCATTATGAACACTGAGTTGAGAGCACTGACATCAGATATAACTGACTATTCATATCTTAGATAGAAGGTCTAAGGTTGAGCTACTCTGAAATTTCTTCTTGAAACATGTCCTAACTGCTCCTATGGAGGCATGAGAAAGACTAGGGATCATATTGAGAATATAGGGAAATTTAGTGAGGAGGGTGTTTTATATAGTGACAGCTTTGGACCTTATGTAGGTTTGAACAGTTTCATAGTTCCCACCTTATAGACTTGCCGTTTGATCCTTCCACCATCACAGCTCCCCGGCAGCCTCATTGATCTGATAATAGATTTCTATAAAATCTCATTTCAGATTTAGCACTTTGCCTTCTTGTTTGGCTTTTACCAGTTCTTTTTCTCCCCAGCATTTTACTAGAGGAGCTAGCCAGTACAGTTAGGCAAGAAAAGGAAATCATAAGCATATTCACGTTCTACAGAGACTTTAAGTTATTGAAAAGATTTGAATACAACTAAATAAGAAAAAAAGCCAATTCTATATTATCTATTCCAGAAAAGAGGAGGGCTCCCTGACATACTTTATGAGACTACCATTATCTTGATGCTAAAGCCAGAGATATTACAAGAAAATTCTAAGTGACCAGTATTTTTCCTGAACATAGCCATAGCCATTTTTAATAGACTATTTGCAAATCAGATCTAGAAATATTTTTTTGAAAAAGGTACATCATGGCCAAGTAGAGTTTCATTCAAGAATGCAAAGTTGGTCCAGTATACAAAGAAAAGATTTTGGTATACTTCCACATACCAAGAGCCTAGAAAGTATAACTATATGGTCATTTCTATATATAGGGGGAAATTATTTGACAAAAATTCCATATCCATTTAGAATAAAACTCAGTAACAGAATAAAGGCCAGCTTCCTCAAATAGTAGAAGGACATCTATAGAACATCTAAAGTTAGTATATTTAATAGTGAAAGACTGTTTGCCTCAAGATTGGGAAAAAGTTAAAGATGTCTGCTCTACTTTCCTTGGTGAATATTGTACTGGTGATCTTAGCCAGTGCAGTAGGGAAAGCAAAAAGACAGGGTGGGGTGGAATAGGTGAGTGGAGTATAGTCAGGAAAGGAAAACAAAATTGTCTTTATTTACAGACAACATGGTCTTCTACACAGAAGATTTCAAAAGCTATTTAAAATTCTAAGGACTTCCCTGGTGAGCCAGTGCTCCACACTCCCAATGCAGAGGGCACAGGTGTGATTCCTGGTTGGGGAACTTAGATCCTGCATGCCTCGTGAGGTGGCTGAAAAGTAGGTTAATTTTTAAAAATCTACTAGACCTGATAAATGGGCTTCACAAAGTATCTAAGTAAACAAGGAGATACTCTATATTTACAGATGAAAAGATTCAATATTGATAAGGTATGAACTTTCCTCAAATTAATCTATATATTTATTGCAATCACCCACAGAAAAGATCTCAGCACGCATTTGTGTAGAATTTGACAGCCAGACTCCAAAATTTATATGAAAATGTAAAAGACCTAGAATAAACAAGATATCTTTGAGAAGAAAGAAAACTCGTATTACCTGATTTCAAGGCTTATTATAAAGTTAGACTAATCGAGTAAATAGTATTGTCATAAGAATAAATAGGTCAATGAAATAGTATAATCTAGAAATCAAACCACACATACAACAGATTTTTAACAAAGTTGTCAAGGTAACTCAATGGACAAAAGGTAGTCTTTTCAATAGACAATGCTGGAACATTTGGACCACTGGCAAAACATTTGGCAAAAACAAAACAAAACCCCTTGATTCCTAGTTCATACTCATATAAAAATCAATTTGAAAAAAATCATGAGCATGAAATACCCATAAAATTCTCTTTATGTTATCTTTGCAGATGAATTCTTGACATACCTCCCCACATTGATTCTTAATATTTAAGGTATCATTTTTGTTTTGTTATTGCCAGCTCTACATCATAATACTTACACACCAGGCACAGCCAGGTTAGTATCATTTCTATTCATGTAGTTATAGCCAGGAATTTCACCTTCCTCTTGTGCTGGTTAAGTCTCTCAATGTTTGAGTCCTTATCTGCAGTAGCCCCGGAGGGACCCATTCAATCATTTTGATGAGGACTTTCGGTGGTACAACATATGATGCAAATTGAGGGTTCTGCATTCTTATGGCTGGTGCTCTAACTGAATTACAGAGGTTTTAATATGTTTCTGTGATAGGCAAATACTGAATTTCTGACTTGGTGAGGAGATTGAAAATTCATAGAATTCTCTAGGAAGTCATTGTTACTGTCCAGCAGCTAGTTTTGTGAATTTAGATCTGTGAGGGATCTCAGGTAATCCTTGAGGTGGTTATCTGGGATCATCTCCAGTCTCCTAAAGGACTGAACTACTTTCTCACCACCTGGAGCTTCATCACCTTGTTGGTAATAGGCAGCACACTCATCATGGCCAGTGCATGCCATTGTCACCACAACCTCCTCTCAGAATCATCACCAAACTGAAGAAGAGCATCTTTATGCAAAGGCTGGTATCAATATTTTAAAGCCAGAAAACTGCTTTAAAGGTCAGCACACATTTTCCATCTTTAAAAGAAAAACAGAAAAACTGTCTTTAGTTCCTTTATACATAAGAGAAAATCGAGATATTAAGAGTAAAAGCAAAACAAAGAGTAACTTGGTTTCCACTCATCAGAAATCATAATTCAAACCCAGATATTCTGATGCCAGGGTCTATACACTTAACCACTGTGTTAAACTGCCCCTATTTCCATTGTAGACTGTTTCTTGAACTCTTATTATTTTATGGGTTTTGATGCCTGCTCAAAAGGTACTCCCCTTCTATTTAGCCAAATTTAATTATTGAAAAAAAATCTCCTTTAAAAGTCACTTTTAATTGATAAAGATTTAATTCTAATTTTTGATGTTCAGAAAGGAGCTCTCCTAAATCCTAGAAATGAGATAGCTTGTTGATAAACATGGAAGTTGAATCATGGATTTTTAAAAGAGCTCAGAGAATCAGAATCTGAAGAACATAGGTAAAGCCTTTGATACTATGCATTCAGTGACCCTCCTAAGCTCTGGCCCTCTAAAATTGAAACATCTAGAAATATAGTCCCTTAGGAACTGTGTCCTGATTGATACTCTGTTGCAGGTGGTACCAACAGATACTGGCTCCAGATTTTGTTGAGATGATCAACAGGAAATTTAATGTCTCATATTGCTTTGGGATTCCTTATGTAAGGAGATTCTTGGAGAGCTCCCAGATATGGCTGTCTGAAGAGTGTCACATCCACTATTGTACTTGCCAGAGGTAGGCCAAGCCAATCTTTGGAGGGGTCATATGTTCATATAATGGCAAAACATGACCATGTACTTACTGTAAGACTTTTATACTATATATGAAGTGGTATATTCAGTTCAGTTGCTCAGTCATGTCCGATTCTTTGTGACCCCATGAATCACAGCACGCCAGGCCTCCCTGTCCATCACCAACTCCTGGAGCCTACCCAAACCCATGCCCATCGAGTTGGTGATGCCATCCAGCCATCTCATCCTCTGTCGTCTCCTTCTCCTCCTGTCCCCACTCCTTCCCAGCATTAGGGTCTTTTCCAATGAGTGAACTCTGCGTGAGCTGTCCAGAGTATTGGAGTTTCAACCTCAACATCAGTCCTTCCAATGAACACCCAGGACTGATCTCCTTTAGGATGGACTGGTTGGATCTCCTTGCAATCCAAGGGACTCTCAAGAGTCTTCTCCAACACCACAGTTCAAAAGCATCAATTCTTTGGTGCTCAGCTTTCTTCACCATCCAAATCTCACATCCATAGATGACTACTGGAGAAACCATAGCCTTGACTAGACGGACCTTTGTTGACAAAGTAATGTCTCTGCTTTTAAATATGCTGTCTAGGTTGGTCATAATTTTCCTTCCAAGGAGTAAGTGTCTTTTCATTTAATGGCTGCAATCACCATCTGCAGTGATTTTGGGGCCCCCCACAATAAAGTCTCTCACTGTTCCCACTGTTTCCCCATCTATTTTCCATGAAGTGATGGGACCAGATGCCATGATCTTAGTTTTCTGAATGTTGAGCTTTAAGCCAACTTTTTCACTCTCCTCCTTCGCTTTCATCAAGAGGCTTTTTAGTTCCTTTTCACTTTCTGTCATAAGGGTGGTATCATCTGCCTATCTGAGGTTATTGGTATTTCTCCCGGCAATCTTGATTCCAACTTGTGCTTCTTCCAGCCCAGAGTTTCTCATGATGTACTCTGCATATAAGTTAAATAGGCAGGGTGACAGTATACAGCCTTGACGTCCTCCTTTTCCTATTTGGGACCAGTCTGTTGTTCCATGTCCAGTTCTAACTGTTGCTTCCTGACCTGCATACAGGTTTCTCAAGAGACAGGTCAGATGGTCTGGTATTCCCATCTCTTTAAGAATTTTCCTCAGTTTATTGTGATCCACACAGTCAAAGGCTTTGGCATAGTCAATAAAGCAGGAAAAGATGTTTTTTTCTGGAACTCTCTTGCTTTTTTGATGATCCAGCAGATGTTGGCAATTTGATCTCTGATACCTCTGCCTTTTCCAAAACCAGCTTGAACATCTGGAAGTTCACGGTTCACATATTGCTGAAGCCTGTAGATTGGGAGAAGCTAAAGGTATATACTACAAATGCTAAATAAACCACTAAAGTAACACAACACAGTTATAGTTAATAATCCAAAAGGGGATAGAAGGAATCAGAACAAACATTCACTTGATCCAACAGAAGGCAGAAAAAAAGAAAAAGAACAGATAGGACAAATAGGAAATAAAATGGAGATGATAGACTTAATCTAACAATATAAATTGTCATGTAACAGTCCAAACACACCAATTAGATAAAAGTTATTATATTGGCTAAAACAACACAGCCTAACGATATGCTGCCTATGAAAAGCACACTTTAGAGACACGGATAGGTTATTTTTTTCCTGTACAAATATTTTTTTTAAAATTTCTATTTTACATTGGACTACAGTTGATTTGCAGTGTTGTGATAGTTTCAGGTGTACAGCAAAGTGATTCTGTTATACATACACATATATCCTTTTTAAAATTCTTGTTATGACAGAATATTGAACAGAGTTCCCTGTAGCTCCTTGTTGGTTATCTATTTTAAGTATAGTAGTGTGTATATGTCCATCCCAAATTCCCAATTTATCCCTCTCCCCCCATCTTTCCCCTTTGGTAATCACAGGTTTGTTTTCAAAGTCTGTGAGTCTGTTTTTATATAAGTTCATTTGTATTGTTTTTTAGTTTATTAAGGAACCTCCATACTGTTCTCCATAGCAGCTGTCCAGATTTACATTCCCAACAGTGTAGGAGGGTTCCCTTTTCTCCACACCTTCTCTAGCATTTACTTGTAGACTTTTTAATGATGGTCATTCTGACTGGTGTGAGATAATATATCATTGTACTTTTGATTTGTATTTCTCTAATAATTAGTGATGTTGTGCATCTTTTCATCTTTTCATCTCTCTGTCTTCTTTGGAGAAAGGTCTGTCAAGGAATCTACCCGTTTTTTGATTAGAGTGTTTTTTTTTTTATTTTGAGCCACCTGTGCTGTTTGTAAATTTTGGAGATTAATCTCTTGTTAGTTGCAGTGTTTGCAAATATTTTGTCTCATTTTGTGGCTTGTCTTCTTTTTTTAATGGTTTCCTTTGCTGTGCAAAAGCTTTTGAGTTTAATTTGGTCCCATTTGTTTATTTTTATTTCCATTACTCTAGGAGATGGATCAAAAAAGATATTCCTGCAGTTTATATCAGAGAGTGTCCTGCCTATGTTTTCCTCTAAGAGTTTCATAGTATCTGGTCTTAAACTTAAGTCTTTAATCCATTTTGAGTTTATTTTTGTATATAGTGTTAGAGAATGTTCTAATTTCATTCTTTCACCTGTAGCTGTCCAGTTTTCCCAGCACCACTTATTGAAGAGGCTGTCTTTTCTCCATTGTATATTCTTGCCTCTTTTGTTGTAGATTAATTGACAATAGATGTATGGGTTTACTTCTGGACTTTCTCTCCTGTTTTGTTGATATGTATTTCTGTTTCTGTGCCAGTACCATGGTGTTTTGATGACTGTAGCCTTGTAACGTAGTCTGAAGTCAGGAAGCATAATTCCTCCAGCTTTGGTTTTCTTTCATTTTTCTTTCTCAAAATTTCTTTCACTATTTGGGGTCTTTTGTGCCTCTATACAAATTAAGATTTTTTTTGTTCTAGTTCTATCAGATTACCAATGAAAAATGCCATTGGTAATTTGATAGAGTTTGCATTAAATCTGTAGATTGCCTTGGATAGTATAGTCTTTTAAAAAATATTTTTTTTTTCTAATCCAAAAGCATGGTATATCTTTCCATCTCTTTGTGTTGTCTTCAATTTACTTTATTTGCATCTGAGAGTTTTTCAACTACAGTTCTTATGCCTCCCTAGGTAGGTTTATTTCTATGGAATTTTATTCTTTTTGATGCAGTGGTAAATAGAATTATTTCTTTAATTTCTGTTCTTTCATTGTTAGTGTGTACTATTGCAACAGATGTCTGTGTATTAATTTTGTACTCTGCAATTTTACTGAATTTTTTTATGAACTCTAGTAGTTTTCTGGTAGCATCTTTAGAGTTTTCAATGTATAATATCATGTCATCTTCAAACAGTGACAATTTTAGTTTTTCTTTTTCAATTTGGATTCTTTTTTTTTTCTCTGACTGCCATCACTAGGACTTCTAAAACCATGTTGAATAAAAGTGGCAAGAATGGATATCCTTGTCTTGTTCCCGAATTTAGTGGAAATGCTTTCAACTTTTCCCCATTGAGAATAACGCTAGCTGTAGGTTTGTCATTTATGGCCTTTATTGTGTTGAGGTAAGTTCCCTCTATTCCCACTTTCTAGAGAGTTTTTAAGCATAAATTGGTGTTGAATTTTGTGAAGAGATTTTTCTGGATCTATTGAGATGATTTTATGGTTTTTATTTTTCAATTTGTTGGTGAGATGTATCACACTGAAAGATTGTAGATATTGAAAAATCCTTGTATCCCTATGATAAATTTCATTTGATCATGGTGTATGATTTGGTTTGCTAGTATTTCATTGAGTACTTTTGTGTCTGTGTTCATCAGTTATGTTGGAATGTAATTTTATTTTTTTATGGTATCTTTGTCTGATTTTGGTATCAGGTTAATGGTGGCCTCAAGAGCAGAAGCTTGGGAGTGGTCCTTCCTCTGTAATTTTTTGAAAGAGTTTCAGAAAGATAGGTGCTAATTCTTCACTAAATGTTTGATAGTGTTTGCCTGTGAAGCCATCTGGTCCTGGACTTTTGTTCGCTGGAAGTTTTTAAATCTCTTGTTTCAATTTCAGTGCTTATTATTGGTCTGTTCATATTTTCTATTTCATCCTGCTTCAGTCTTGGGAGATTGTACCTTTCTAAGAATGTGTCCATTTATCTTGATTGTCCATTTTATTGATGTATAGTTGCTTGTAGTAGTCTCTTATTAGACTATATATTTCTGCAATGCCAGTTGTAACTTTTCGTTTTTCACTTCTAATTTTATTGATTTGAGCCCTCTCCCTTCTTCTCTTGATGAGTCTGGCTACAGGTTTATCAATTTTTAATCTTTTCAAAGAACCAGCTTTTAGTTTCATTGATCTTTTCTATTGCTTTCTTTGTCTCTATTTCATTTATTTCTGCTCTAACCTTTATGATTTCTTTCCTTCTACTAACTTTGGGTTTTGTTTATTCTTTTTTCTCTAGTTGCTTTAGGTATGAAGATTAGGTTGTTTATTTAGGATTTTTTCTTGTTTCCTGAGGTAAGATTGTATTGCTATAAACTACCCTCTTAGAACTGCTTTTGCAGCATTTCCTAGGCTTCGGATCATTGTGCTTTCATTTTTATTTGTCTCTAGGTATTTGTTGATTTCCTCTTTCATTTCTTCAATAATCCATTGGTTGTTTCATAGCATATTGTTTAGACTCTAGGTGTTTGTGTTTTGGGGTTTTTTTTCCCTTGTAGTTGATTTCTAATCTCACAGCATTGTGGTCAGAACAGAGGCTTAATATGATTTCAGTTTTCTTAATTTTACCAAGGCTTGCTTTGTGGTCCAGCATGTGCTGAATCCCGTGAAATGTTTCATGTGCACTTGAAAAGAATGTGTATTCTGCTGCTTTTGGAAGGAATGCTCTATAAATATCAGTGAAGCCCATCCAGTCTCATGTCATTTAAGACCTGTGTTTCCTTATTGTTTTTCTGTCTGGTTGATATGTCCATTGATGAATGGGATGTGAAAGTCCCTCACTACTGTTGTTTTAACTGTTGATTTCAGGCAAATTCAGTTGCAGTTGGAGCTTTTAATCCCTCTCTTAATGATTAATAGAATAAGGTAATAAACAGTTAGCAAGGATATAGTAGATAGAATTGAACACCACTATCAACCAACCTGACTTAACTGACATTTGTAGAACATTTTACCCAACAATGGCAGAATACACATCTGCATACAGAACATTTACCAAGGTAAGTCATACTATGAGGTCATTAAAAAAAAAATTAGAAAGAAAATGAAGTATTCTGAACTGAATGAAAATTAAACACAATGGATCTAAATTTTTGAAAAGCCTCTGAAGCAGTACTTGGAGGGAACTATAAAGTGCTAAATGTGTACATTGGAAAAGGTGAAAGGTCATAAATCAATGACTCATTTTCCACCTTAAGAAATTAGAAAAAGGAAAAAAGTGAAACCCATTATAAATCAGAAGAAAGGAAATAATTGAGTTCAGCAAGGATTAAATGGAAGAAATAGAAAAAATAAACAAAAATAAAAGTTGAGAAGGCCAGCATTACCCTGATACAAACCAGAGATGATATAAAAGATAAAACAGAGCAATATTCCTCACTAAAATAGATTTTGAAATTCTAAACAAAATTTTAGCAAAATTATTCCTTCATTATATAAGGGAGATAATACATCAAGACTAAGTGGGTTTTTGGAGAAGGCAATGGCAGCCTACTACAGTACTCTTGCCTGGAAAATCCCATGGATGGAGGAGGCTGGTAGGCTGCAGTCCATGGGGGTCACAGTCGGACACAACTGAGCGACTTCACTTTCACTTTTCACTTTCATGCATTGGAAAAGGAAATGGCAACCCACTCCAGTGTTCTTGCCTGGAAAATCCCAGAGACAGGAGAGCCTGCTGGGCTGCCGTCTATGGGGTCACACAGAGTCAGACACGACTGAAGCGACTTAGCAGCAGCAGCAGCAGCAAGTAGGTTTCATTTCAGAAGTGCCAGGTTGGATTAACATTTGAAATTCAGTCAATGGAAGTCACCACAGTAATAAACTAAAAAAGAATATGGTATCTCAGAAGATGTAGAAAAAGTACTTGACAAGGTTCAACATCTGTGAAAACAAATTTATTTATTCCGATAATAGTAAGTGCAAAATCAAGAGCTAGCATCATACTTAATGGGAAGGGATGAACCATTTTTCCTCTAACATCAAGAACAAGAAAAGGATGATTTCTTCTATTACTTTCATTCAGTAATGTACTGGAGGCCCTAGCTGGTACTATAAGCCAAGAACGTAAAATGACATCCTGTTTGGGAAAGAAGTTTAATTCTCCTTATTCGTACATCATATGCTCATCTATGTAGAAAATCATAAGTAATCTACAAAAAGAGCTATTAGAACTAAAAAGTGAGTTTAGCAAGGACATCATATACAAGATCAAAATACAAAAATCAAATTATAGCCACATACTAAAAACGTAAATTGAAATTTAAAAAGCAGTACTTAGAATAGCATTAGAAATATGAAATATGAATACAGCTAATAAAATGTGTACAGTATTGTACCTATACACTGAAATCTGTAAAACATTGCTGAGAGCAATAAAAAGGACAAAAATAATGGAGATATAATCCAATTTTTTGGTTAGAAGACTCAATATAGTTAAGATATCAGTTCTATCTAAATTGGTCTATACATTCAACACAATCCCTGCCAGTATCTCAGCAGACAACTTTTTTTTTGGTAGAATTTGACAGACTGATTTTAAAATTCATATGATGATGCAAAAGACCTAAAATAGCCAAAAATTCTTATAAAGGAAGTATAAATTTGGAGAACTTACTACATAATTTCATGTTTTTTTGGTAAAGCTGCAGTATCAAGACAGTGCGGTATTGCTTAGTGTTAGTAAAATCTAGATGACCTCATTTATACAATGTTCTGAAATAGACACAATTTTATGGTGTAAGAAATCAGCGTTTGCCTCAGTGAGTGGATTAGCTGGGAGGGAACATAAAGGAAATTTCTCATTTGATGGAAACGTTATGTATTCTGATATGGTTATGCATTTCTTAAAACTCATCAAACAATATCATTTAACACTTTGAACTTCAGTATGGGTGAATTATACCACAAAAAGAGGAACTCCCTGGCAGTCCAATAGTTAGGACTCTGGGCTTCCACCTCAGGGACCACAGTTTTGATTCCTGTCAGGGAACTAAGATCCCACATGCTGCATGGTGTGGCCAAAGGAAAAAAAAATTATACCACAAGGAAAGAAACAAGACAACAAAAAATCATAAATTAAAAAAATTTATCATTAGAAATGAAACTTATACTAGAAGAACAGACTATGAAAGGTGCAACCTTCTTTGTATTTTCAAATAATAGTTCTTGGTGTTCTGAGGTTCTGATTATGAAGAAAATGATCTTCATAATTAATTATAAAGCATTATTTGGAAAAGCTGCTATAGTATCTGTATTTGTTGGATATTTCCTCCTTTTTAGAACTTCTACTTACGTGGAAACTTAGTCTTTTTCCTTTGGTTAGTGGCAGAGGTTTCTTGTCCAGCTTTCTTGGATCACATGTGAATAAAAAAACAAAGCTGTTGGTTGTGTCCTGTGTTCAGAATTTCAGACTTCCCTGAGTTAACCAGGCCAAGCACTCTTCATGGTGCTGCCTAAAAACTTGAAATTCCTGGCCAATGGGCAGAAGTGTATGTTCAATGTGGAAGAAGAAAAAGAGACCCATGTCCCTCTCAACACAAGTGGTTTTGCCCCAGAAACCAATTGTGACCAACCGCCTGAAACCCAGGAAGAATGCTGCTGTCTCAGCCAGATCTCTGAGGAAAGAGGACCTAATGACTGGTTTGACATAGATAAAATTCTGCCTGCCAAGCTGAGCAGGTTAAAAATGAATGTGACTTCTCTGGGTACAGCCCACAAATGCCTCCAGGAGGAAAAATCAGGGCCAGGGCTCCAGCTGCAGTCTCTTAGAGGCCAGAGATGCCACGCCTTGAGTAAGATGGGCCGGTTCACCTCTCTAGGCACCAAGGGGTGATGGTGAGGGATCTCCTGGTGGTGAGGGGACAGCAGGACCAGCACAAGCTGAGCCGCCAAGTGGCAACGCCAGCCCAGCAAGAACCACGTGGCTACAGCAGCCACAACAGAGCACCTTGGTAACTCATCTCACTGAGAACTTGAAACTCAGGAGCCTCTGCCTCTCTGCTAGCTTCATGAGAGCACCAAGTACATCATTGATCCACAGAAAGATTTTCTATTTTCTAGTGTGAAAGTCCATGAGAACTTCATGTAGGAAATTCACATCAACTCCACAGGAAACGTGGGGGCAGCCCCCAGAATTGGGTGGCTTAGTTTTTCTCTGATCACCTGACAGACACTACCACTGAATTGAATGGAATAAAGAGCTAGAACTGGAAAAATAACATGTGACAGCTCTATCTGTGTGCAAAGACCATCTCTGTGACAACCCAGTGGAAACCCTAGGAGGAGCTGCTGTGCCCTCAGCCTGGCCCCCTGCTGCATCATTTGACTGTGGCCCAGCCTGAGTACCACCACTAGGTCTCAGAGTAGTTGGGACCCATTCACTTCACTGTTCCCCTGTCACTATTTGAAATTGCCATATGAACAGTTATTACCAGTTTCATTTATGTGCCTGTCGATGTGGCAATATGTAGTCTTTGTGCATGCTGCTAGACAGTGCTTTCCCAAGTGAAATTCTTGTGTACTTCTTACATTTATAATTTTACTGTGATGATCACATTAAGAGTTATATTAAAATGTAAATTTCAGTTCAGTTCAGTTCAGTCACTCAGTCATGTCTGACTCTTTGCAACCCCATGGACTGCAGCATGCCAGGCTTCCTTGTCCCCCACCAACTCCCAGAGCCTACTCAAACTCACGTCCATCACGTTGATGATGCCAACCAACCATCTCATCCTCTGTTGTCCCCTTCTCCTCCCACCTTCAATGTTTCCCAGCATCAGGGTCTTTTCCAAGGAGTTGGTTCTCCACATCAGGTGGCCAAAGTATTGGAGTTTCAGCTTCAGCAGCAGTCTTTCCAATGAATATTCAGGACTGATTTCCTTTAGGATGAACTAGTTGGATCTCCTTGCTGTCTAAGGGACCCTCAAGAGTCTTCTTCAACACCACAGTTCAAAAGCATCAATTCTTCGGCGCTCAACTTTCTTTATAGTCCAACTCTTACATCCATACATGACTAGTAGAAAAACCTTAGCCTTAACTATACGGACCTTTGTTAGTAAAGTAATGTTTCTGCTTTTTAATATGCTGTCTAGGTTTGTCATAGCTTTTCTTCCAAGGAGCAATCGTCTTTTAATTTCATGGCTGCAGTTACCATCTGCAGTGATTTTCGAGCCCCCCAAAATAAAGTCTGTCACTGTTTCCATTGTGTCCCTATCTATTTGCCATGAAGTGATGGGACCGGATGCCATGATCTTAGTTTTCTGAATGCTGAGTTTTAAGCCAACTTTTTCATTCTTCTCTTTCACTTTCATCAAGAGGCTTTTTAGTTCTTCTTCGCTTTCTGCCGTAAGGGTGGTGTCATCTGCATATCTGAGGTTATTGATATTTCTCCTGGCAGTCTTGATTCCAGCTTGTGCTTCATCCAGCCCAGATATGGATCCTAATAAATTTGGAGCCTAATAAAATGAAGCACTTAGAAATTTGATGTTCTGCAAAAATAACTTAGAAAGATAAAAATGCTCATTTCCTTGTGATAAATCTAAATTCCCTTCTAACCTTCTGTGATACATTAGCTCCATGCTCTGAGGCACACTCTGTGGTGTCTGAGACCCTCATAAACCGCTTGGGGTGTGTGTGTGTTTGTGGGTTGTGTGGTGGGGTCGGGAGTGTCATGATTAATGATGATGAAACGTTCCCGTTCTTTCCCACTAGCTGGGTTATTTTTTCCTTTTGCACTCATTGCCCAACCTTTCCCTACACTTGTCATTTTTCTGTAGATGCTGTGTGACAGCCCCATGAATCATCCCTTCATTGTATGGCTGTATGATCTGTTTGCCCTGCAATGAATCATCAAGTCAAGCACTGTAGAATGGGGCTTCCTTCCATAAGATCTCCACTCAGCAGGGAGAATTCATTGAGTTCAAAGGTTTTTTCTGAGACCAGTAAATTCCATAGACTCAGTCCTTAATTTGTTCCTTGGTCTTACCATACCCATGTAATGATCCACCTCTGCATAACTCCCAGATATCAGACAACTTCAAGCTCATCCAGTTCTGTGTACATAGGATGGGCTTAGTTTCTCTAGCATTCAAAAAACATTGTTTTCTGGAAAACAATCGCATTGTCAAACACTTTCAGAGTGGGGCTGTCTTCTGCAGAATGGATGAAGTTGACTCAGGACATGCATCGATGCTTATGTCTATCAGTGTGAATTCAGCTCATTTCCACCGGCTGGAGAGTGAGTTGAGTGCTACCTGAAAATATGGGGTGAGGTGGCGGGGGAGGGTGTTTCTTTTCCAAGCCTGCTAAAACTATGTTCTTCAATTCTCAGGTCTTCTGAGACCTTAACTCTCTACTTTCCTCTGGTCTCCCACTCACTAAAAACAGCTAGGGGTTCTGTGTTTCTTGCTGCTCCAGAGCCTGTTGCATGGAGAGAGGAAAGGGTAACTCGTGGTCCATTGTACATTTTAAGATCAACTATAAGAAGTGGAGAGCAATGCTTATTCTCCCAGCCTGTATGTGTATGTGCTTAATTGCTCAGTCATGTCTCTTTGTGACCCCATGGACTGCAGCCTGTCAGGCTCCTCTGTCCATGGAATTCTCCAGGCAAAAATACTGGTGTGGGTAGCCATTCCCTTCTCCAGGGCATCTTCCTGACCCAGAGATTGAACCCAGGTCTCCCACATTGAGGGCAGATTCTTTAACCTCTGAGCCACCAGGGAAGCTGTAACCTACATCAGGAATGTAAAGAGTTCTGGGGATACAGGTGGAAGATTTTTCCACCCAAGTATTTGTGGTCATGGAGAATTCCTCCTTACCATTCTCAATTTAGGACTCCCAAACTCCAGTTCCATTTTGGGAGCATGTGAAGTTTGTTGCTTATTATTCCTGGAGGTTCAGTAGGAAATGTTGGCCCTTTTTGATGCCTGTGTAACCCCAGCCATTCCAACCATGGTAGTATACAGTTCAAAATAATGATGGAACAGGGGGAGAGCTGAGTCCAGCCCTTGGGCATGGAATTAATGGGTTTTCTCATTTTTCAAAGCTTCTGAATTTTTTCTATAAAGGTAGTATTATAAAAAGTATTAAGCAGGGTATCTTCAGAGATAAATGGAGCAACTTGAGATGGTAGTGGGTACCATGCCACCATCACTGGCACTCCCTAACTCTCATCAGCTTCAAGAAGTGAAGCCAGCTCTCAGTCAGAGAGAAAAACTGACCGCTTGCTTTTCTCTAAGCTCCAGTTCTTGGGATACTCTAAACTTCTCACAAATGCAGCAGAGACAAAGGACACCGTTCTTCATTTAGAATAAATATATTTGAGACTATGGAAAACTGAGCACAATGTCTTCAGTAGTGAGAGAACCAGCTAATTTCCTCTGTATAGAAACATTTGAGAGAAATTTTGCTGGCAACAAAAAGGGAATAGAGAAGGACTTTATGATTGACCAGAAGAAATACCGCCCCCCCCCAACCCCCAGAGACAGGTCCTGGGGCAGGTATGAGAATGGTCTGTTGGACCTGGCATCCTTGGTCCAGGCTCCCTGACAAGGTTCAAACACAGTAGCTCATTCTGGAAGCTCACAATTTTCATGAGTTTTATGATTCTGTGACCTGCCTATTGTTTAGAGCATTTAGCAATGTAAGAGTCTACTTGAAGGGGTCAGGCTGTGTTCCTCATCCTTTTCTTTTCCACAGTGTTGTAGGGATCTTTGTAATCACAGGAAAATATCTTTGAACTCAATCTGGGCCTTGAGTTACTCAGGCAGACTTTCTTTCCTTGATTAATTCTGTACCTAATCTCAGTTTTTCTTTAGGATCTAGCCAGTGGCTGACTTTTCTTCTGAGTTTCAATATCCCCTTTGCCCATAGATGCAGTTCTGATTTCTAGTTAATCTGAGCTCTGCACAGAAGTTGACAGTGTCTTGGTTTTGTGCCATGAATCTGTCTTCTATTCAGCGGATAAAACCACTGGAACACATGTCTATTCCTGTTTTCTAAGTACTCTTTTGTCAGCTTTATGGTAGGTAGTAGGGTGGCATGTTACTAGAAGTCCCTGCTACAAGACTGTCCTGTGTAGTGGCTGTCCTGTTTAAGGTCTCCAATTCTGCATCCCCTTTTTGCTTCTCTCTAGCTAAGGGTTTCCTATGGTACTTAGGATCTTCTCTCTCTTAAGTTGGTGATAGATTCTTGTCCTGTTTGCTCCCCTCCCCAGCCTAAGCCAATGAGCAAAACCTTAGGGGGATGACTATGTGGCCATCTGGCCCTCTTCACCCACAGGTAAGCATGCAGGAGATGAAATTTTTCTTCTCCTTGATCTGCTTAAGGGGTTTCCTCCAAGGGGCTTGCAGCTTCAGCTATATAGTCAGCCTTTGAAATATAGATGGCTGAAGAGGGAAAGGTCTCTTCAGAAGTATGGGGTCAGGTGAGGAGTTAGGGTACAGAGACAAAAGGGGTCTAGTTGTGAAATAGGGTCCAGAATCTGAATGTTTTGAAGGGTAGGAAGGAAAAGGGAAGAGGTGATGTGAAAGAAGATCCATCTATATGTTGGATTCAGCGTGAAATGGAACTCTGATGGAAGCTGGGCACCCAATGTTGATGGTGAAAACAAGGAAACCAAGAAAGGAGCTCAGTCCAGTGGGAAGTTGGAGGCCAGAGAGAGTGATGACTCATGAGTCCCAGAGGAGACAGAGTCAGAACAGCACTTCTCCCAGATCCTTCTGCAACAGAGTATCTCCTTCTGCGGTTGCTCTCTTACACTCCTCAGGGCAGGATCTTGCTCTGATGGCTCTAAAAAGCCACATCAAAAGAGCTTGTGCAGGTGCCTGTAAGAGACAAGAGGTAAAAATAGCATCCAGCAGCAGAATGGGGACAGGCTAGCGAAACAGACCTGACAAATGGCATGTTTCTCCACATTTCCTTGTACCCTTATCTCAACCGAAGGTTTCCTTTCACTTTCCATTCTCCATATGTCCCCTTTTTGTGCCATCCCAACTCCTATGGGGTCCTGGAATTTCCAGAAACAAGCCAGGAAGAAGGATATATGGAAAAATAAGAGATTACTTTCTTCTAAAGAGAAAATTGATGCCTTTAAGGGAAGCTCTCAAGTTAGGAAAATAGCCTATTGGTTGAAAGGAGAAGCAAGGGATCTTATAGGAAGCTTTGTAGAATGTTCAACTGAGAAAAGACTATTTCAAAATTTGCCAAGAGCCCCAGGAATTAAGACATAATGTGAAAAGGTCAATGAGAAAATCATTAGGCAGACATAGGTGCCGTGCTGTGTCATTTACAAAGTGCTTCCATGCACATTGATCCCAACTGACAGTCACAACATTCCTGTGAGGGTGGCAAGCCAGATGCTCTCTCAAGGAATGAGGCTGAATATCATGAAAGTTAACAACTTGTACAAGGTCAGGTCCCAAAATGTTGCCTCCAAAACAACCTATACTGCTTCTGCCATCTCACACCACCACCCCATGGGCACAACCCACTGCCCAGCTCCACTGAAATTCCTGTGGAGAAGAGAGAAGGAATTAGAAGTGTGCCAGTTTCTGATTTACTGTCAATGTGCTCTCCTCAGGGGGCTATCCTTTTTGAGGGCTGGCTTTAGGAGCTGATGTCCCAACAATTGTGGACCTGAGATCTCATGAAAGGAACTAAAAGGATATCCCTCGGGGAGGCCTGGGTTGAGTAGCAAAACCTTAGCTTTTTAAGTTCCCACTTTCTCCTCCTGCCACTGAGTTGATGTGAAAGACAAGGGGAAAAATGAAAAAGGGGATCCATTTCTTATACTTCCAATTCTAAGCAAGCAGCAGACCTTCATTAATGAATACAGTGACATTCTATATTGATAAAACTGAATTCTGTACTGTTTCCATGTTGGAAGGAGGAGAAAGAGATCTTATAGGAAGCTTTGTAGAATGTTCAGCTGAGAAAAGACTATTTCAAAATTTGCCCTGAGAGCCCCAGGAATTAAGACTTAATGTCAAAAGGTTAGTGAAAAAATCATAAGGCAGACATAGGTACATATTTGCATATTTGCGTACATAAGGCAGACATAGGTGTGTATTTTCAACTGATTCTTCTATGTCAAACTCAAAGAATGACTTACTGCCTTTGGTCCTCAGTTGATATTTCAAATAGTAGTCTACTGTAAAGGGGCACCGAAACTCACATTTTCTGGAATGTGTGTGCTCCATTCTGTAGGATTCTGCTTCATGAGTAGAATCTGTATTAGAGGCTTTTAGAGGCTCAACATTGCTCTCTTGAGTCAGCCCAAAAACAAGGGAGAGGCTTGGCCAGGTAACACTTATAATAGGAAGGCAGCTGCTGAATAAGCATTGAAGGCCTGTTCTCTTCAGGTGCTCTGAACTCTTTAGGAACCAATCCATGGCCCATGAATCACAGTTACCACATCTAAGTAGGTGGTCTGTGAACTTTGGATAGAAACCCTAGTCTCCACTATATCTCTTGTCCACCCAACCAGTCTTGTTAGTCAAATGATATATATTGATCTCTCCTGAGAATTCCCATTCCTGTTATCTCTCCATTCCAATAATTGATTTAGAATAGTGGGAATAGGAAAAGGAAAAATAAGAGTCAAGTCAGTCTCTATTGTGAACTGAGCCTAGAGTTCCCTTACCTGACAAATGTCTTTTTCTTTTTTCAAACATTGCTAATTATGTACACCACTGGATGCAGTATCAAGGCAGAAAGGAGACCCCAACTTTGTGCAAAAATAAAGGATGGAACCAATGCACCAGGACTCAATAAATTCTGCAACCAGCCAAAGTTTCCTATCGCCTAAAATGCACTTCTACCCAAGGAAGCTGAACACAGAAAATACCCACTCTGGTCTGGACTTCCAGACCTGCTTCACAGAGCTATGGAATAATCACAAAGGGTTCTGGAGTATGGGAGAAGGGAAAATGAGGAAGGTGAACCCCATCCTCATCTTCCACTGCCCAGCCTAGCAGGTCTCATCATGAGCCCCTGTATCATCCTGGTTTTTCCATTTACTGCCAACAAGCTTTTAGCATATTATATATGTTATATTGATTTATATAAATTTCATGTAAATAAATATATAATTGGTTGCTTTTGCCAGGAACACTTTTATGCCTTTCATATGTTCTTACTCATGTAATCTCAATTATAGTTCTATGATTTAAATACTATTATTGTCCCCTTGTTAAATAAAAGGAAACTAAGGAGCATATAATGTATGTTATTTGCCAAGGCTACACTGATAGCAAATAGCAGAGCCAGCATCCAAGCTCAGGACTTTGGCTCCATCACATTGTTTACCAGCAGACTGTGTCATGTAAAATATCGTGGCCGTATGGATCAACAGTCCAAATCAATACAATCGGATGACCACTTATCTCCACTTAGCACTTTGCATAGGAATTTCAAATGTACTCCTGATACCTTTCACTTGTGGCTCAGAACAGTGTAAAGGCATGAGACTCTGAGAGGAGGGACTTGCCTAGGGTCACAAATGTTAAAGCACAGAGACAGATTTGAACCCACAACAAATTAGGGTGCATTGTTTTCTTCTGCATTTCTCAGAAGACCCAGAGGAAACTGAGGCCAGGAGAGGTTAAATGTGTAGCAGTGGCCTATCTCCAGCTGGTCCGGCTTGTTACTCTACATGTGGTTGTTGCTACACTTGTACAAAGTCCTAGTTAGTCCTTTTCTCTGTATTGAATATTTGGTTGAAACTTGACCCTTCAGACTCCTTGGGGGGAGTCAGGATTCTTGACAGCACTATCATAGCAGGTGATAGGAGTTATTTTCTTAGACCAGACAGGTGATATGAGAAAGTAAGAAGAGAATTAGGGAGATGAATAAGGCAGAGGGTGAGCAGGGCAGAGGCTGTCTGTGAATCAGGGGATCTGGTAGCAGTGACTTGTGAACACATTACCTTTCCTTAGAGCCCACAGTAACCTTTGGAGAAGAGTTATGGGCTTAAGTGTTTCCATTGGCACAGCTGGGTTCAAATCATAGCTCTGCAAGTCACTGGGTGTATACCCTGAATAGATCATTCAATCTTTCAGGATCCAGCTTTCTTTATTTGTAAAATAGTGTTGATAGTGTGACTACTCCCAAAATGACAGTTTTATTAAATAAGGTCAACTGTTATTTACTTTATAAGTGGCATAAAAGTTGCCATCAATACATTTAATTTCTCTTCCCTTATATCCTGTCTTTCTTGATACTCCCCCCTTGATACTGATCTAGGGTAAGTATTAATGAGATATTACTTCTTTGCAAAAGAGAAATGGAAAAGTGTTTTTTTTTCCTAAGACCAGTTTATTTGTGTATGACTCAAAGAAAAAAGCTGTACATATTTAATATATACAATTGGATGAGTTTGGAGATAATAGAAATGCTTTCTCTGAATGGCTTCTTAGTGTTGGGTTGTTTTATCAATCTTGCATGACTGGCAATAAGAACTCACTTAGGAGTATTCAACAGAGAGAAAAGAACATTGGATATATAGGCAGAATGACCGTGAAAGAGAATAAAAACATGTTATGTACTGATGAGCAAGTTTAGGAATGACAGAAGACTTGTCGGTGGAAATAATGCAAACCAGAAGACAGTGGAGTAACTTCTTTACATTACTAAAAGAAAGAAAACTGTCCATATGGAATTCTTGGCCCATTAGAAATATATTTTAAAAACAAAGGTTAAATGAAAATGTCTTCAAAACCACAAAAGCTGAAATAATTTATCACCAACAGACATGCACTGCAAGAGAGTTTAAAGAAAGCCCTGAAAGCAGAATAGAAAATGACAAATGTGGAGCAGTAGGGTAAATGATAGTGTTTGGAGGGTAGCCACAAGAGTGGGAAGCTGAAGGTGAATTGAGACAGAGATCATTGAAACTGAGCAGAAAGATACGGACTCAGATTCACTTTCAACAACACTGATATTAGTAATGCTAGTATTATTAATAGCAAATACTGCTGAATGCTGGCTCTGATGCCAGGCACTATGCAAAGAGATTAACATTATTTAAGTTCTTATAATGTCTATAAAAGTAATATCTGCATTATTTCCATCAACAAGTTTTCTGTCATTCCTAAACTAGCCCAGTAGACCCATTTCACCCAAAGTAAGCTAATGTTAGAAAGAAGGATAGTGTTAACACTTCATATCTATCAAACAGACTTGTCATCAAATCCCAGTTCTTTATTTTCTATCTTTATGACTTTGGGTAAATTATGTCACGTCTCTGAATTTCAATGTCTTCATTTGCAAAATCACCTGCAGTGTGGGAGACCTGGGTTCACTGCCTGGATTGGGAAGATCCACTGGAGAAGGGAAAGACTACCCACTCCAGTATTCTGACCTGGAGAATTCCATGGACTGCATAGTCCATGGGGTCGCAAAGAGTCAGGCACGGCTGAGCTACTTTCACTATCACTATTTGTAAAATGTGGATAATATTAATTTTATAGACATTATGAAGACTTAAATAATAGATGTTAATCTCTTTGCATAGTGCCTGGCATCAGAGCCAGCATTCAGTAGTATTTGATATTATTAATAATACTAGCATTACTAATATCAGTGTTGTTGAAAGTGAATCTGAATCCTTATCTTTTGCTCAGTTTCGATGATCTTTGTCTCAATTCACCTTTAGCTTCCCACTCTTGTGGCTACCCTCCAAATACTATCTTTTATCCTACTGCTCCACATTTGTTATTTTATATTCTGACATTACATTTCTTGAGTACATCTTCCTAACTTTCCACATGTCACAGTAACCTACTTTTATCATACTTGCTCTTCAATTTAAGTTCTAAGACATTATTTCTACCTTATCTAGCAGATGGCCTACTTTGTTTCTTCAAGAAAAACATAGAGGTGTTCAGGAATGGAATTCATTCATGTTGCATCTTCTAACACACAAAATTGTCTGCAAGCCAATCATTTTATTTTTCTCTCCAGTCTCAGAATTATCCAAGGGTAATCATTGCATCTCTTCCCAAACTTTTTAAAAAAGTGGTCTAGAACTCCTTTCTACAGCTTTACTTTCTATTGACTAGTCATTTCAATACATCATATCACCATACTCTGTTTCATGGCAATTACATATCTCTCTTTTTGTGTCACATGTAAGAGTCTTATTTTCCAAATCTGATAGACACTAACCTTAAATTAATGCAGCCCTGAGAAGAGTCTTTCAGTGTGATTGTATATTCATTCCATTATCACTCTTTTCCATCCCATCACTCTTTGGTTTTCCTTTTTCCTCTCTGGTCATTTCCTCTCAGCTCCCCGATAATATTCTTCCTTCCTTCATCTGTCCCAGAAGGGTTATTTAGCATTTGCTAGACTCTAACTTTCAGTCCTTTTCTGTCAAGGGGCAGCCTCAGTCCAAGATCAGAGAGTGGGCCAATGTGTTCACACTTTCTGTCCCTCCCCAACTTCCCACATCCCTCCTGGTCTTGGAAAGTAGTAGCTCTCCCCTGTTCCTAGCCAGAGGATGCTTCTCCTCCAGGGATGTCTCTCTTGAATCAGCTGTGTCAGTCAGCTTCAACTAAGTTATGTTGCAGATAAACACCTCCCCCAACATCTTAGTGACTTGCAACTAAGAGTTTATTTCTTATTCCGTTTACATACCTAGAGTGCATCAGCTCCGGGATTCAGGTTGATGGGTTATCTGGGATATTGCTAGTCTTAGCAGGAAGGAAAAAAAAGAGAAAGTGGTAAATGATGATGATTCTTAAAGACCTTCTTCAAAGGAGCACATAATTCACATCCATTAGCTGAAATAAGTCATATGTTCAGGTCTTAAATGTATGGTACAAAAGTCTAATTATCCCTCAATGAGGGACGTCATGTGGCAGACAGACTTGAAGACAGTCCCTGTTTATACCAACACCTATATGGTCATCCTTTGTGCAATTCCCTTGAGTGTGGTCACAGGATCTGTGACTTGCCTCTAACATAGACTATGGCAAAAGTGACAGGGTGTCACTTCCGTTATTATGTAACAAAGATGAAAATCTCATACTAGTAGATATTCTTCCTTGTTAATTTTGATGAAGTACTCTGCTCATGTTGAGAGCGGCACTGAGGGGAGAGTGCCACGTGACAGGGAACCTGAGGGTCTACCTGACAGCCAACAAGGAAGAAAACGTGAAAAAATGAGTTCTGCCAATAACTTGAGTAAGCCTGGAAGTACATCCTTGTCTAGGTGAACATTCAATGAATTCCAGCCTTGACTGACAACTTCATTACAATATATGAGAAACACTGAAGCAAAAGACCCAGTTAAATTGTTCCTGGACTTCTGAGCTACAAAATCTATGAGATAGCAAACCTGTATATATTTTTTCAAATCATGAGTTTGGGGTAATTTTTAATGTAATAGTAGCCATAATATAGCAATGTTCAAAGGCTCTGATAAGATAGAAAATATTTTTGAAAAATAATTAAATTTGCCTGGTCTACTTATATGGCCACAAGTATTACCTCCTTTAACTTAGCATGCAAAATATCCTCACTCCTTCCCAAAAGGAGGCAACCAGAATTTCTGTCATTTTGGCCTAAGGCTGAAGGGTCAAGATTTCATCATAGTTTCTATGTAAGTTTCAGATACACCTTCTCTTAATTCAGAGACTTGTAAACTAAAAATTACAACTTACCTGCCTCCAAAATCCAGCGTTCAGTGAAAGAACAGAGACAGAACAACCACAGTGAACATTCCCCATTTTGAAAGAGAAAGACTGGTTGGCTGTGGTTGTCTCTTAAACTGATAGCCACTAATGAACAACTCCTAGAGTGTGCCTCTTTTAGTCCCCTCCTTTTGAATTTAAACTGGTCTTGTGACTTGTTTAAATAGTAGAAAACTACAGAAGTACATTTGGACTAACTCCTGTCCTAAGCCTTAAAAAGTCCTGACAGCTTCAAACTGTATACTGCCAGGGTCCAGGGTCCAGCCACCGTAAGGAAGATGTGTGATTATCCTGAAACTACAATACTTTTAAGGAAACCTACGTGAGCCACCTGGAGAGGCCACATGGAGGAGAAGCAAAATGCATCAAATGACAGCCTCACCCGAGATTCCAGCCAATAGCATAGACCAACTGCCACCATCAGGGACATTCCAAATCAGTTGAACCCCCAGTGAGCCATCTTGGATATTCCAGACCAGTTGAGCCTTACAATGACTGCAGCCACAGTTCACACCATACAGAGAAAAACCATTCAGGTGAGCCCAACTAATCCACAGAGTCAGGAGCAGCAATAAATGGTGGTTGCTGGTTGCAGCCAGTGAGCAAGGCAGGTACAATGTCCCTGAGTACCTGGCCTACTGGTTGTGTCTGTATGTGTACAGGGGCCCTAAGATGGGAGGCCCCAAAGCAGCAGCAGAAGTGGCAGTGGGCACAGCCCCAAGAGAGTAAAAGGGGCACAGCTTTCAAATGGGACAGCACAGGGACCTGGGTGGTAGGCTGTTTGCCTCCAGACCTCATCTCTAAGAGTTTGCAATGATTAACTCTTGGTGCTGAGCACTGGGACAGGTACTGCAGATGCCCAGCCTGTAAACTTTGTCAGTAAATTATTATAAAATAACATCATATACATGGACATTGCAATAAAACATATCAGAAAGTTATTAGTATTATTCTGATTTTGGAAATTGCTGAGTCATTACAAAGCAAGTGCCCATAGGCTTAAAGATAGAAATTAAATTTAAAGATCACACAATTTAACAGAAAAAAGCACTATCTTTATATGAAACTTTGCATAAACCAATTATTCAGAAGGCACCTTGAAAATTAATTTTCCCTTGTAGTGCATTAAATTGCCATTGCATGACCTTTCAATTCAGACAAAAAACTCACTTGTATAAAGAGTTAAATCTTTCCAGAAAAAGTGTTATGTCAGACTTAACAACTTTACATGAACTATAGTTTATCCTTCAAAATAGTTTATGAGAAATATGTTCCAGGGTTGTCACCACCAAAAAAATACTCATCACAGCTCCAGTAACAGTTCTAGTAGCAGAAAGATCCTTTTCAAAGTTATATATTAGGTACAATCTTACATTTACTAAAACTACCTTATGTTGCTTTCAGTTATATCCATATGAAAGTAAAGTTGCTAAAGCTTTGAATTGTGATGACCTAATAAATTTGCAGAAAGGTAAGCCAAAAAATCAATGATCAATCAAGAAGTCACAAGAGTGTAGTATTTTATTCATTACTTTATTTAAATTATAATGCCTAAATAGTAGTTTTTACAACTTAAAAATATCACTATTACCTCTATTATATTTTCTAAGTAATAAACATTTTAAAGGTAAAATCTTTATATTTTAGTATTTTCAGTAATCTTTTCTTTGAATTTTGAACAGGGTACCCATGTTACCATTTTGCAATGGAACCTAAGATTGTGTAACATATCACACACACCTATTTACTCAATTATTTTTATTTTGTAATAAAATTTTTCATTTATAAAGCATATATATTTTGTTTTAGTATTCTTTCAGTAGATTTATATGTTGGTGCATTTTATAAAATTGCATACCTTTAAGAAAATCCTAAAATTTGATATTATGCCTAGAGCACACTGCAGTTGTATATCAGCTCTTCTTGAAGAAACATAAACAGTAATTTGTACTATTTGAAGCAAAATAACGAGAATTCCTACTACTCTGTGGTTTTTTTTAGCTTAATGGGAGGATCCTTTTTTTACAATATTGTGTTGATGTCTGCCATACAACAATGTGTATCAGCCGTAAGTATACATGCGTATCCTCCCTCTTGAACCTCCCTTCCACCTCCCACCCCGTCCCAGGCCTCTGGGTTACCACCGAGCACCAGGGGGAACTCCCTGTGTTACACAACAATTTTCTACTATCTGTTTTACATACGGTAATGTATATGTTTCAGCGCCACTCTCTCAATTCGTCCTACCCTCTCTTTCCCCTGCTGTGTCCACAAGTCTGTTCTCTTAAGTGAAGTGAAAGTTGCTCAATCGTGTCCAACTCTTTATGACCCCATGGACTATACAGTCCATGGAATTCTCCAGTCCAGAATACTGGAGGCTTTCCCTTCTCCAGGGGATCTTCCCAACCCAGGGTTCGAACCCAGGTCTCCCACATTGCAGGCGGATTCTTTACCAGCTGAGCCACAAGGGAAACCCAAGAATACTGGAGTGGGTAGCCTATCCCTTCTCCAGCAGATCTTCCCCACCCAGGAATCAAGCCAGGGTCTCCTTCATTGCAGGTGGATTCTTTACCAACTGGGCTATCAGGGAAGCCCTCTGTTCTCTTTATCTACATCTCTATTCCTATCTTGCAAATAGTTTCATCAGTACCATTTTTCTAGATTCCATATATATGTGTTAATAATATACAGTAGCTCTTTTTCTCTGACTTCCTTCACTCTGTATAACAGGCTCTAGGTGCATCCACGTCACTAGAACTGACCCAAATGTGTTCCTTTTATGGCTGAGTAATATTCCATTGTATACATGTACCACATCATCTTTATCTTCATCTATTGATGGGCATCTGCATTGCTTCCATGTTCTGGCTATTTTAAATAGTGCTGCACTGTTTATAATAGCCAGGACATGGAAGCAACCTAGATGCCCATCAGCAGATGAATGGATACCGAAGCTGTGGTACATATACACCATGGAATATTACTCAGATTATTAAAAAGAATTAAAAACAATCCATTTGAATCAGTTCTCTAGATGGATGAAACTGGAGCCCATTTTACAGAGTGAAGTAAGCCAAAAAGATAAAGACCAATACAGTATACTAACACATATATATGGAATTTAGAAAGATGGTAACGATAACCCATCAGAGACACAGATGTACACAGATGTACAGAACAGACTTTTGGACTCTGTGGGAAAAGGCGAGGGTGGGATGTTTCGAGAGAACAGTATCGAAACTTTATATTAAACTGTATTGAAACAGTATATTATAGGGTGAAACAGATCACCAGCCCAAGTTGGATGCATGAGACAAGTGCTCAGGCCTGGTGCACTGGGAAGACCCAGAGGGATAGGGTAGGGAGGGAGGTGGGAGGGGGGATCGGGATGGGGAATACATGTAAATCCATGGCTGATTCATGTCAAAGTATGACAAAAACCACTACAATATTGTAAAGTAATTAGCCTCCAACTAATACAAATAAATGGAAAAATAAATAAATAAAATTTAAAAGAAAAAATAATTAATAGTGCTGCAATGATCAGTGGGTACATGTGTTTTTTTAAATTATTGTTTTCTCGGGGTATATGCCCAGTAGTGGGATTGCTGGATCATATGGTAGTTTTATTCTTGGTTTTGCAAGGAATCTCCATACTATTCTCCATAGTGGCTATAATTTACATTCCACCAACACTGCAAGAGGGTTCCCTTTCTACATTTCCTCTCCAGTAGTTATTGTTGGGAGAAGGCAATGGCAACCCACTCCAGTACTCTTGCCTGGGAAATCCCATGGACAGAGGAGACTGTGGGATTGCTAAGAGTCAGACATGACTGAGCGACTTCACTTTTGACTTTTCACTTTCATGCACTGGAGAAGGAAGCGGCAACCCCCTCCAGTATTCTTGCCTGGAGAAGCCCACGGATGGGAGCCTAGTGGGCTGCCGTCTATGGGGTCCCACAGAGTCAGACACGACTGACGTGACTTAGCAGCAGCAGCAGTTATTGTAACCTTGGTTTTGATCCTAGTACTCTAAGTCACTCTCTGGTTGCTGTTCTTGGAGATGTCCCCCAAATTTAGAACAGTTCTGTCAATTCTGCTGAATTACTTGAATAAGAATTTCTTCATTCTGTGCTAGGGAAAAGGATTTAGGTAGCTGCAGCTATTAAGTGTATTGAATGTGAAAGTGTTACTCAGTGGTGTCTGACTCTTTGCGACTCCATGGACTGTAGCCCACTTGGCTCCTCTGTCCATGGAATTCTCCAGGCAAGAATACTGGAGTGGGTTGCCGTGTCCTTCTCCAAGGGATCTTCCTGACCCAGGGGTTGAACCCAGGACTCCCACATTACAGGCAGATTCTTTACCGTTTGAGCTACTTGGGAAGCCCAGTAAGTGTATTAAATGTTACTTAATATTACATATTCTGTAGGGGCAGAGAAGATGACCTAGGATTGCCTATAGCTGAAAAGGTGGTTGTTAGAGAAAAGGTTGGCCTGGGAGTTTAGAGATAAGAGTTAGTGAACATTAGTTGAGATTGTCAGAAATGAGATGGATTCTATGATAAATAGCAACTATGTAAAGACTAAATCACCCAGTAATTTTGATAGGTTAATTTATAACTTCTTATAACTTCTTTGTATTCATGGTGTCTTCCCCCATTATTAGCCAGAAATCTGTGAATCAGACCTGCTGATGCTGGCCTCTGAATATAGTGGCTACTGTGATACTGGCAGCCATATCTCAGGGAGTGAGATCATGAGAGGATTCGTTTGACATTTCATTCAGTTGACAGAGTCTGTAGAGAAAAGTCTAGAATAAGTTCTTAAGTTGTCATGGCCATTATTAAGATACTGGACTGAATGCTTTGAGAAACAAACATCAAAGCTCTCAAAAATTATAATAAGCATGTGACTTGAGGTTAAAGACTGGCAAGAAAAATTAAATAACAGTGTAGGTGATCTACTTGACAACTCTTTCTTCTACATCTTAATTTTTTTAATATGTTTTGCTTTAATTTATTTTGAAAGTATTTATATGGGATAAACATTTTAAATGCATTTCTCTAAAATGCTTATTAACTCACTGTAATTATATGTATTATATATAGATATATATGATTCATCCCAGTTGAATGATTTACTTTGTCCCAAATGTTCTTTCTTGTGCTGAATCCCCTTAGATTTTAAATTCAAAATCTGAATAGTGTTGCATGACATTTGACACCTAAGTTCGATCTCTATGGAAAACTAAGCCAAGTATCATGGGCTCCATGATAAAATATCTAGTTCATAAGCAAGAACCAAATTAATCATAATATGGAGTAGTTTTTGTTTTCTAGTTGTTGTGAAATTGAGATTATCATTTATGCAAATAGTTCTCAAATTTTAGTGTTCATTATGGATATTAGGTTCACTCCAGTTCAGTTCAGTTGCTCAGTCGTGTCCTACTCTTTGCGACCCCATGAATCACAGCACTCCAATCCAACTGAATTTTTGGAGCTATATAAATATGAATTCAAAATCCACAAATGTTTTCTAAGCTCTAGCTAATGGAAAGAAAGCTTGAAATATGGTAATATGGAGATGTTTTCTGGAAATAGCAAGTGATAAGTCTTTCTAGTTATGCTGAAGCCAAGTACCAAGATTTTGAACTCTGTTGTTCCCAGATTCATTTAGAACACCAGACAGACAGTATGTATTGCACATATACTCTGTAGATTTTGTTAAGTGTCGAGTAAATAGGATTTCCTGAAACAAGCATGAGAGAAACAAAAGTTTCATAACTGCTTGATGTTTTTTGGCCCAATCTAACTGGAATGATGAAACTGCTATTCATTGAGTCTGGGATAATTGTTGGAGAAACAGGTTTTGGAGGGAAAGTATAATGGTTTCATATATAATGTTCATCTTTTTATCTATGGGCTTCCCTGGTGGCTCAGAGAGTACAGAATCTGCCTGCAGTACAGGAGACCCAGGTTCAGTCCTTGGGTTGGGAAGATCCCCTGGAGAAAGCAATGGCAACCCACTCCAGTATTATTGCCTGAAGAATTCCATGGACAGTGGAGGCTAGCAGGCTACAGTCCATGGGGTTGCAAAGAGTCTGACACAACGAAGTGACTAACACTTGCACTTTCACACTTTTTTAATTGATACGTAAGAGCTTCTTAATGGTAAGTGAATATAGCTTTCACTTGATACAAGTTTGTAATTTTTATTGTTTTATGGGTTATTTTTAACATAGGTAATTATAAATATTGTTAAATTAAAAATTTTTGATTATTGTATCTTTTATATTGATTGTATCTTTTATATCATGCTTTTATATTCCTTTCACAGATTTAAAAATTTTTTTCTCTTCATTTCCTTGAATATATTTTAATCTTACTTATATAATATATAAAATTTTTGTATATGTTTGAGCTTTTTGTGTTCTTTTGAGAAGATAGTATATATAATCCAAGTCTGAAAATTTGGATATCAAGGGCCATTGGCACATCTGTGCATCTCTGCATGCTTCCTCTAATTTGTCTCCATTGTTCATAATTTTCTGCCTCATTGAAGTCTGCTGTAATGCATATATTGAAACATGCTTGAATTTCATCAGATGCAAACTGATTGTATCATTTCTATTTCTAATTTGCTCTAAATTAGATCATTCCATCTTTCACTTTTTCTGCCTCTAGCCTTTTTTCCTGACTGCACTGCATGCCTTTTTGGTCCTCAATATGGATCAGAAACAGAGAGCTGGGAAATGTATAAAAAGAAGTTTGAAACTGTGAAGAATTATGAGTCCAGAGGATAGTTCATAAAGGTGAGGATCAAAAACATTCTCATTGGAGCCCAACATCCTTTCATGCATGCTCAGTAGCATGTTATTGTCTTTGACCAGGTGACCTAAAAGAAGCCAAGTTCCACAATGTGGAACTTGTACAATATGGTGTCTGTGGAATGCCTCTGGGAGTGATCTGACATATACTGACTCATTCCCCTGCTACTCTCAGTACGCAGTTCATTTTATGCAGATCCCTGCAAAATGAAAAGAATTAACAGCAGCTCTGTAACCCTCAATGTAAATTTCCAAGTACAAAGATAACCAAAGAAGTTCTCATCTGAGAATGTTTTGTATCCGAATTTTTGCATTGCTTATTGTGAGAAGTTTGCAATTTACTGATTATAGAGCAAAACTTAGAGAGCAGAAGTCAGTCTTGTAGGTTCCTTCTCTGAGTGACTGATGGAACGCATAAAAATAAGACGCTCTAGACTTAAATGGCTCCCTAGAACTGACTAGTACAGCACATGTCCGTCACACACAGTGAACACTCATCTCTAACTCTGAAACCAGAATACATCCTAGAACAAAAATCTGTTTTTTGGAGGTGTATATGGTAGTTTGGACCCTTCCAGAGATAGACGTTATGCTTACTGTTTGCTTGTATCCATAATTAATAATTAGTAAAATTTGCCATTAAGGTGCATAATTTCTCTGCTTTGACAATTTGACTTCTGTTGTAGTATAATATAATGACTTTTGATTAGAACTGTATCATTCAACCAACTTTTAGGGTGCTTCTGAAATTACTGTAAATTCTTACTCAGCTTCTCATTATTATCTTCTTTCATATTTTCGTTCTCTCAATTCTTAAAAATTACTTGTTCTTGCCTTTTTCTTCTATATTTGATTACTTAGAATAATCATTTATTTTAAAGAAAATTTTTCACTGTTGCTCCCCTAATGACTCAGACAGTAAAGAATTCACCTGCAATGGGGAAGACCTGAGTTTGATCCCTGGGTTGGGAAGATCCCCTGGAGGAGGGCATGGCAACCCACTCTAGCATTCTTGCCTGGAGAATCCCCATGAACACAGGAGCCTGGCGGGCTACAGTCCATGGGGTCACAAAAAGTCAGGCTTGACTGAGTGACTAAGCACTCTACAGGAGATGGGCTGTCCTTCCATTTAGTCCATCATTATCAGAATACTGAAAATAGAATCAAATCACTTTCTGATTTCTTAATTGAGCTGCTTGTTCCTTTCTCATTTCACAGAAACAGGAAGTTCCTCACATGTTCTCATCAAGAACAGTGTTGCCAGAGTTGTCCATCTGGTTTGTAAAGATGCAGGATGGTCCCAGAACCTGAAGCAAGCTGGACCTCCAAAGACATAATTTAAAGCCACACTCTGAAAATAACAGAGCAAATGGGAAAGGCCTGTTCTCCGCTGAGTTTTCAGTCCTGGTAACTGAACTAAAAAAGACTGTGGCCTCTTCCAACCTCAACACCAGACTTAACCAGAAAAATGAAATAAATATTTCTTATTCAGGTTAGTTTGTCTATAATTATACCTCATTGCCTGGAAAAATGTTCTAAGACTGAGTGCACACTGCTGAGTTTCTAATTGGAAGAGAAATGATATTGAGTTCCTGTACTGTATTTCTTAGGCAACTTTCCCTAATCTATATTATTTCCTTCTTTCTGCTAGCTTTGGGTTTAGGTTGTTTTCCCAGATATTTAAGAGATAGAGTTAGGTTGTTGACTTAAAATCTTTCCTCTTGTTAAATGTAAGCATTTACAGCTATAAACGTTTCTGTGCCGTTCAGTCGTGTTGCCTTAACCCTGTGAGTTTGGCATGGGGGGATCACACTGCAACAGGCTTCTATGATCACCACACTCATAGGCCCCCTGGGGGGAGATTGGCAGTTCCTGGTGACATACTAGAAGTGCCCTCTATGACAAGGCTAGGCTTGGAGCCCTTTCTATAGCCATTTTAAACATTTTTTAGTATACTTCACAAATGCCTGCCATGGACGTGCTGGCTCCACTTCCTCCTGGGTACATGAAGGCTGCTCTAGCCAGACCTGAGATTAACTGTCCTATGTCTGCATCCTCATCCTCTCATGTTTATAGCACCTGTAGTGAGTGCGTGGTAAGTGTTGTCACTGCTAATGCTACCCCTGTTGTTGTTAGGCCCCACCGATTTCTGGATTGCAAGAAAGAATGTGCTTGCTTCTCTGGAATAAAGGATAAATTCAGTAGGCCTGGGTTGTCTTAAAACCTGCATGTCCCAAAGAAAGGTTTGACCCTTGCCAGGCTCCCAGGAGTTAACCTCTAAGTTTTTGGAATATACTGACTGATAAAAGCTCATTTTTTACATAGGGCTTTGGTACACTTGACATCAGTTTGACATCTGAGAGTCCAGAGACTAAGTAACTAAGGTCAGCCATGTCACTCCTTTTCTAAGTGACTGATCCCAAATAAAAACTCTGGACACCTGGCTCAGATGAACTTTGTGGGTTGGTAATACTTTGTGCATGTTGTCTGTCATTGTTGCTAGAATTAAATGTCTGTATCAGTTCATGGGGAGAGGACAAAATCTGCATTGATGGTTCTTCTAGACTCTTCCTTTTCCTTGGCTAATTTTTTTTTCACTGCATTGTGTGGCATATGGGACCTTAGTTCCCAAAACAGTGATCAAACCTATCTCCCCTGAGCTGGGAGTTGTTGTTATTGTCCAGTCTCTTAAGTTATGTTCAACTCTTTTTGACCCCATGGACCCCATGCCAGGTTTCCTGGTCCTTCACCATCTCCGAGAGTTTGCTCCAATTCATAAATTGGAAGCATGGAGTCTTAACCAGTGGACTGCCGGGTAAGTCCCCCTTATCTAATTTTTTTTTCAATTATTTTTATTAGTTGGAGGCTAATTATTTCACAACATTGCAGTGGGTTTTGTCATACACTGACATGAATCAGCCATGGAGTTACATGTATTCCCTATCCCGATCCCCCCTCCCACCTCCCTCTCCACCCGATTCCTCTGGGGCCCTTATCTAATTTTAATCTGTATCTTTTTTTCTCTTTTTAAAATTGAGATATAATTCGTTGATAGTATTAGTTTCAGGTGTACAGCGTAGTGATTCAAAGTTTTTATAGCTTATATTTCATTTAAAGTTATTATAAAATATTGGGTATATTCCTGAAAGGTTGTTGCTGCAAGCCTGTGTTACGCCAGGATTCGTATCCTATCCCCTGAGGAGAGGATTTCGATCCAGGGTCAGAGACAAGGCCTGACATCTTGGAGCTTTTTGTGTGGCAAAGTTTTATTAAAGTATAACAGAGATAGGGAAAGCTTCTGACATAGACAGAAAGGGGACAGAAAGAATGCCCCTTTGCTAGTTTTTAGCAAGGTGTTTTATGTCTGTTAGAAAGCTATTAATCAGATAAGAAAGACACCTCAAGGCTGAGGGAGTTTTACCAGGCCCCTTCCCCACAATATGCATTTTTGAGATAGGATGGCACGAGGTATGTCATCCCCCGGCCATACAATTGACATGAATGCTGGTTTGTTGAGCCATTATCATCCTAAGGTTTGAGAAAAGAAAAAAAGTTAGTCTTAGGCAGAACCATTTTGAAGAAAGGCAGATTCCAAAGCAAATACATAGTTTCATTACACAGCTTAAGAAAAACATTTCCATGAAAAAAAAAAAGCATTGGTTAGCTCAAGGAAGAACCAGGTGTCACAGAATTAAAAGCTTCTTTTAATTTTGTGTAGAGAAGTAAAAAAAAAAAGTGTCTGCCACTTGCAGTTTTTCTTCCTGCCACTTGGGGACTTCTGGCCTTCCCACCTGTAACCCTCTTATTCCCTATGCTCTAGTATATATTCTTGTCACTTGTTATTTTGTACATAGTTTGTACCTCTGTATCTCCTACCTTTTTCCCTTTTGGTAACTACTACTTTTTTTTTTTCTGTATCTGTGTATCTGTTTCTGTTTCATTATAGTCATCTTTTTATTTTTTAGATTCCATATATAAATGATAAGATAGAGTATTTGTCTTTCTCTGACTTACTTCACTAAGCGTAATACCTACCAGGTCCATTTCATTCTTTTTTCTCTTTTTGAGGTCAGATGGCATGTGAAATCTTAGTTCCCTGACCAGGGAGTAAACCTGTGCCCCCTGCATTAGAAGCACAAAGTCTTAACCACTGGACTGCCAGACAAATCCCCCAAATTGCATTTTTATGCCTGAATAATATTCCATTTGTGTGTGGGGGTGTGTGTGTATACACACCACATCTTCTTTATCAGTTGAGGGACTGATCATCTGTTGTTGACTATGGTAATTCATGCTGCTATGAACATTAGGATGCATGTATCTTTTTGAATTAGTGTTGTTTTCTTCAGATACGTACCATGGAATGGAATTGCTGGATCTTTATTGCAGTTCTGTTTTTAGTTTTTTGAGGGGCCTCCATCTTGTTTTTCACAATGGCTGTACCAATTTACATTTCTACGAACAGTGTCTAAAGGTTTCCTTTTCTCCACATTCTCACCAACATTTATTATTTGTGGTATCTTTGAAAATAACCATTCTGACAGATGTGAGGGGATACTTATTTGATCTGCACTTCTTTTACTAGTAATGTTGAGCATCTTTTCACATGTCTATTGGCCATCTGAAAGTCTCCTTTGGAAGAATGCCTATCAGCTCCTCTGCCCATTTAAAAATAGAATTGTTTGCTTTTTGTTGTGAGACAGTATGAGTTCTTTATATATTTTGGATATTAACCCCTTATAAGATATATGATTTGCAAATATTTTCTCCCATTTGGTAGACTGTCTTTTCATTCTGTCAGTGGTTTTCTTTGCTATGCAGATCCCATTTGTTTATTTTTGCTTTTGTTTTCTTTACCTTAGGAGACAGATTTTTTAAAAATATTGCTACAATTTATGTCAAAGAGTGTTCTATGTTCTATTCTTGGAGTTTTATGGTTTTCAGTCTTACTACATTTAGTTCTTTAATCCATTTTGAGTTTATTTTTCTGTATGGTATGAGAAAATGTTCTAATTTCATCCTTTTACATGTAACTGTCTAAATTCCCCAGACTGCTTATTGAAGAGTGTATCTTTTCCCCTTTTCTATTCTTGCCTCTTTTGTCATAGGTTAATTGACTGAAAATGTGTGGGTTTATTTCTAGCTCTCTACTCTATTCCATTGATCTTTGTGTCTGGTTTTGTGCCAATACCATACTGTTTTTGTAACAGAACAGGGATAGCACAGCCCTTAGCAGGTAGCATTGCTATGCCTAATTACTCTGCACTCTGTTACTAGGCAACTAGGTCTTGCCCAGCCATTGGTCGATGCCCCACACCCACAAGCAACCAACTGTCAATGAGCAACCGTTAGCTGTCCTGCTCAGCTGTTGGTCAGCACTGCAGTGGGCCCTGCCCCCTGGTAACTGTCAATGAGGGACCACTGGGGAAGTGATTCAGCCAACGGGTGGTAGTATGGTGGTCATCAGGTGGAGAGTGAGGTAAGAGGCAGATTCAGGCCTTCTCCTGGAGGCCCTCCAGCTTACCTAGCCTTGGGCCAGTGAGTGAACTAGAGGCCCCGGGGAACAAACTAGAGACTACATGCTGCAGGTCTCCAGAACCTTTCACTAAGGCCCTCCACTAGCTTTGGCCCAGGCCTCGAGGCAGCAGTGAGCCTCTCCCCTGTCCCTGTCTCTACAGCCTAATAGCAGTGGCTGTCTGTATGGGCTACAGTCTGTGAGCCCTAGTCTCCCTCTTTGGGCAGCCTGAGAAGACTAAGGGCCATTTGGGTTGGGTGCCTGGTTCCCTCAGGGATGACAGCTTGGCAGGATGTGGGAACCTGGCCCTGAACAAGCTGCCTGCCAATGAGATCTGTCTCCTCTGAGCCAGGACTGGGACCTTGGAGGGTAAAAGTCGCATCTTGGGACTTCGCCCTTTCTGTTCAGGAGAGAGAATAACAGTCATCTGGTAGAAATTTACAGGAACATCATTACCTGACTATGACCAGACCTCAAGAACAAAGACTCTGACACAGAGAAGTCTGCAACAAGCAACCACACCCATCCCTCAGCTTTTGCTTTTAAAGGGACTTGCTGAAAGCTTTCAGTAACTTTGGGGTTCTCAGGGCATGAGCCATCCGTTTCCGTGTATGAATCTGTAATAAACCCTTTTCTGTTCCAAACTCTAATCTTCAGTATTGATGGGCCTCACTGTGTGTCAGGCACATGGGCTTGCGAATTTGGTTAACATTTTGATTACTGTAGCTTTGTAGTGTAGTCCTAAGTCAGAAAGCAATTTCCTATCAGACACAAGCTCAGGCTCCTTCACAAAATTTACCTTAAAAATTTTCTTCAGAATTCAAACAATTTTAAGAACATTATCTCTAAAATATTCTTAATATTACTTATATTAATATATAGTATATGATAATATAGTATATATTTAAGGTATATATATTATATAGTTTATATATTATAGAATATATTTTATGTTATACTATATTGACATTGTAATATGTATTAAATTATCTAATACATTACTTTGATAAATATTCACCTTCCTTCTTTTAATGTGCAAAATATCCTCCCTAAGGTAGGTGCCCAGAATTCCTATCATTTGGCTTAGTCTCAAAGTTCAGCATCACATGATAATTTCTGCATAAGTTTCAGATCTGCCTCTCTTAATCCAGAGACTAAACTCACACATAATGTCCAATGAAGAAAGAGGGACAGGATAACCACTGTGAACATTTCAGTTTGAAAATAGAAAGATTGGGAAACTGTGGCAATCTCTACATCAGTGACCAGGAATGAATGACTCTTGGCAGTCTCCTCATTTGGTCCCCTCCTCTTGAATCTGATCTGGCCCCATGGCTTGCTTTAATAGAATAGAATGTGACATAAGTGCTATTTATTATGTTACTCCTGTCCTGAGACTTAGAAGGACATGACTACTTCTAGTTTTGTATTCTTAGGGTTCAGTCACCATAGAAGAAGTCTGATTATCCTGAGACTACCAGACTTTTACGAAAGCCCAAGTGAACCTCTTGAAGATGTCATATAAAGGAGGATCAAAGTGCTCTGATTGACAGCCCCACAAAAAATCCCAGCCTTTAGGCAGCACCAACTGCCACCATCTGGGACATTCCAAATCAGTTGAGCCTCCAGTGAGCCATCTTGGACGTTCCAGACCAGTTGAGCCTTCAGATGACTGCAGCCACAGCTCACACCGCATAAGGAAGGAACTACCCGGGTGGACTCAGCTCATCCAGACTCTTGAGCCATGATGATAATTGTTGCTATTTGAAGCCACTAATTTGAAGGTGATCTGTTACCTAGAAACAGATAATTGAAACAGAAGCTTGCAGAGATCCCTGCTCAGAGCAATTCTTCTCTGTGTAGATCCTGTGAAAGTTTCTAAGCTGTGGGTGGGGATGTGTCTTATTTAAACCTGAGGTGCCTTAATCTCTGATAGCCACAAGGGAAGGACCTTTTCTGAATGATAGCCGCAAGGAGGGACCTTTCCTGAATACCTCTTTTCTAACAAGTATAGGTTCTGAAAACACAGGACACATTCTCTCATGCTAACTGTAGCATCACAAGGCTTAAAGAAAATCACCCTTTAAAGCTTTACAACCAAACATAGCATCCTTTGATAATATTCTCTTACTTTCTGTAAGCTTATATTATTACCTATCTGTATTCTTCTCCCTCTCCACATAAGATTGCTAAATCCTCTGTACAGCAGTCAGCAAACTGAATTCATAAGTCTAAGTAGAAAGCATGTTACTCTTTCTGACTCCCAGCAGGTGTCTCTAGATCTCAGCGCCCTACCACCTATGCATTCTTGTGCTCATGGCAGCCTTGACTGGCGCAAACAGCTCTTTGCACCTCAGTATCCTGCATGGCAGCTTCCATGAACACTTACCCAGATTTTCTTCTCAGCTCAGGCAAGCCTATACCTGCACAGTTTCTTTTTAGCCTTTGAGAGATGTGGCATGCTGGATCCCAGAAAGACTCTTGGGTCTTAGTTCAAGACCTCTGGGATGCAGATTGGAGATGAACATTTGAGTGCACCTTTATTAGGAAGAAAGTGGGGAAAGTGCAAGGTGAACTGTGAGGCAGTGATGAGAGACTTTGATCCCACAAGGAGCTCTGGAGCTGGAATGGCCTTGCAGAGTGATTTCAGATTGAAGCAAGTGACTGGCACTTTGTGTGAGCTGTATCCCTTCAGCTCCTGACTACCAGTGGGCAGTTACACAGCAGTTGTAATGAGATGTGTGTGGGAAGCAGCAGATAAGTGATCTCCCATGTGCAGTGTCATAAAGAATAGCCTGAACACTAGCTGGGATGATTTTGTCACAAACTCTATGGTTTAAACCTTCAGCTATTTTATGGCTTAAACATTTTCTCATTTGGCAATGAATCTTTTGGGCAACACTGAGGCAGAAAACCTGAAAAGTTTACATTTAATAAAATATTAGATGATTAAATTGTGTTTCTTTTAAAGAGAGTTGATCGTGTATGTGCTCCTTGCAGGAAGTATTTTCCACATCCCTTAAGAGCAGTAGTGATATCACTGACCCCATGAAAATTAGAAGACATGATTAGCTGAAGAAGCTTCAGTGTTTTTTTAAAAAGTAAGTTTCCTAAGAAGACTTTAGCCAAAGATGATAAATTTACATATAAGACAGCAGAAGGGGGCTTAAATGTCAGTTTGTGACACATATCCTTTTATTTAGTCACTGTTTTTCTAAAACAGTTTTGTTCATTTTTCCTTCAAGTTTTCTTGTGCACCATTCTAATGTTACTGTGTTGTTTCACAGGAAGAATTTTGCCAAGAGTTTGAATGAGGCCAGTTTTTATCAATGCCTTTAGCTGCATCAACCAGGAAATCAGTTAATTCTAATAACAATTTGTTTCTTTTATTCAGTTCACACAGTAAAAAAAAATATTTTGGAATCTCATTTTGTTGAATATGAGACAAGTTACATAATTGAAAGTATAAATTTAGCTCAAAAGTTTAACATTGACTGTGAAATTGCAGTTGATTCTAGAGCAGTGCAAAGGTTAGGGGCGCTGACCACCCCGCCCCTTGCTGTAGAAAATCCATGTATAATTTTTGATCCCTCAGAACTTAATTTGAAGTAGTCTACTAGTAGTTATGTAAATCTATACAACATATAACACATTGTATAATATATATTACATTCATGACATACCTAATTTTTTCAATATTTCTAGTCTGTGCAGTTCATCTACAAGTTTCTTCAAATTGTTGCAGACCTCCAAAAATATTTTCCAATATTTTTATTGAAAAAAAATCTGTATATAAGTGGACCAGCACAGTTGAAACTGTGTTGTTCAAGGATCAACTGTATTTTTGTTTTGTTGTATTTTTGGCTGTGCTACATGCCTTGTGGGATCCCAGTTCCCCAACTAGGGACTGAACTCAGGTCCTTGCAGCAAGATCACAGTGTCCTAACCACTGGACTGTCAGGAAATTCCCCAACTGTATGTTTTATGATGGTAATAAAATAAAAATACTGGAGTCATAGTTAAAACTGTATTTTTACTAAATTAAGAAACGCATGAGAAAATTTGTTATAATGCACACAAAATTCATTTTTCATTCTAACAAGCTGCTATACTCCACCAAAACAAGACTCCAATAGTCCAAAGAAAGGGTTTAATGTTTTTACATTCATAGAGGAGTTAAATTGTGTATAGTATAGCTGATGTTGAATATATTAAAAAAAATTATTATTTCTTCATGGTTGTACACATTTTCAGTTGGTTCCTAAAGATGTTTGAACTTGAACTAATTTGGAAGTGAAAGTGTTTTGCAACATTTTTGCTGGATATAGAATTTTAGATAGAAATTTTTCCATTTTAACCCTATAAAATTGTCTCTCTGCTGACCTTCATTATTTGTGACAGTAAGTTTGCAGTGATTCTTACCTTTGTTCTTCTATGTGTGATTTCTTTTTTTCCTTTGGATGCTTTAGAATTTTTTATCTCATGTATAGAATTTTATTATAGTTTTCAACTTGTTTTAAATATTTTCAACAATTATTTTTTCTTTTTCCTCTTCTAAGACTCCAGTTCCATGTCCTGCTTGATATATGTCACACGTCCTGAGACGCTCATCATTAGGTAAATTTGTTTTAAAATCTTTTATTTTGTGTGATGCCTGCTATTACACCTACAATTTCACTGATTTTTTGGTTTTTTTCCTCCTCAGAGTTACAGGTGCTTTTAGTTCCATTTAGTGACATAATTTCAGATATTATATTTTTCATATCTAGAAATTCCATTTCATTCTTCTTTATATTGTCCATTTATCTCATTATGTTTATTTTTTAAATACTTGAACATACATGTAAATCCCTTGTCCACTCGTTCTGTTTTTGCTTTTTCTTCTTTGTCTCCTGTGGTTACCAGTCACATATGCCTATTTCTTCCCATTTCTACATATTTTAATTGTATGCTGGATGTGTGATTTTTACATTATTGAGTGACAGGTTTTGCTTTATTCCTTTAAAGAGTTTTGGACACAGTTCCCTAAGAATGGCAGGGTTTCTATTGATCCCCACTTTTTGTGCAGGTGCCTGGAAATCACCAGGTAGAAAACTGGGGCGGTTTTAGGGCTTGGTTTGCTTGTTTCCCTTCCTCACCAATCACAAGCCTGTATTACCTGTTGTCCATTATCTAAAATAGCTGTTTCAGAAATTTTATTCAGTTCACTCACTTAGGATGGGAGAACTTTTTGTGAGGCTGTTACCTTTTCATGGATGGAAGTAAAAGTACATAAGATGACCTTCCTTTTCAAAATGTGTGTAATTTTGGATCCCTACTTTGTTATGCTTATTGGTAGGAAACTGATTTTCTCCATTTTCAGAAAGCATCATCCTTCAGAGAACAGGAAACACTTTGAAACTCTGGTGTTTACAATGAGTGAAGAGAGGTTTTCTGATGGTAATCAGTACTGGGAGGTGAAGCTCCCAAGAAAGTCCACTAGACCTCTGTTTGGACTTGGGTCACGGGGAAGGAAGGGATGTATGTAGTTAGTTGACCACGGTTTCCTGTTCACTGAGCATCAAGAACAATCTGTTTGAAATTCTTTCTCAGCATTCCCTCCTTTCCTTCAGACAGTTGTGTCAGAATGGAGACAATCTGGTCTATAATGTGACAGAGTGAACCCATACTTACAGTTTTAACTTAGACCTTCCTCCCAGTCTCTTCCATATTTCTCCCTTAAGATCCTAGACAGTGGAATGGATCTTCTCTCACTGATCACCCTGCAGTTGCAACTGATTTCAGTTGCAATTTCTGCTGCAATTTTCAGTTTCATTTTCTGGACAACCAGTATGTCATGACCCAGGCTATGAAGCTTCCATGTGCTGATTCCTGGATCTTGTGGTCTCTTAGTGCTGCTTATACTGGGATAACAATTCATTGAAACAAAACAAGACTGCATTTTCTACCATTCACCCTCAGAGGGGAATGATAACAGTGTAAGTTTTTCACAGTTATTTCAAAAGCCTGTGGTATTTGGCACAGAAAAGATATTCAGTGAAGTTATATTCTGGAACAGTTTATGTAATCACAGATACAGATCCCTATCGTTGCTGGTAAGCCAAAACTCACATAGTCATCACTTTAATCATCTATTTTGAAAATATTTAAAGTAATATAGAAGTATGGATTCCACAACTTTATTAAAATTAGCATCCCTCTTCCATTATTTGTATCACAAAACTTTTTGGAGACACCAATTTTTCACTCTTACACCAAGTTTTCATTGTTAAAGCAATTTTTTTTTTCTCTTATCCATGCTACCCTGCCACCTCAGTCTCCCCGTCCATCTCTCTCCCCCTGTGCATCTCTGTCTAACCCTCAGTCTGCCTACATGTTACATCCCAGCATGTTACATCCGCAGCATGTTACATCCAACAGCAACAACTTTGTGTCTGCCTGGTGGTTTACTTTGGCTCTGGGGGGCTGAGGAGGTCTTCTCAAGAGTATGCCCTGTCAGGCTTCTGTTCTTATCTTCTCAGAGAATGTCGTTGGGGGCAGGGGAATTAGTACCAGATGAACAATGTGGATATAGGTAGGTAACCTCTATGAGTAATTTGTAAAGTAGTTTGTAAATTAGGAACTTCAGTTTTGATTTCCAGTGGATGATGCTTCAAACTGCTAAAATAAAATCATTTTCTGTAGAAATCCAAACACTTTTCCCACTGAAGCACAGTCAACTATTAATATAAAATATTTTAATGAGGTTTCATCCTATAAGACAAAAATTTAGACCAGGTCCCAACTAATGAAGTGTCTTGACCTTTCATTACGTACTCTGTAAAGTATTATTATTACTTTATTGCCTTACTTGTTTCAAATACAGCATTATTTAAACAATATTGAAATTTGAGGAAACAGGGAAGGATAGCCACTCTTGAACACATTTTTTTGTTGTTTTTGCTTGTTTTTTTTTTTGGTTTGTTTGTTTTAAGTAATTTCTCAATTCCTTTCAGTCTACTTGTAATAGACTTCCTGTTACATTATTGTGTTAGTGACCTGCTGAATTAGATGACCAAAGTGGGAATGCAAACATATGTTTCATTAAACCTACAAAATGAAGTCACAAGTTTGTGCAATAATTCTTCAAAAAATATTTCCCTAAGGATTTCAAGGTAGATTGAAAACTTTCTCGTTCTGACACTTAGTGCTCTCTGTCAACTCAACGCCTAATTACCTTTGTGATGCAAGTTTCCCTCCCCAGTAGTGGTATCCTCTTGCCCTTTGTGATGCAAGTTTCCCTCCCCAGTAGTGGTATGCCTTGACCTCCAATCATCTACACAAAGCCGCTTCTGGGCAGTTGCTTGTTTTATATTCCTCCAGCTGAAATAGTTCACCTCTCTCACTTTGTTTCTAAAAAAAGAAATAATGTTTGCTTTATTCTTATTTTCATTCCCCCTTTTTCTACAAAGAATGTTCATTGTTTGTATTTAAATGTATTTTTCACATTATATATGAGTCATTGTTTGAGCCTCCATATCCATTTGAAGACCTGGTTTTAGTACTGAGTAGAAGGCGCAGTGTTGGCTAAAATGTGCCCTTAAAGTGTGGAAAAAGCATCTAACAGGCTGAGAGGACCCAAACGGTCCCTCACCACATTGTTTGCACTTACCTCTTCTCTGGTGTCTCTCAGAGACAACAAGCCAACAGCAGTGGAGTTGCTCCATTCCATCTCCAAAACTCTGAACATTTTTGAAATATTATTTAAATACTATCTATATTCAAGAAAACCCAGGCCCAGCAGAAGAGAAAGATATTGAGTCCGTTCACCTTTCTTCTATCTATACAAAATAAGGGATTACCACACATTTTGGGAGGTGTACGTGTGTGTGTATGTGTGTGTGTGATGGAAGTTCTACCACTTATGGTGAAAATGATTCTACCACTTATGGTGAAAATGACCCAATATTCTGAAGTAGCATCTGGGAATAGGCAGGGTAAGGTCCACTCTGATAGTCGTATGGTTGGCCCTACCCAGCTCGTGATGGAAGCCACTTTGTCTCTACTCAATAACCCCAGAATCAGTTATTTTAATTTTAATGATGATGAAATCTTAGAATTCAAGGGACTTTTGTTTGTTGATTTGGCTGGTTGGTTTGGCTTGTTTGCTTTTCCTATACAGGTTATCTAATTAGTTATAACTGTAGGCTAAGAGCTAGGATCAGAATCCCTGTTCTTTGCCAAGAAGACACTAAACAAATCTGTTAGCTTCCCTCTGTCTGTTTTATCAACTATAAATGAGGATGATGGTACTCACCTTTCTCATAGCCTTAGCAGAGAAATCTGTAAAAAACAAAAAAATGTCTGGCAAAAGGGACTAAGATAAAAGTTTCAAACTGGCAGTCTGTTAGCCTACCTAGGGCTATATACATGCATATATTTTCCAGTGGGATCACACACCACAAATAGAGCAATCTCTTGTTTCTGTACTCTCATTGTAAATGTATTTGCTACAATGACTTTTAGATATTGAAGATTGTGAAGGAGTGAACCCTGCTGGAGAAAAGTGCTTACAGACAGAGGGAACTGAATTTTCAGAGTCCTTGAGTTGAGATCGTGTCTCACTTCCAAAAGGAAAACCTTGTAGTAATTCCACAGACTTCCAGTGAAAACATTTAAATTGTACTGTAACAGTCCAGGCAAGAGGACAGACAGTGTGCTGCAGTTATATTTCAGCTGTGCTTGAAGGAATAGCAACAGTGACTTGGCATTATTTGAAGGAAACATAACAGGAATAAGCCGTAACTAGCCAACCTGCTTTCACTGCCAGTGCTCCAGACACACTGACCTCCTTACTGTTCATGACAATACATGCTCTATTCTTAAGACTTGGAACATGTTTGTCATATAGTAGATGTCTTAGTCCATTCAGGTTGCTTTAACAAAAATACCATAGACTGCTTAAAATCAAATTTATCCTCACAGTTCTAGAGGCTGGGAAGTCCAGGATCAAAACACTGGCCAATTCAGTGTCTCATGAGAGTCCTTTTCTTGAATCATAGATGGTGGTCTTCTCACTGGGTCCTCATAGTGCAGAAAAGGTGAGGGAGCTCTCTGGGGTATCGTTTACAAGGGCACTAATTTCATTCATGAGGACTCTACTCTTATGACCTAGTCGCCTCACAACAGCCCCACCTCTAAATACTATCATTTTGGGTGCTAGTTTTCAACATAGGCATTTTGAAGGGATACAAACTTTTCATCTATAGTTGTGTGTGTCCAATAATAATTGGCTGAATGATTTGAATAAATAAAATCTCTCACATATGAGAGTGAGAACATGGAGATTTTGGTAGCTGAAGTTAAGTGTGCCTTAACATAAATTTTGTCAGAGCAGAGAACTTGCCCTGGGATTCCATACAGCTAAGAAGGCAGTACTTGGAAGAAAGGATGACCTGAGACCTCAGCAGTATAATCTGAGAGTCTGAGCATCTGTTGAGACTGAGAGAATAGAGATGAAATCAATAAGAATTCAGCTGTGAAAGGACTGAATCACCCACTGATTATGGCAGGTTAATTGACTGACGTAATGACTTAAATTTATCTTCATGATACCGTCCCTCTTTGTCGACCAGAAAGCTCCATGAATCAGACCTGCTGTTGCTGACCTGAGAGGAGGCTCTTGTGACATTGACGGCCATATCATTAGGGAGTGGGGTTATAAGAGCATTACTTTGGCAACTGATTCATAGTGCAAAGTCTATGGAGGAAAGTACAGATAAATTTTTAAGTTGCATTTGTCCCAAGAGTAAGACAAGTTTTTTTGGATCTTGAAAGTAGAATTCCAGAATATATGGTTTTTTCTTAAGCCAAGTATCATGACTCCATCAATAAAAATATCTTTTTTTCATAGATAAGAGCTAAATGAATCAAAATACAGAGTAATTTCTGTTTTTAATTTCTTATAAAAATTTTGGTTATCATCTAGAAATATGGTTCTCAAACTTAATTGCTTATTGTAATTATACTACACGTCACTCCAGTCTGGCTGAATGTTTGGAGTTATGTAGGTATGGACTTGGAATCCACGAATGTTTTCTAAGCTTGAACTAATGCAAAGGGAGCTTGAAAATTTTTAATTTGGAGCAGTTTTCTGGAAGTAGCAAATGATATTCTTGAATCCAAAAAGTTTCAAGAGTTCTGATTCCTGGTTTCTTGGGCTCAGGATTCTCTTATACAGTTTTGGTTGTTTTTGTATTTCTTTGCAAAGCTCCTTTTTCCCAGGGAATTTCTCAGTGAATCTGCTCTGACAGTTCAACATCTGTGGCAGTGTAATGACTTAATCAGAACTGTCCTCAACAAGCCTCTGAGATTACTATAAATCCTAACACTCAACTTTTTATTATTACCTTCTTTCCTTGACTATTTGTTAATACCTCATTTCTTCAAGATTTCTTATTCTTTTTCAGCTACCTTTGATCTCTTAGGGTAATCATTCATTCTGAGAAAATCATTTACAGAATCTTCTTCTTACCTAAGTTACACAAGAGATGGACAATCATTCTTTTTGGTTAGATGTCTAAAACCTAGGATCAAAATGATTTTTGGATGTTGCTTACTTAATTGAGCCCCTTGTCCCTTTCACATTTTATAGGACTAGGAAATTCCCCACACTTCCCTCATCAAGAACAGTGATGCCAGAGTAGTCCATCTGGTGTGTCCGGCTGCAGGCTGGTACCTAGAACCTGAGGCAAGCTGGAGAGATCCCTAAGGACAGAATTTAAAGCCACACTCTGAAAATACCAGAGCAGATGGAAACAGCATGTTCTCCAATGAGTCTTTAGTTCTGGTTAACTGTGACCTTTTTGGTCCTCAACCCCAGACTCAACCAGAAGAAGGAAATGATTATTTCTATTGGCAGGTTAGTTTCTATGTTATTACATCTCATTGCCTTAAGTGGTGTTTTATCAGCTGTGTTTCTTGTGTAATGTTGAATTTCTAATAGTACAGAAAATGATTGAGTCCCTGCACTATACTTTTTAGGCAACCTACTAATACCAAATTGAATTATTCTATTCAAAGGCTTACTTGGACTAGGGTTGTTAGCATATCTTTGCTACTAAGTGTGAGGTGTGATATTAAATTCAAAATATTTTTTCTTGAGGTTGGGTTTCTTAGCAGAGTCTGATTTTAAATAATGAATATAGTAATTGTTAACAGCAAATTGTTGACTGGCAACACAGTGAAGTAGCAGCTTTCTGTTATCCCTATATAAGTTCCTCTTTTATTCATAATATTTATACAATGACACAGTAAATAATTAAATTATATTAAAATCATTAAAATGATTGTTTTGTCTGTAAGACACCAGGGAGGTGATTTAATTACTGGTTGATTTAAAAATGGTAGGGGCATGTGTGGCATGATCAGATTAGTACTAGGCCACCCCCTCTAGTGTAGACAGGGGCTACAGTAAATAAAGTGTTTTCCAAAACTAAAAGAGAAATGGTAATATGCTTTAAGGTCAGCATGAACTAGATATCTGGCTCTTTTGAGAAATTGAGTATATACTGACAGACAGTGCTACTTATCCTAATTGATGTCTCTATTTTCCTTCTTGACAGAAATAATAATATGGATAATTTTGAGTATTATTTTAACTGTGGTCTGCATTTCCATGGTTGTTTTCTTCATTGCGGTACAAGGAAGATCTAAATGTAAGTGGGCTGGGGCAATGTGATGACTGTCATTTGAGTTTGCCTATTGTTGGGGCCTGGTGAAGTAATGTGGTAACTTGGAAGAGTAAATGATTATAAGAGTTTTATATGTATTTAATAGAGACTGAAGGCTTGGAAAGCAGGAATATGAAGGGTCATTTCTTGGTAGCACTACTTTGGTTAGGAATCTTGGTTTTATTTTGGCTGAATTGCTTATTATTCTCAATCTTTCTGTTGTGAAAAAGATGTTATTTGCCCGATACAATAGATTCCCATGTGGACTTTAAACTTCAGCCTCCCTTAGTCTGCCTTCAGTTAAGAATAATGTAGGGGCCCTTTCCCTTAATTCTACCAGCCTGAGTAGCCTGGTTCCCATAATGGAGCAGGTGAGACGTCCACCAGTGAAGTATGGGACACCACTAGGTAACACTAGAGCAAAAGACAAACTGTCACAAGAAGTAAAGTAGAAAGAAACCCAAAGTGTAGATACAGCTCACTTTCAAATAAGGGGATAACTTAGAGATAATTTAAGCTTTCTCAAATGTTCTCCTGAAGAAAAGTTTCCCCAGTGTTAATTTAGGAGAATACCTAACTAAATAAAGTTAAAATTTCTTACTTTAAAAGTAATCAGAGATATGAAATACAATATGAATTATGAATCTCTGAAAGTGTTTAATTTCATGAATGAATATTTCAGAAAATACTAAGTTAAAAACATAAATGTCCATATTTTAAAAGTAAATATATAATGTGAAAAAATACTTCAGATGGAATGAATTAGTTTTCTTTTTATATCCATGGATGATATTTATTTTCCATGTATTTCTGATCCTCCCAGTTAGGCATTATAAAGAATGTACAGTACTCTGAAAAAAAGTTTAGAAAAGACAGTCTGATAGTTTTCTTCCCTAGCAATACTTTCTATGCATATCAATCAGACAAAAGGTGAGGATCCCTCTTTAAGGAGAATTGTAACAGGAGCCCCCAAATGGTAAGAATCCTAACAATTTCTTATTCCAGTAAAATTCCTGGAGCATATGAGACACTTGAATTATGTTACGTTGAATTACATGTTGAACCCAATCCTTTGTTTTCCATGTGGAGAAACTGAGGTCTAAAGACATTCACTGATGAATTTAGTCCTGTTAACAGAACTGAGATTGGGATTCTGAACACCCAGTTTCCAGTCTTGCAGTCCTTTTCTCTGCCATGATATCTATCTTAAGCAAGGACAATTTCGAGTTGAAATACAATGTTGTTAATATTTGTGTTCAACGCCAGCTGCCAATTGGGACTGTTCTTCTTTCCATGATCTAAGTAAATCTATGCCCAAAATGCTGCTGCATTTTCCTAATCTCAGTTCCTCCTAGATCTAGTATACCTGCTATAGACCCATACATTTCACAGTGCTCACTTTGTGCAGAGTGACAACTAGAAAATAGGTGAAGTCATCCTCAATAGTCACCCAGGAGGACATGACTTGGCATTGCCACTCATCACCCATTGAAGACTACATATATTTAATTTGTCCAATTTGGCTAAGTAGTTCATATTAAGCAAAGCTTAACAGAACAGTGATGGGGTAAAGATCAGTGCAGTTTCCCTATCACACTTCTATAGGGAGAAAAAATGTTCTGCAATAAAATGACTCAAAACTCTTTAATCTGGGATTGATCCTTTTACCCAAGGCGCAGTTTCTGTTGCATCTTTCTGAAGTTTGGTTTCTGGGTAGTTTGGAGCAAACCTCTCTCTGGCATTGCCCAAATTCTTTCTCTTCAGTTTTGGAGGACATGAACATTTTCCATGGTGTGGGCTTGCCTGGCCTCAAGGATGAATGTGCTTGGAGAGCACCTGTTGGATTAGAGCATTTATTCTCCCCTCCCTAAGACTCTTCTAACACATCTCCAAAACTGTCCAACCTTTGTTACTTTGGAATTAACACTTGGAACTTTTCTTTATTCCCAATTTTTGTCTGCATTTTTCCATACAGCCTTCATATTTTATTCAAAAGCTTTGTTTTCACAGTCTAGCTCATAAAAACCATATTGAACAATTTTTAAAATATTGTCCCTCTCCCTCCCTCCCTCCCTTGCTGCCTTCCTTCCTCTCACCTTCTCTCATCCACAGCCAAGTTGGTATGAAAAAGCCCATTTTCCCTTTAACCACATATTCAATTGAATGCACATCACAGGTAGTTTATGATCTAATCATCTGTTTGCCATGAATAATATTACAATTTTGATATCTAGACTCACAATCTTATAACTTTTAAGACATAATCAAAATAAATTTCTCTATGGAACTTACTGAGACCACTTCCAGGAATTCAGAGTATGCTTCACTTTGCTAATTGTAGTAGCAGAGAGCTAGTAATTACTCATACTTGTGCGCTGTTTTTTTCCTATCTCTTCATTTCTCTGTGTCTTCTGAATTTCCATGTTCTACTAGGAACATCTTCATCATAGTTAACCTTGTTCTGAAAATTTATAATTCCCATCTTTTTACTCTTCATCAATCTCTCTAATATGCTTATTTTTAACTAGAGTAAAATTATAGACATTTCAGTACGTTGAGTTTCTACCACGATTTGGCTATCTGAAACAGTAAATTTTGGCAGAATATTTTTGTCATAGTCTTTGGCCTCTATTTTTCACACTGCATAGTTTTATTACCAATAACAGTTTATATGTCTGACACTGGTGGAAATATGACTCAAACTTCTGGATACTTTCTGATCTGTCCATTCAAATCCTGTCTCTCAGTTGTTGAAAAATATGGATTCTTTTCCTTTCTCTTAAAATTATCTTTACTGTTTTTTGTGCTAGAAGTATATGAAAGTTAAAGTCTCCTGGGGATTAGAGTTAATATTGTCAGGTTTCCATCAGTGCAATAATAAATTCCACTTGAACGGACCATCATATAGTTGATTTATCAGAACAGTGGAGACCACTACTGTGGTCAAAACTTCATCCACATTGATTCCAGTTTGTAATACAGGTTCTTCTCTTTTCCTTCCCTTACTGGGTTCTTTTACTGAGCTTCTCTTGCCCCTGTGTGATACTGATTCCTGCCATCCATATCAAATCCTCTCCTTAGGTGAATCAAGTCTCTTGGGGAGGTGGGTGAAAACATGGTTTGGTAGCTTTGGTGCTCTCCAGTCAGGCTCCAAGAAGCTTGGCTCTAGAGTAATAAATCATCCCAGTTTGCCTGGGACTAGCCTGGTTTCAGTAATGAAAGTCATGTATCTCAGGAAACCTTTACATGATATGAAAATCCCCAGTTTTCTATCATAGGTACAGAAGGTTGGAGGAAAACAAAACTAATGCAACAGCCCCCCAAGACAGGTTTGAAAGCAATATTTTTAATACCAGATGAATACAGCATAGATTATCTACCTTTTTAAGTCACGGTCACTGTTTTTTTTCCCCCTGATTACTGATATTGGCAATCATGATTTGCAGTTCACAGTGATGAATCACCTATTGTTGCATCGGTCTGAGTGATATGACTTTTGTGCATGTAAATGCATTGTAATCATGAGCATTACCCATCCGTCTTTCACTTTGTTAGTCAATTGTTGTGCATTGTGTTGAGATAGTGCTAAAGTTCTTTGAAAGAATATTGGCTGATGTTTTTCAAATTTGATAGTGAAAACTCAGAGCTCTAAGAAGCTCAGTGAACCGAAAGCATGAGAATCATGAAGAAAATGACACAAAATCACACTGTAGTTAAATTACTTAAATCTAATGATAAAAGGAAAATCTGAAGTCCAGAAACACAAAAAAGATGCATTATTCTTATCCTGTAATAAGAATTACAGCAGACTTGTCAGTGGAAAAAAATGCATGTCAGAGGAGAGTAAGGGTAACTTCTTTTAAGTATTAAAAAAATTTTTTTTAATCTGTCAGTCTACAGTCTACCCACCAGAAATAAATTTCATACACAAAGGTAAAATACTTACTCATCCCTGCAAAAGGTTAAAGAATTAATTGCCAAAAGAGCTTCACTGCAAATGTCAAAGGAAAGCCTGTAATCTCAAGGAAATAGAGCATGTGGAAATCTGGATTTGTACAAGAAATGAAATTCATTGAAAATAAATCTAGAACAAATACAGGACTTTTTCCTCTTACAATTTAAATCTCTTCAGGAAATAATTGACTATTTAAAGCTAAAAAAATGACATTTGTAGTTTTATGATGTATATAGAAATGAGTGATAAGAATAGTACTTAGACAAGAATGAGGTAAATGGAAGTGTATTATTATATGGTCCTCAAAGTGCCATGAAGTTTAATATTGCTTGAAGGTGGTCTGTATTTAAAGATGTATACTATAAATAGTTATCTAAGAAGTCATCATAATGTAAAGCAAAATTATAAAACATAATTAAAAATAGTCTAATAGGAAAAAGAATGCAAAGAGGTAAGCAAGTACAAAACAAATAGAAAGGTGTTGCACACAAGCATATCAATAGTAACATTACACATAAATGGTCCAACGTGAAGTGAAAGTGAAAGTCGCTCTGTCATATCCAACTCTTTGTGACCCCATGGACTATAAAAAGTCCATGGAATTCTCCAGGCCAGAATACTGGAGTGGGTAGCCTTTCCCTTCTCAAGGGGATCTTCCCAACCCAGGGATCGAACCTAGGTCTCCGGCATTGCAGGCAGATTCTTTACCAGCTGAGCCACAGGGAAGCCAAAAGACCCAACTAAATGCCAGATTGTCAAATTAGATTTAAAAAAAACAAACAAGACACAACAGTATGTTGTCTATAAGAAACCCAATAAAAATACAAATGTTGCTGAAAAGTAAAGATAGAAAATAACACATAGCATGCAAACACTAATCCAGAGAAATGGAAAGTGGCTATATTAATAGCAATCAAATTAGATTTCAGAGTATAGAATATTTACAGGGATGGAGACCATGTAGAAATGATAAAGGGCCAATTTTACAAGAAGATCAGACAATTCTAATTCTTTATACACCAAATAACAAAGTTTCAAAATACATGAAGCAAAAAACCTATAGGTCTGTGAGAAGAAAGTGACACATCTACAATATATACTCAGGAATGTCATTATCTCAGTAATTGATAGAACAAGTAGAAAGAAAATCATTAAGGACACAGTAGATTTAAACATGACTCTCATCCAACTTCACCTAATTGACAGTTATAGGACATCCCACAACACAATAGCAGAGTACAAATATAACTTTTTCTCAAGTGCCTATAGACCATTTACAAAGTATCATTTTACATTATGTGTCATAAAATTAAGAAAGATTTCAGCAAAATATAAGGTACGTGCCTTATTCATATCCTTGTTAGCATGAAACTACTGTGGAAAAAAAAATCATTAGTGTGGGATCCTTAATGGAATCCTGGAAGAAAAAAGGACTTTTGTGGCAAAACTGATGAAAAACAAATGAAAGTTTTAGTTTAGTTAGTAATATTGTTACCAATGTTAATTTCCTTGTTACGATCATTGTACTGTAGTATTAAGATATTAACATTAAGGGAGGCTGGGTGAGGAATATATGGAAACTCTCCACAATTTTTGCAACTTTACTGTAGGTCAAAATAAGGTTTTTTAAAATGTAAGTCGGTTTTTGCCTATTAGCTTTTGTGAATTGCTGCCATAGTTAAGGTAGTAAAAAAGACTTAGGTTACAAACCTAGGTTATCACTTATTACCTATGTAACTCTGGGTAAGTTGCTCAAGTCCTCTGAAGCTTTGTTTTCTTAATTTGTAAAACAGATGTTGATACCTTAATTATAAAATTGTTACGAGAATTAGGTATGTAGGTTATGGGCCAAGTACAACGCCTGGCACATAGGAGGCGGCCGCAGACTGTGTTTCTTCCCACTGCACAGTTGAGTTGATCTGTGTGCTATGCCCCTATTCTTTTGGAGCCCATAGTCCAGACAGAAAAACATTCTGATCATCTCAGCTTTACTGTACATGATTTCCTATCCTAGGACACTTCTCAGTCTACCTTGTACTGTTTGTGATTCAGCATTAATGATTCTCATGAGCAGGCAAAGAGAGTAACAGAGAAGATGACTATACACTCTACTATACAGTGAACTCCTTGAGAAGAGGATTAGTGTTTTTCACTTCCCAGATTCACCACCCAGACCTGAGTATAGGGCTTTTCACAATTGTATTGAAGTCAGTGGAAAGTAAGAAAGGAAGAGAATCTGACCACACACCCAGTGAATGAGGCTGTGGCCGATGGCTTTTTGCTTTCGCTTGGCTTTTCATTGAAGGAGGATCTGTGTCCCCTACATCCTGGGCTGCTGCAGTCTTTTTCCTTCTTTTTCACTCCTAGTGGTTCCGTGCCAGGCAAAGGGCCAGCAGAAGGATGATGTTAAGAGTTGATTTGTCTTCTTCCAGTAATAAGGTGATGGGAATGCCTTTTATCGGGAGTTGTGTCATTTTCCTTTCTTTTCCTCTAGACTTCAGCATGGTTTGGGAGACCTCCTGGCTTCCATCCTGTTAATCATTCAGCTTTCAGTCTGCAAACTTGAGATGAGGGATCCCACCATTGGAACTTTAGCTGTTCTGATACAGGCTTGCTGGTGGTATCTTCTCCTGCAAGCACCACACCCATGCTGCCTTCTGGGGAGAGACTGGCACCTCCTGCCGACATGCTGAATTGCCCTCTGAGGACAAGGAGATGCTCACAGGCCTTGCCACCTCATAGGTGGGTACATGCTGGAAGCACCTGCCCTGGCCATGCTGGCTCTGCTTCCTCCTGGATTCATGAAGGCTGCTCCTGCCAGTGCTGGTTGATCTGCCCTGGGCGTGAAGACTTGGTGGACGCCGTGTCATAGTACCTGCCGTGGCTCCCGTTATTGCTGCCTCCCCTGCCCCTGCTGCCATCCTTCTGTCAGGTATCGCAGGTTTCATGATGGCGAGAGTATGTGCTCCCATAAGAGTGCTAGGAGGACTCTTGGATTCCTCACTCCCCATTAAGCATAACCGGAAGAGATGACTTTAAATATCTCAGAGATGATGTGAAGTCAACCTGATGCTGACCTGACCTTGGTGTTCTTCTCCGTAGATATTTATGACCTGTGCTGAGGGGGAGAAACAAATAGAGAAGGAAATGAGTGAAAGGCCTCTCCCTCTCCCTTGAATAACTCAAGGGCTTACAATTAGAAGAATTTTTGATGTCAAGTCCAATCTCAACACCCTGTCATATGGTAGCGATTCATGTTTTGCTTGAACAGTTCGAGTTAAAAAGAGCACAAGTGAATGTCCTCATACACCTTTATTTTTGTGCACTTTTTGTTCATACAGCTGCAGAATAGATTCCAAAGGCAGTTCATGTTTTCACATGAGCCTAACAGCACCAACTGCTTTGTAGGAGCAAAGCACCATGGCTCCATTTTCCAGATTTTCTGCCGAATCCTAGGTAGACTCTTCTTGTCCTCTGCCTCAAAGGCAGCTAAATCCACTCTGTCCCAGCTGGGATGGCCTGAGCACTGCTAGAGCTCTTCTCTGATAGTCTCAGGAGGTTTTTCCAGTAAATGGAAAGATCTCCAACACTTAAAGAGCAACACTGCTGCTGCTGCTGCTAAGTTGTTTCAGTCATGTCCGACTCTATGTGACCCCATAGACGGCAGCCCACCAGGCTACCCCGTCCCTGGGATTCTCCAGGCAAGAACACTGGAGTGGGTTGCCATTTCCTTCTCCAGTGCATGAAAGTGAAAAGTGAAAGTGAAGTCACTCAGTTGTGTCCGACTCTCTGTGACCCCATGGACTGCAGCCCACCAGGCTCCTCTGTCGTGGGATTTTCCAGGCAAGAGTACTGGAGTGGGGTGCCATTGCCTTCTCCGAAAGAGCAACACACCTGAAGGTAAAAAGAGCAACTGGTGGCAACTTTCAGATGGAGATGTTGCCTGTGGATTGATTGCCTGTGGAGATCTGGGCCTGTGGATTGATATCTTAAGTTCAAACAGGGCTGTTAACCCTTGGCCTAGCCTTATTCTACTCGCCCTGTTCAAAGAGGGACCAAGTCCTATGCATCCTACTTCACTTCTCACATCCACCTCTTTTTCTTGACAGGCCAAGCCCTAATTTGGATTAAGTACATTAAGTACATCACTGATCTCATTATATTAGTCACTCAGTCGTGTCTTGACTGTTTTTGACCTCATGGACTGTAGCCCACCAGGCTCCTCTTCCATAGGATGGCTCCCTGCCATCTGCTAAAAGAAGTACATGCAAATCCCTCCCTCCCTCTGGCATGCAAGGCCCATTGAACATCCCCTGTTACCCTGTCTGGTGTTACTTTCCACAATCCCCCTTATATACTCAGTCGAAGGTCTCTTCCTCCACAAAGGCTCTGGGGCCATGTCATATCTCTCCTTCCTTTGAATCCATGCCATATTTGGGAGTCCTGCCACAGAGACCCCCTAACAGCTTCAGTTCCACATTGGAGTGTATTCTTTGCATCGCTGTCTTTGTTCCTCTCTATGATTCTCAAAGCAAGGGCCCGAAATGCCTAGACTTACCTGGTCAGCTCTAAGGTCTTTGTAGGCTCGAGCCATTTGAACCATGTAATGCAGCAACACAGATTTGTTGCTTAAGGCTATCTTTTGTGAAGACAGCTGAAAAGACACATTATCTCTTGTCCCAGTTTCCTTATCAACCTCATAAGGATCCGTTTCCCTAGCACCTACAAGCACAGTGTCTGGTGAACGCAGTGAACCCATACATAGTGCCCTTTTAGACAAAGGGGCCCTCTGGGCAGACATAGCCCCTCAGACAGTCTAGCTAGTAGATCAGTGCCCTTTCCTCCGGGCTGAGGCAAGCCAGTACTGTGATGACTACGCAGCTTGATGAAAGAAATGCAGCCTGGGTTGTGTACTCTTACCCTCAGCTCTGAGCCAGGTGAGCCAGGTGCCCTTGTGCAGTGAGCTACCTGCAGAACTGTGTGGGACAGCCTTGTTAGTCACTCAGTCATGTCTGACTCTTTGTGACCCCATGGACTGTACAGCCTGCCAGGCTCTTCTGTCCATGGGATTTTCCAGGCAAGGATACTGGAGTGGGTTGCCATTTCTTTCTCCAGGGGATCTTCCCGACCCAGGGATCGAACCCGGGTCTCCTGCATTGCAGTCAGATGCTTTACCTACTGACTCACAAACCTCAGACTTGAATTCCGCCACCCTCCCCTACCCCCAGGCCTACTCAAGTTCACTTGCTCATGAATCTGAGCAGCTTAGCTTTACTTGTAGAACAGAGGTCAGCCAACCATGGGCCATATCCAACCCACTACCTGTTTTGGAAATAAAGTTTTACTGGAAAACAACTTTCTTTTACATGTTTTCTATGGCTGTTTCTGTGTCACCGTGGCAGAGTTGAGTGAGTGTAACAGAGACCATATGGCTTCACAAAGACTAAATTATCTTGCCTTTTACAGAAGAAGTTTGCCTACCATGTCCAAAACCTCTGTGTGTCTGGAACTTAGTTCACCAGAAGCACCTCCAAATCCCATGTATTTTATGTTATTACTGAAAGTCTACTTGTGGTTGGTCTCTGCTCTTCTGTCCAAACAACCAGAGCAAGGGCATATGTTCCTTAGGGCTTCCAGGGCTCACCTATCTAGTATGACATCCATCGTCGCTCCTTACTAGCCTGTAGCCTTGGGAACCTCACTTTATTCAGGCATAAGCTGGAGATGGTAGAAGATGTGCAGCATATGAGTTAATATACTCAGTTCCAGCATAGATAGATCCAGTAGGATGTTAAGTAGATGGGAGTGGGTTTCAGCACCTTCCTTTGTAAGAAGTGCATGGAGAATTTGGCATAGGGTACCGAATGTGTGTGGATCCTAACCACAGGCAAAGGAAGGTGGAACTTGCTGGTTCAGCTCTTCCTTGTCTGGGTCCAGTTCCATTACTGCCACATTTTGGACCCACCACCTTGGGGCTCCCCCTTGCTTTCCTATGCACATACCTCACACTAATCCCCTTTTAGCCTCAAACCCCCAGAGGGCAGGACAGCCCACAGCAACTGAGGATGGAATGGGGTCAGTGATTGTGGACTGCTTAGCCTATTGTACCAGAGATGATCGAGCCCATGGATGCAGATTGGTCCCCATGCAGGGTGTGGAACCATGGTGGGCAGTCTGTAGGGCCATATAGCCTGATACACCAATTCCCTGCAGCCTTTGCTGTATGCTGCAATGTGAGCAGCCGACAGCAATGCTGCAACTGTCTGGCGCTCTCAGGAGCCTCCACCTCAGCCTAAGCCACTGCGGCTGGCTGCTTTTAATCCTCTCTTGTCCACTGTGAACTGTCACCATCTCACACCCATGTGTCCTTGGCCCCCAGCAACCTCCCTCCCCCAAAACATAGTGCCACCCTGCAATAGACCCTGTGACCCTCCGGAGGGATATGGGAGCCTAAGTCTACTCTTCCAAGGTTCTGGAAGGAGGGAGATATTAATGGAACTCACAAGGTGTGCTGCATTCAACATTTGGATCCACCACAAGCAGTAGGCTTATTGCGAGTCACAGGTCAGTGATAATGAAGTGAACACAGATCTGGGGGCCTCAGGAAGAATACCATGGGGCCATGGGTCAGGAGGCAAAAGTTGTGTAAGATTGCTAGAAATTACCACATAGACCGGAGGATGTGTTGAGGATGGAGTCAGCAGGCATCGAGTCACAGAAGGCATTTTAAGGCCAAAGGGTAACAGAGGATTTTATAGCAAGGCTGTGACAAATGATATTTAGGTTTTAGGAAAAGGGTCCCAGTAGCTTCTTGAAAAAATGGCTTTAAGAGGAATGTCTGTGGAATCTGACCAGTTATTAATATGAGGCTCCACAACAGCCTAGGCAAGATATAGTGACCTGATTTAGGACAGTAATTGTTGAGAGAAAAGAAGAGGTGCCAAATTCAAGAATCAAAAAGGGATTGAATCAAGACATGGTGATGAATTAGATGGGGTGGTGAAAGCATGGATCTTGGGGCTTAGAAGTGGGGACTAAAGAGGACCTTTCTTCTCTGGTACAGGAGGAAAAGATGGTTTAGGCAGAAATGATTTGGAGAAGCCAGGAGAAGACATTTGCCTAATGCCCTCCATTTTTTCTAAACCCAAGAATTCTTTTTAATTTATTTTTAATTGGGGAATAATTTTGCAATACTGTGTTGGCTTCTTCCACACAGCAATGTGAATCAGCCATGACCATACATATGTCCCCTCCCTGTTGAACTTCCCTCCCACCCCCAACCCCATCCCACCCCTCCAGGCTGTCAGAGTAGTACTGAGTTGAACTCCGTGTTATAGAGCAACTTCCTACTAGCTATCTCTTTTACATATGGTAATGTATATGTTTCAGTGCTTCTCTGTCAGTTTGTGCCACCCTCTCCTTCCCTCACTGTGTCCTAAGTTTGTTCTCTATGGTTGTATCTCTTCTTGCCCTGCAAATAGGTTCATCAGTACCTTTTTCCTAGATTCCAAATATAAGCATTAATATACGACACTTGTTTTTCTCTTCTGACTCACTTCACCCTGCGGCTCTAGGTTTGTCCACCTCACTAGAACTGACCCAAATGCATTCATTTTATGGCTGTATAATATTCTGTTGTGTATATGTACCACAACTTCTTTATCCAGTCATCTGTCGATGGACATCTGCATTGCTTCCATGTGCTAGCTGTTGTAAATATTGCTGCAGTAAACATTGGGGGGTACATGTTAGACCCAGGAATTCTTAACCTGAGGTCCATAAGGCCCTTGGCAGTCTATGAATGGAATTCAAGGAGTCCATAAAGTTGGCGGGGAACATTTACATTTTTATCTTCTCTTTTTGGTATGAATGTAAATTATTGATTTAAAAAAGCACTTACATAATGCTTAGCTTATTCTAGTTACTGTTCTGTATCCTTGAATGCATTCTTTAATCTTCATAACAAATATATGATGTTAGTAACTGCTGCTGTCTCTTTTTTACATTAGAGGGAAATGTGTTATTCATCTATTGCTACATAGCAAATTATTCAAAACATACCGACTTTGGACAACACACATTTATCATCTCACAGTTTTAGGGCTCAGGAATTTGGGCATGCCCTCAGTCTTTCACAGGGCTGCAGTCAAGGTGTTAGCCAGTTCCAAGGACTCGTCTGAAGACTTGATTGGGAAGCGATCTGCTGCCAAGCTCACATATGTTTTTATTGGATCCAGTTCCTCAAGGGCTGCTGGGCTGTGGGCCTCTGTTCCTTGCTGGCTATTGGCTGGTTGGCAATCTCATTTGCTTGTGGGCCTCTTCAGCGTGTCAACTTGCTTCATCAAACTAAGAAAAACAAGTTTGCCAGCAATATAAAAGCCATAATATTCTGGAACCTAGTGGAAGTATTATCTCCTCATCATTGCTTCTGTTGGTTAGACACAAGTTACTCAAAAGGATGGGATTATGTTAAGACTGACTAGAAGAAGGCAGGGATCACTAGGGGCCACTATATTTTTATTTATTTTTATTTTAATTGGAGGCTAATTGCTTAATATGTGATGGTTTTGCCATACTTTCACATGAATCAGCCATGGGTGTACATGTGTTCCCCATCCTGACCTTCCCTCCCACCTCTCTCCCCATCCCATCCCTCAGGGTCATCCCAGTGCACCAGCCCTGAGCATCCTGCCTCATACATCGAACCTGGACTGGTGATCTATTTCACATATGTTAATATACATGTTTCAATGCTATTCTCTCAAATCATCCCACTTTCACCTTCTCCCACAGAGTCCAACAGTCTGTTCTTTACATCTATGTCTCTTTTGCTGTCTCGCATACAGGGTTATCGTTACTATCTTTCTAAATTCCATATATATGTGTTAGTATACTGTATTGGTGTGTTTCTTTCTGACTTACTTCGCTCTGTATAATAGGCTCCAGTTTCATCCACCTAATTAGAATTGATTCAAATGTATTCTTTTTAATGGCTGAGTAATATTCCATTGTGTATATGTACCACAGCTTTCTTTTTTTTTTTTCTTCTTTTTTATTAGTTGGAGGCTAATTACTTCACAACATTGCAGTGGGTTTTGTCATACATTGATATGAATCAGCCATAGAGTTACACGTATTCCCCATCTCGATCCCCCCTCCCACCTCCCTCTCCACCCGATTCCTCTGGGTCTTCCCAGTGCACCAGGCCCGAGCACTTGTCTCATGCATCCCACCTGGGCTGGTAATCTGTTTCACCATAGATAATATACATGCTGTTCTTTTGAAACATCCCACCCTCACCTTCTCCCACAGAGTTCAAAAGTCTGTTCTGTATTTCTGTGTCTCTTTTTCTGTTTTGCATATAGGGTTATCGTTACCATCTTTCTAAATTCCATATATATGTGTTAGTATGCTGTAATGTTCTTTATCTTTCTGGCTTACTTCACTCTGTATAATGGGCTCCAGTTTCATCCATCTCATTAGAACTGATTCAAATGAATTCTTTTTAACGGCTGAGTAATATTCCATGGTGTATATGTACCACAGCTTCCTTATCCATTCATCTGCTGATGGGCATCTAGGTTGCTTCCATGTCCTGGATATTATAAACAGTGCTGCGATGAACATTGGGGTGCACGTGTCTCTTTCGTACCACAGCTTTCTTATCCGTTCATCTGCTAATGGACATCTATGTTGTTTCCATGTCCTGGCTATTGTAAACAGTGCCGCGGTGAACATTGGGGTACACATGTCTCTTTCAATTCTGATTTCCTCAGTGTGTATGCCCAGCAATGGGATTGCTGGGTTGTATGGCAGTTCTATTTCCAACTTTTTAAGGAATCTCCACACTGTTCTCCATAGTGGCTGTACTAGTTTGCATCCCCACGAACAGTGTAAGAGGGTTCCTTTTTCCTCATACCCTCTCCAGCATTTATTGTTTGTAGACTTTTTGATAGCAGCCATTCTGGGGGCCACTTTAGAGTCTACCTCCTGCAGGAACAGAGGCCCAGAGGGGACTGTTGCTTACCCAAGACTACACAGCTAAGGGGCAGTGTCAGGATTCCAAACTGAACAAGGCAACTCTAGAGTCTGTGTTCCCGCTGAACAGTGCTCCTTCTTATGATGTAAATTGGATGTACCAGTGTATGTGTTGAATTTTCTGTGAGGTCACACCAGAAATTGTGGATAAATGTTTCCTGGGAGAAGGAGAGAGTGGATAGGATATTAACTCTTTATCAGGTATGTAATCTGCAACTATTTCCTCCTAGTCATAGGTTGCCTTTTCATTTTGCTGATGGTTTCCTCTTCTGTGCAGAAGCTTTTTAGTTTGATGTAGCTCCACTTGTATATTTTTGCTTTTGTTGCATTTGCTTTGGCTGTCAAATCTAAAAAATCATCGCCAAGACCAGTGTCAAGGAGCTTCCTATCTATGTTCTCTCCCAAGAGTTTTGTGGTTTCAGGTTTTACATTTAAATCTTTCATCTATTTTGAGTTAATTTTTGTGCATGGTGTAAGATAGTGGTCCAGCTTCATTCTTTTGTGTGGCTGTCCAGTTCTGCCAACAGTATTTACTGAAGAGACTGTCCTTTCCCCTTCTTTCCCACTAGGGCTTCCCAGGTGGCTCTAGTGGTAAAGAACCTGCCTGGCAATGCAGGAGATGTATGAGACGTGGGTTTGCTCTCTGGGTCAGGAAGATCCCCTGGAGAAGGGTATGGCAACCCACTCCAATATTCTTGCCTGGAGAATCCCATGGACAGAGGAGCCTGGTGGGCTACGGTCCATGGAGCCACAAAGAGTCAGACGTGACTGAAGCAACTTAACACGCACACACGTCCTTTCCCCGCTGTGTATTCTTGCCTCTCTTGATGTGAATTAATTCACCTTACACGTGTGGTTTATTTTCTACACTCTTTTCTGCTCCATTGATCTGTGTCTGTTTTTATGCCAGTACTGTACTACTATGATTACTGTAGCTTTGTAATACAGGGATCATGATGGCACCAACTTTGTTGTTCTTTCTCAAGATTGCTTTGGCTATTATGGTCTTTCATGGTTCCATATATGGGGAAATGAGATTCCTTGGTAAGGCAGGTAGTCAGTGAGCAGCAGAGCCAGATCTGGAACCTGTCGCCCTAGTGCAAAGCTCTGGCTTTCCATTCAGGGCTCTGGGAGAAGCCGGACACAGTCTGTGTGAAATAAGACCTGAACTCCTTGCTGTGCCCTCACTTCCCAGACCTCCCTGGAGATCTCCTTAAAAGTTGTCTGGAACTTAGCAGCAGAGAGAGGGGCAGGGGAAATAGAGGAGTGAAGAAGGGACAGAGATGCGAGAGTGGTGCATGGAGAAAAAATGGAGCAGATGGGAAAACAGAGGAGACCTGACAAGGTGAAGTGGGGGGGTCATGGGCAGTGCAAGAAACCATATCTCAGGTCTGAACTGAATTGCTCAAAGCCCCACACGTGACATCCAGTGGGCACACTGAACCCGCCATCTCTAAAGCTGACTTCAGTCTGAGCAACCCTAACTTCAGTCTGTCCAGCCAGGTGGGTTGTAGAGAGTTGTGTAAAGTTTCCATCAGTTTATCAGCAGTGTCTTTGTCAAGCTTCTTTTTTTAAAATCACATTTGGTTAACACATGACAGTCATTGTGCCCTGTCTTCAACATTTAATATCATCCAACTCATCCATACCCACAGCCCTCCCAGTGAGGTTACCCGAGTCACGCCATAGGGACGCGTTCCAGTCTAAGCCTTAAATCAGGATAAGCCAGTGCTCTGGAGAAAACATATGAACTGCTAAGTCCTCTTCTTGTCCCAAGTTGGTCATTCTGGCACCTTGCAGGAGCATTGTTTCCAGCCGTTAGGGTTATGAATTCTCCCACACTGGGACCGAGATGAGTCCATTCCCACTACAGAGAGAATGACATTAGCTGCCTGAACAACTGACTTGGTTGGGATTAGAAGCAGAGACTCAAACACCATGGAAACTCAGAGTCACAGAACCAGCAAACTTAAGCTAGGCAACAGAGTTCATCTGATAGAATGCCTTGCCTTTACTTCAGGACGTAAGGACATCTTTTCCTGATCAAGGGTTTATTTTATCTTCTTTATAATACTCATTTAGTGAAAATGAGTGTATTGTCACAGAAAACAAAAATATGCCATTATTCAATGGCTGCTGCCATTTAAGCTGAAACAATTATTATATATTCCTAGCGAACTGAACTTTTTACAATTCTAAAGTGTCTTTTCATAAGTCTAGTTATTCTTTATTCTACAAAGCCTACTCTGACTAATTTTAGCACAGTACCCAAGTTTTCCTTTTGTCAGACTTTATATGGGGCTTTCTTCCTGCAGCTGAAATAACTTTTTAGTTTGCTTTGTATTTATGTTACTTCCCTGGTGGATCTACTTGCAATGCAGGAGACCTGGGTTTGATCCCTGGGTTGGGAAGACCCCCTGGAGAAGGGCATGGCAACCTACTCCAGTATTCTTACCTGGAGAATCCCCATGGACAGAGGTGCTGGTGGGCTATAATCCATGGGGTTGCAAAGAGTCAGACATGACTGAGTGACTAAGTGCATATTTATGTTACATCTCACACAAGGAACATGTAGTTCCTCCATTCTATTTAGTCTAATAGTCTTTACTTCTAATTAGTATAGTTTGTTTACACTCAATGGAATTAATGTTTATTTTGGTTTAGTTCCATCATTTCAGTATTTTTTTCCTATTTCACTTACCTATTATGTAGTTGCACTTAATTTTTTAGCATAAAGCCATAATACAGCATTGGAGGAGGAAATAGCAACCCACTCCAGTATTCTTGCCTGGAGAATCCCATGGACAGAGGAGCCTGGTGGGCTACAGTCCATGGGGTAGCAAAGAGTCGGACATGACTGAAGTTATTTAGCATGCATAATAGAGGACAGTGGATAAAAGCACTGGCTCTGGATTCAGGCTGCTTGGAAGCATTTCCTAGTGCCGCTGCTAGGGAGGTGTGACCCTAACTATGTTTCTAAACCTCTCTAATCTTCATTTTCTTAACAGGAAAAGATGGCGGAGGGGGGCGGGGCGGGGAGGGGAGGAAAGAAGGGTTAATAGCAATTATCATAATTATCTGATGGGGTTGGGACAGTCAGCTTTTTAAAATCACAGGTAGGGAATTCTCTGGCAGTCCAGTGTTTAGGCCTCTGCACTTTCACTGCTAAGGGTCTGGGTTCAATCCTTGGTTGGGGAACTAAGATCCCACAAAGCCGCACAGCCTGGCCAAAAAATAATTAATTAAATCACAGGTTAAAAAACACTTAATAGTAATATTTATTAAATATACTTTCTATTAATCTTACCTATTATTTTATTAAACAGTAGATATAATTTCTAAAGCTAATACATTCCCATAGCTACTCTGACATAGAAAGTAGGAGGCTGCTACCTTCCATAACAATGTTTTCTGATCATTTAGGTTGACCTTTGTATTTCTTTTGCTTAAGGAAAAACTAGCTCTTAAACATTTTATCAGATTTTCATACTTGACTTCTTGTCTTTTACGTCATCCCCTTGGATTCATGTGCTGTCGGTGCCCTGCCCCAAATCTTGTGGGTCCATCTGAGTTCAGTAGTAGCAGCAAGAGATATTTGCCCTGACAGCTTTCCACATTGGGAGCCTGGAGCTCTCTTCTCTGCCTGGGCGCTTTCTCAAGCACCATGGGAGCTTTCTCAGCTGCTGGAAGGAGCAGCTGGATGTGCAGGGAGTGACAATCAGTGGATAAAATCTCAGCATCCTTGTCCTTGTTAGTGTTATTCTGAGACATTTTTCTCACACTCGTTCGGAGAGTTCCAGTTTTCCACAATAGTAACCTGCTCTTTAACCTTATTTTCACCCGAGTCTCACTCTCCCAGTTTCTTCACTGGTGTTTCCTAGGATTATCTCGCGGATAAATATTGCATCCAGTCCTTCTCAAATGCTCATTCTGCAGCCATTGAGATGATCATATTTTTTCTCCTTCTGTGTCTTACCTTGTGGTGCTTTTCAACAATTTATTTTCAAATATTAATCAGCATTTCATTCTGAAAATAAACTTACTAGTTGTGACACACAGATCGATAGATAAGCTGATTCATTTTATTAACATAGACTAGACTGTTCACTCAGTCATGTCCAACTCTTTGTGATCCCATGGACTGTATAGTCCATGGAATTGTCCAGGCCAAAATACTGGACTGGGTTGTTATTTCCTTCTCCAGGGGATCTTCCCAACCCAGGGATCGAACCCAGGTATCCCACATTGCACACAGATTCTTTACCAGCTGAACCAGCAGGGAAGCCCAAGAATACTGGAGTGGGTAGCCTATTTCTTCTCCAGTGGATCTTCCCGACCCAGGAAGCAAACCGGGTCTCCTGCATTGCAGGTGGATTCTTTACCAGCTGACCTACCAGGGAAGCCCTGGTATCCTATAATTTTCATTATAGGATATATATCTTATATAGTCTTATCAAGTTGGGCATCAAAGTTAAATTGCCTTTACAAAATGTGGTGAAGAGTGGCCATGTTTTTCTATTCTCTAGAAAAGTTTGCCATAGATTTTTGCTTTCTTCCATTATAAATGTTTAGAAGAATTTCTCTTGAAAATCATCTGAACTTATAGCTTTCTTCACGGGATGATTTTTAATGTTTTATTCAGTTGTTTTAATAGATAGACCTGTTCAGATTGTCTATTTTTTTCATGAATTGATTTTAGCAAGTCATGTTTTCTAGAAATTAATACATTTCATCTAAGTTGTCAAATTTATTGTCAAATTGATTCACAATATCTTCATATAAATTTTGTAATCCTTGTAGAATATTTTTCTCTTTTTTCTAGCCCTTATAAGGATTTATTAATTTTTTAAAAATTTTGTGTCATAGCAGTGGTATTCTGCACATGAGAGGAGGCAAACTTAGCTATTGTTCCCTATTTAGCCGTAAATGCAGTTATTTTTTAACCACGCATTTACTTCTGAGTCAGGACAGAAAGGGCTTCCCTGGTGGCTAAAGAACCTGCCTGCCAATGCAGGAGATGTGGGTTTGATCCTTGGGTGGGGAAGATCCCCTGGAGAAGGAAATGACAACCCACTCCAGTATTCTTGCCTGGGAAATCCCATGGACGGAGGAGCCGGGTGGGCTACATTCCATGGGATTGCAAAGAGTCAGACATGACTGAGCACAACAACTGCATTCCAAGTTCCTATGCAATATTGTTCTTTAAAGACATGACTTAGCAACTAAACAGCAACAGGGCAGAAAGGCATGAATGTATCACCAGCACTGTGATATGCCTAGTGCATATTTGATAGTTAATTTTTTAAAAACTGATTACATGTTGATGGGGTAGAGAAGAAAAACACTCCCACAGAATTTGAGCTATTTTCAAACATGTGTTTTTACCAGCCCTGTGCCTGGCTTATAAAGATGTTGAATATTTTATAATAAAGTATTACTTTATTTTATAAAGAAACCTTCAAATCAATAAGTAAAGGTGAACAGGCTTAAAAAAACAGCAGAAAATAAAACCAAAAATATTTACAAAGTGTGTATCTGAATATTCAACGTAAGTAGTATTTAGAAATTACAAACTTACAGAAGAGGATGTTCTACCCATATACAATTGAATAAACTTGAATAGGCAAAGAAACAGCTTGAAGATTTTATGTAGAACTGGGTGCAGGGAAGAAGATTCCCTTGTAAAATGATGGCATGCTGGCACAATATTTCTGAGAAGAACGATAGGAAAATGCATATCAAAAAAAGTGAAATGAATCAGAAACAGAAAGATAAATACCATATTCTAACACATACATACAGAATCTAGAAAAATGTTACTGAAGAATTTATTTACAGGGTAACACTGGAGAAACAGACATAGAGAATAGACTTATGGACATGGGGAGAGGGGAGGAGAGGGTGAGATATATGGAAAGAGTAACATGGAAACTTACATTACCGTATGTAAAATAGATAGCCAATGGGAATTTGCTATATGGTTCAGGAAATTCAAACAGGTGCTCAGTATCAACCTAGAAGAGTGGGATGGGGAGGGAGATGGGAGGGAGTTTCAAAAGGGAGGGGATATATGTATACCTATGGCTGATTCATGTTGAGGTTTGACAGAAAACAACAAAATTCTGTAAAACAATTATCCTTCAATAAAAAAATAATTTAAGAAAAGTTTAAAAATTAGACAATACTCTTTGCTGCAGCATTTCCTTTCTAAGAAAATTGTTGCAGAGAAATTATTAGATAACCGTATAGGGATATAGATGCAAAAATTTATTACTTATGGAAATAAAATGTAAAAACAAAACAGGCCCTTTTCAGAAGGGAATGTTACAGAGAAAAGACACTGAAGGAAAAAGGTCAACAAGTTAAGGAAATTTTTATATCTTAATTATTGATGGATATTAATGGATTTTCTTCCAATGACTCAGAAACAAAATAATAAAAAATAATAATTGTTACGATCACCAGGTGGCAGCATGGCTCTTTTTTTAAAATGGAGCATTTTGCCATTGGTTCCAGGTTGTCCCTCCAGAAGTTCCAGCTTTCTTAGTCAACCAAGATCCATGCCTGACTTACAAAAATTCCCTTTATAGCATCCTGCACTATGGTAAACTCCAGCACATTAGAACACCTACTGAAGCTTCCCACTGAGATGTTAGGGAACTCCATACTTTAAAGTTCTTCTTTAAATGAAAATATACCCCCAGTGACCCAAGTCAGCTCTAACCACATAGAGCATGACTGCTCTCCCCTCCAGAATTTGGAAATATTTAAAGATAGCTAGTACTGTTTTCCAACATTTAATCTTATTATCTTTTCCAGGTGGAAAAGTCCCCAGTTTTCTGCTTTTCTCTTTATAATGCTTTAGTTTTCTTGTTGTGTTCATTCTGCTGTCATTTCCACTTTTTCCAGGCAATCATGTAGCTATCTAGTGCTTAGAGTATGGGTCCTTGGAATATTGACACCAATGCTTCCTACTTGTCTGTGCTTGGGCACATTACTTAAGCACTCTGTCTTCCAGATTTTTCAACCGTGAATTAGGAAAATGATAGAACCTGTGACCTCAGAGGTTAGTGGTGAGGATTTAATAAGACAATTGTGAAAAGTAGATAGCACAAGGCGTGGCACACATGAAATGCTCAATTTGTGTTAGCTGGAACTGAACTTCTGTTTTCTAGAAATAATCCTCAGCTCATAAGTCATCATGGAAATCTAATGAGAATGTCAGGAAACTGCCTAACATAGCATATGGTGCTCAAGGGCTTCCCAGGTGGCGCTGGTGGTAAAGAACCCATCAGTAGATGTAAGAGACTCGGGTACGATTCCTGAGTGGGGAAGACTCCCTGGAGAAGGGCATGGCAACCCACTCCAGTATTCTTGTCTGAAGAATCCCATGGACAGAGGAGCTTGGCGGGCTACAGTCCACAGGGTTGCAAAGAGTCAAACACGACTGAAGTGACTTTACAAACCAAAAAAACACAAAAAAGCACGACACAGGAAAGCCAGCATGTAAGGGATGCCTAAGGGCTCTGTGACTCACGACTAATGAAAACATAAATGATGGCAAGAGTGATGGCTTGGTGTTTTATTTCTCTGTTTTATGAGACCTTGTTTTTTTTTTTTTTTAAAGATAGTTTTGTGTTTAAAGCAAAATAAAGAGGAATGTAGAGAAATTTCTCATAGACTCCCCTACCCCTCTACATGCACAGCCTCTTCTATTATTAACATTTCCCATCAGAGGGGCACATTTGTTGCAATTGAGGAAGTGACATTGAACATCATAATCACCCCAACTCCATAGTTTATATTACGTTTCACTCTTGGTGTTGTAGTTTCTGTCTACGATAATGTTCCTTCTCCCTAAAGAATGTCCTTAACATTTTTTTTTTTTTTTAGGATGTCCTTAACATTTTTGTAGCATATTCTGCTGGTAATGAATTCTCTCAACTTTTATTTGTCTCATAGAGTCTTTAATTTATCTTGCAAGTAGTCCTGTTTCTAACTAAAAACCTACGTGTGATTTTTTTTCCAGGTCTGACCATAGGCAATTACAAAGTCTTTCTTGACTTGAAACAAATTTACAGATCTTTCTCCAGCAAATGTGGGTTTATTTAGGATCAGCGGAGAATTGCAACAATGGGGAGCCACATGCAAGTCCCCACACAGAAGAAGAACATGTTTATAGAGGAGGAAAGGAAATTAGGGGAGGGGGGCTGTAGTTAATAAAGAATTCAAGGCTTTTCACTGCCTGAGTTCTTGCCAGTAAAGAAGATGAGTCTTCTTCCTATTGGGCTCTGCAGTGGTGCTGAGTGTGAGAGCTCCTCTTTCTGGTCTCCCAACTCTATTTAATTGAGGTTTCTGTTTATTAATTTTTTATAACTTTATCTGGCTGCCCTCCCCACACCAGCCTAGACTTGGCACACACAGCTTGTGCATTGCAGTCTCTGAAAGGAATTGCAGTCAATGACACAGTCCACCCGGCTACCTGTGCTCTTTTGTACATTAGCGTTCCTGGTTCAAATGTCTCTGGAGATCTCTTTATTGGGGTCTCTTGGCAGAAGCCTTCCTCAGACACTTCTGATGAAACCCCTTTGTTGGGAACAGAGGAGGGAACCCATGTTCTCCACACTGACTCAGTACCCAATACCTTTCCAGTCTAGTCTTCCCTGCTCTCCCTGCCCCTGGCCTCCAGGTTCATAAAATTGTAGGAGCTTTCAGATCAGGGGCTCCCTCAGCAGTGAGACAAGCCCCACATCTGTGCTAATCCACGTAACCCTTAACAGGAGTTACCATTCCATGAGGGAAAATGGAATGGAGGAGTCAGTGCTTTCTCCTATTTAGCCTCTTGCTTGTACTATGACAGTTAGTAATTAAAAATTTGTCTGTTATTTTTATTTTGCCTTGTTGTCATTGGCTGCTCAAACACCTGGCTCCTGACACCTTGACTTTGAAAGGTGTTTTTATTCTGACTGGAATTCTGGGTGGACAGTTTTGAGATTCAGAACTTTAAAGATGTCATACCATTGACTCCCTGCTAGGACATGTATTTCTTATCCTTATTCCTCTGATTTAATGTCTTCATCTTCTCAATGTCTTCAAAATTTTCTTTTTATCATTGATGGTCAGCAGTTCAAAAATAATGAGTTTAGATTTGAGGGTGGAGTTATTTGGTTGGTTATTTGGGGTTTTGCTGTTTATATTGCTCATCATTTATTCTATCTGAGGTTTTTCAAACATGAAACTTTGGTTTGATGTTTCATTGTTTTTGAAAAATTCTTAGTCATTATGTCTTCAAACATTTCTTCTGCCTTGTTCTCTACTTTCTTCTCCACGTGGGACTACAGTTATGTTTACTTTTGTTTGTCATAATGAAAAATCATCTAGTGACTGTTGGATTTATTGTGCTGATAATTTAATTGTTATATATACATTCATGTGTGAAAAGACACTCTAGTGTGCCTTTCTTATCCCATCTTCATCCGACTTTGTGACCAAGTAAAACTAGCTTCACTGCATAAACTTGGGATGTAGTTCCCTTTTTCTCACATTCAGAGTTTCTGTAAGGGATTAGAATGAACTCTTTTTGGAATTGTTGGAGAATTGCCTATATAACTTTCTGTATGTGTGTTTCATGTAGGAGAAGATAAAAACTTTTTTTTTGTAATTTTATTCATTGTTATAGGACTATAGGTTTTTTATTCTTGATATATTTTAGTAAGTTATATTTTCTCAGACGTAGTCTTGAAATTATCAATACAAATTACTTTCTGGTATTCTCTTACCATATTTTAATCTAGACTGAATTGATAGTTATGTGTCTTTTTAAATTCTCTTGTCCAAGGATGATCTTTTGATTTTCTTGATTCTCTCCATTTTACTTTTGTTTTCTAATCAATCATTTTTATTGGTTTCCTTTATTTTCTTACTAAATCTGTTTTTAGTGCCTTCGCATAATTTTATCAGGAATGATTTTATTGGATGTTTCTTACCTTCTTTATTTGGACTCACTTTTATTCTGCAGTCTCCATTTCTAAGATAATAACCCATGAGTATAAAATAAAATATGCAAAACCAAAAAGTTTTTTTTACAAAACCAAAAAGATTTTGATACATGATTTCATAGTCATTAATTTATTGATATTTTAATTTACATGGTTTCTTCTTTGAACTCTGGGTTATTTAAACATGCTCCTTTAATTTTCAAATATATTAGGCATTAAACTCACCTTTTTTGTACTAACTTCCAATTGTGTTGTGGTCAATAAACATGCCTATTCTTTGAAATTTGTGAAGATGAGTTTCTTGTTGTTCACTCAGTCATGTCCAACTCTTTGCAACCCCACAGACTGCATCACACTAGACTTTCCTGTCCTTCACCATCTCCCAGAGTTTGCTCAAACTCATGTCCATTGAGTCGACGATGCCATCCAACCATCTCATCCTCTTGTCACCCCCTTCTCCTCCTTCCCTCACTCTTTGCCAGCATCAGGGTCTTTTCCAGTGAGTCACCTCTTTGTATCAGGTGGCCAAAGTATTGGAGTTTCAACTTCAGCATCAGTCCTTCCAATGAATATTATGGGTTGACTTCCTTTAGGATTGATTGGTTTGATCTCCTTGCTGTCCAAGAACTCTCAAGAGTCTTCTCCAGCACCACAGTTCGAAAGCATCAATTCTTTGATTCTCAGCCTTTTTTATGGTCCAACTCTCACATCCATACATGATTGCTGGAAAAACCATAGTATTGACTATATGGACCTTTGTCAGCAAAGTGATGTCTCTGCTTTTTAATACACTGTCTATGTTTGTCATAGCTTTTCTTCCAAGGAGCTAGCATCTTTTAATTTCATGGCTGCAGTCACCATCTGCAGTGATTTTGGAGCCCAAGAAAATAAAGTCTGTTACTGTTTCCATTGTTTCCCCATCTATTTGCCATGAAGTGATGGGACCAGGTGCCATGATCCTAGTTTTTTGAATGCTGAGTTTTAAGCCAGTCTTTTCACTCTCTTTCATTTTCATCAAGAGGCACTCTAGTTCCTGTTTGCTTTCTGCCATTAGGGTGGTATCATCTGCACATCTGAGGCTATTGGTATTTCTCAATAGCTTATGACCTAGTTACTACAGAATCAATTTTTATAAATGTGCTTTATAGTCTTGGGAAGAATGTATGTTCTCTAATTGCTCACTACAGATGTCTATATATCTACATTTGATCAAGATAAGATTACTTGTATGGTTCTGTTCTTCTTGAGTTGTCAATAATTGAAAGATATGTTTAGCCTGTTCTTACTGGGAGTATCTTAGTTTCATTCTGATTCTATTATTTTGTGTGTTATCAACTTTAAAGCTATTTTATTAGGTACATATATGTTTGTAGGTGATGTATCTTCTAAAAGAATTAGTTTTTTTTTATTATGTATTTGCTCCCCTATGCCTACAGATGTGCTTCATCTTAAAACATTCTGATAATATAAAGTAGTCATATCAGTTATCTGGCTTAGGTTAGTTTTCTACTGATACATATTTTTCCATCCTTCCAGTTTTAAGCTTTCTATGTTCATGTGTGTTTTATTTGGCTATTGTAGATATCATGAAGTTCAGGCTTTTAAAAATCTACTCTGACCATTCATCTTACTAAATGTTAATACACTGGACTTTAGTATATTTTTATATTTGATTTGTTTACCATTTAACCATTTTACTTTTTAATTGCTATCAGTACCATTGAAAATATCCCCCTCACCTTAAAAATCTTTATTTATTTATTTTTAACTGTGCTGGGTCTTCATTGCTGTGCATGGGCTTTCTCTAGTTGCAGGGAGTGGGGGCTACTCTTCATTGCAGTGCTCAGGATTCTCCTTGCAGTGATTCGGGGAATATGGGCTATAGGGTACATGGGCTCAGTAGTTGTGGCAGCATAAGCTTAGTTGCCCTGTGGCATGTGGGATCTTCCCAGACCAGGGATAGAACCCATGTCCCTTGCATTGGCAGGCAGATTCTTAACCGCTGGACCACCAGGGAAGTCTGTGAATATTCTTAAGTCAGCGAATTTTAAATAATGATTTGACATTCCTTTCTTCCCTTTCCATTCTGTAGATTGGTTTAGTCCCTTATATTAGATGTTACTACCACTATTATATAAAGAGCTTTCTGTTAGTTATTTGTACACATTCATCAATTTATTGTTTTCATACATCTTACATCCTTCTAGGATCATTTTCTGTCTCTGTAAAGTACAATTTCTGTATTGTTCTATGGAATTAGATAATTCCACATTTCTTAAAGTCCTTTTACGTTCCTAGTTATAATATTGTAAGTATTCTTTCTAAGTCCATCAATTACTTTAGTAGTACGAAAAATCAATGGACATTTTCTTTATATGTTGCTTCATCTTTTGTTAGGTATTCGATGCTTATACTTCCTTAAAGATAATCCATCATCATTGGATTTTGTATGTCATCTCTCACTTGATTTTCATCTGTCATTTTTGGTAACTCTTTAGTTTCATGTCATCCTTCTGACACTTCACATGCTTCCCCCAAATCAGGTTTCATATAAGCTCTATCCTAGTCTCTCTTTTTCTTCATGGAACCAATACTTAAGTATAATATGTAGCCCCTAATGAAATTTTTTAAATGAAAAGCTTTAAATGACATGTTAATAAATCAGAAACTATATTCTTAGCCTAGATCTCTTTGATAAGGTCCAAGCATACATCTTAAGAATGTACTGGACATCTCCTATCAGGTTAATGAAAGCCACCAGAGATTCAAATTTCCACAACTGAACTCATTTCCCACCAAACTCTACTTTTATTCCTCAACTCAGTGTACCATACCTTTACCCATCTAACTGAATAATCCAGAGTCTTGAGAACAATTTTACATTTTATCTCAATTCCAGGGTAATAAATCAGTAGATTATCTTCAGTCATCACGATACAGTGTCTTAACCTTTCCATTCCCACTGCCATGGACCTCCTTCTGATTTTATCATAGCATGTTCACCTCACTCACCAGCCTGCTGCCATGCTGGCCACTGAATGCATATGTGTTCTGCACTGCACCCCAGGTAATCTTCTCAAAACTCATGTTTCTCAATGGCTCCTACTACCTAATAGAGATGAAGTTTGGTTTGAATCTCTTGATAATTGACATATTACTTTAGTTACCAGCATTTTAAAATTATGTTTTACTTGTCTTCTAGATTTGAGTGTCTCAAGACAACGTGGGTGGGCTGGTAACACTGGGCTTACATTCCTACATGGCAACATTTGGCTGGACTGACTAGCAGCTGCCCAAATTTCACTCAGTTTGCGTGTCACTTAACAACTGGTCTCTGCCTTAAAGGTTAAAGCCAAAACTCTGAGACTTAGAACATAAAGTGCTTCGTAATACTGATGCTTCATAACTTTCTATTATTGCTCACACCATTTCACATACTTTCTTTTATCTTCAGCCAAAAAGTCCCAATAATTTTTTGTACAAATATGCCATGGTGTTGGATCCATAGGTGCCTTCAAGCTTGTTTGTTCTGTCTAGAATGCCCTTCCCTCTTGCTTCCATCTAGTGAATTACTTCTCAATTTAAAAAGTTTAAGTCATTTTTTTCTAGACAACTTTCCCACATGTGGCCCATTGCACACACAGACTTTTCTTCTGTTCCCCTGCAATATGTTGTATATATCTATTTTGTAAAACTTAAGGCATAGCCCTGCATCATCGTTGTTAATCTGCATGTCTGTCTACCTTCTTTAGATTCTCCCTGTGAGTAGGGAGGGAAAGAAGAGCACAGAGGTAGGTCTTTATTTGTCATTCTGTTTCAAGCACTGTTTGCTCAGTTCTTAATGCTTGGTTAGTGCTCAGCGTTGTCAAATGAATGTGTTTTCATTTATTTGGGAATTCTAGGAGTTTAATAGTGAAGAATGGGAAAATATAAAGTGGAAAATAGTAGGAGAAAGGAGTAGAATCAAAGGAGAGGAAGTGGGAGGAAGATGGAGAAAACAAGGGAGCAAAGCAGGTGATAACAGTCGTGGGCCCACCATCATGCATTCTGTTCACTCAAGTTTTTCTGTAGAGTTTTAAGATCAAAATAAATTCTGAACCTTCCTTCTTTCTCCTACTTTTGATCCAGCTGCCACTGTTTTAACCCCACAACCAAGATCGCTATCCTGGGGCACTTCCTTTGCGTAAAGATGACCGACAAATGGATAGGCATTCTTTGCAGGACTCAGACAAAATAATAATACAACCAGAACTGTTTGCGTTTCTAGATAACAACAAGTAATGTAATAG